>NC_080417.1:141312214-141634822 GCF_029873635.1 Malania oleifera
TTTAAGCTGTAAACGCCGAGGAGCATAGAATTTGAGTAATTTAGTGAGATCTTAGTAAGTTAGGTAAGGGGAATAAA
Source organism: Malania oleifera (assembly GCF_029873635.1). Classification (NCBI taxonomy): domain Eukaryota; kingdom Viridiplantae; phylum Streptophyta; class Magnoliopsida; order Santalales; family Ximeniaceae; genus Malania; species Malania oleifera. The sequence goes on from NC_080417.1 coordinate 141,312,292, forward strand.
TTATAGCTGTATTTTGAGAATTAATGGGTGAATTGTTATATGAAAATGTGAGTATGGTATTTTGACTAGAATTATTATATTATGTATATCACATAAAATCTATGTGGCTTATGATTTGTTTAGGAAACATTCTCGAAATTGATTGTGTGTTTTGCATTGAGAATAATAAGCTTATGATATATATGTTTATTGAAAGGCCTTATGTAGAAATGGAAATAAAGGAAGCCAATTATGTTTTATATACTAAATTGGGATTATATGAAAATAATTTTATTTAGAAACATTGAAAAGTGATACATACTGAAGAGTATCTTATGAGAAATGATGAAATATGAAATAAGATATATATACATATGTTATTTTGAAATAAAATGTGTGTTGAAATGATGAAAGTATCATTGATATGATATAATGAATTGTGAGTGCTGAAAATGAAAATATTGTAATGTAAATCTCGAAATGTGAATATTGAGATGGGAAGACTGAAAATGTGAAAATTACAAGGAGAATTCTACAATGTGAATACTGAAATGTGAGTATGAAAATGTGAATATTGCAATGAAAATGTTGAAATATGAATACTGAAATGCAAATATGAGAATGTGAATATTGCAATGTGAATACTATAATATGAATGTGAAATTTGAATACTAGAAAATTGTGAATATAGGGATATGGAAAATTGTGATGTGAAAACTACAATTGTGAATATTGGAATGTGAGTGGGAAATGTGGAGAGAAATAACCTCAACCATGGGATGAAGCATTAAGTAGTGAATATTTTCAGAGGGGGGGGGGGGGGGGGGGGTGGGGGGTAACCTTGACCATGGGGTAGCAAATATTTTCAGGGGGGTGTAACCTCAACCATGAGGTAAAACATGGAGTAGAGAATATTTTTCAGGGGACCATAACCTCGACCATGGGGAGAAGCATGGTGCAGAGAATATATTCAAGGCAGTATAACCTCAACCATGGGGTGAAGCATTGTCATAACCCGGAAATTAAAATAATTAGGAAATATAATAAAATAAATGAATTAATGGATAATAAAGGAAAAAGGAAGGAGTTTAGAAGGAATAGTAGGCCTCGTCGATGAATGTTCTGTCTTCGTCAACGAGTGTTCTTCTAAAGATCGTCAACGAACTTTGATTCCTCGTCAGCAAAGGAATCCTGAGGGAGAATTTTGAAACTCTGAATTTCGTCGATGAAGGTATCTTCTCATTGACAAAGTCTCTATAGTGCCTCGTCGACGAAGCCCTACCTATAAATAGAGTGTTCTTCATTTTTAACGAGAAATTCTCTCTCTCTCTCTCTCTAAAATGGTCTCCCACCCTTTGCTTATCGATTTTGGGCCAAATTTGACCCAGTTTTACGATCTGGAACCACCACGAGGTTCGTGGGATCATTCTCTACAAGGCTATAGGAGCTGATCGTTAGTTTGGGTGGTTTGGGAAACATCTTAAAATCAGGGTAAGTGAATTATTTTGGGGTTTCCTTAATGAATATTGTTATATGGAGCCTAGGAAGTAGTAAATAAGTGTTTTTCTTAAGATTTGAGTTAGTTGGAATTTATTTTAATTAAATTAGGATTTTTGGTTCAGGGTCCAAGTGAACGCTGTGGGTATCGGTTTGGAGATCCTACCAGCGTAGTTCAGAAGTAAGGTAAGGGGAAATTATATATTAAATCAGGCTTTATGAAATTAAAGGTGATAAATTATGTTATATTTATGTATGTTTTGGTCTGAATTATTAAAATGCCAATCATGTTAAACTATGTTTTCAGAGCATAGGATTGCTTATATAGCTATGTATGTGTGAAAGTAAATGGATGAAAGTGAAAAGTGATTTATGAGGAATTATGTAAGAAATGAAATGCATTTTCAGCATGTAAATGTTAAATGTGGGTTGGCCTATTTTATAGGAATAAGTATGAATTTAACTGTTAAATTGTGTGGCATAAGATCCTGTGCAAATATATGTTAAATGTATAAGATGCAAACTAAGTAAAGTATTGAGAATAAAATGTGATATGGACTATGTTGCTTGTGTATGTTAAATGCAACCATACAAATGTAAGACAGCTGAAAAGAGTCATGTTAGCAGATTCTAGCACATTTCTATATAGACTAATTGATGACAGCTAAAAGGAGCTATAGACTAACTGATGATGGCTAAAGACCAGCTGTAGTACAAAGGAATGAAAAGAAAACGTTATGCAATGAAATGGCAATGGAATGAAATGACAAATGTGAACGATGAAATGCTGAAGATTATGTAAAGTGAAATGCAATGCAATGTTTAAGTTATGAATATGAACAAATGTGTATGATTGAATAATGACAGAAAGAATAATGTATTATGATATTAGAAGTATTTATGAACGTAGAACATGTTATGATTGGGCGGGGCGTACTCTTCGCCTGAGGGCTTGCTGAGAAAGGCGAGTGCGCTAGTAACTTCAGAAATGGCAACAGTTGCATAACGTACTAGAGTAGAGGGAACCTACTTGTATGGGCAGGTATATTTCCCTATCCTTAGGGCCTTTACTAATAAGCTATTGTTAAACGGTGTGAGTACGAGATCAATCTAACATTAGAGGGCTTACTGAATAAGGTGAGTGCCCTAATATGCTTCAGTAGTGACCCTTCGGGTTGCCAAATGTATCGGAGCAGAGAGATGCTACTTGTTTGGGCGGGTAATCACCCCTATCCTTGGGTAATCTTGTGGGTTAAATATTTGCATGTGATTGATTAGGTTCAAAGAATGATTTCAGTGTTTATGATAATGCTTTGCAAATGTTATTAAAATGATATTTATATACCTCATGTTAGCCACACGCCATTTTTAATATATTTTTTCTTCCCTTACTAAGATGTGTCTCACTCGAATATGATTATTTCTTTTCAAGACATCCTCGAGGTCGGGCCTAGAGAGCTCGAGGGTTTATAGTCTTTTAAGGATTGTAAAAGAGAAAGGGTATATTTTTGATATACTATGGGAATGTATTAAGTTTAAGTATATGTTTTATGTCGTTATGTTTTAAGGATGTTGAGTAAGGAATGGTTGTGAAAATACTGAAATATTTTAGGGCTTATGTAAATTTATGGGAATGCAGGTGATGAATGAATTATATGGAATTTAGATAGGAATAGTAAATTCTGGTATCACGGAATTACAGTATTATATTCATGGAGATTATGTTTATGTTTTCCGCTGCGTATATTATGGATTATGGGTTATTAGGATTTTATCAGGTATAACGCACTAGACCCGGGTTTAAGTATTTGGGGCGTTACAAGCATGGTGTGGGAAAATATTTTCAGGGCAGTATAACCTCGAGCATAAGGAGAAGCATGGTCTAGAGAATATTTTCAGGTGAGCATAACCTCGACCATAGGGAGAAGCATGGCGTATAGAATATTTTTAGGGAAGTATAACCTCGACCATGGGGTGAAGCATGGCATGATAAATATCTTTAGAGTAGCATAACCTTGACAATGGGGTGAAGCATGGTGTAGAAAGAATATTCTCAAGGCAGTGTGCTAGATGATGAAATGAATTTGGAAATAAAAAGAAAGTGCGTGAGTTTAATAACATAGATAAATAAGGTGATGTAAAACTCTCCCCCTGAGGGCTTACTGAGTAAGGTGAGTACTTTGATAAGTATCAGTTGTAACTGTATCTGAGTTAATCGGGCGAGGTTACGAACGATATCAAAACGGATGGGAGCTACATGTATGGGTGTGTAGTCAACCCTATCCTTAGGGGTCTTAGCTAATAAATATGGGTTACATGTGAATGAGATGAAAGATGGGAATAAAGTTTATAAAAGCTTGTATTTTATATCTATATGATTATGAGAATATTTGGTATATTTTTTTACATGATATTATCTTTAAAATGTATATTTGTGTTATGATATAATGAAACTCATATTGCCACACATTGTAAATAATTTATTCCATCTTATTGAGATGTATCTCAACCAAATATCTAAATATTTCAAGGAACCGTGACAGACCTAGAGATAGAGCTCCGAGATAGAGGAGAGCTGGCACCCTGATTAGACAGGGTGAGCGTTTTAAGCTAGGGATGGAGAATTCCCCTAGAGTTTTGTTTTTTTTGGGAATGTGTTTGATATGTGTATATTTATGGATGTTTATTACTATGGTTATTTGTATTCTGGATGATTTGTATATGTATTGACTTCCGTTGTTAGGGTTGTTATACAAGTTTGACTGATTACCCGGTATCCCACTTCTTCAGGTCGAGTAGGGTTATGTTTAAATGGTATCCAGTATCCTGACATTGCCGATGTGTGATTTGAATATTTATTGTTGATATAAAAAAAAAATAGTATGAAAATCAGGGCATCACAATCTGACCCTTGAGCTAATTATTACACGACTGAACTCCTATACTTGGGATAGCTTCCGAATTGCTCATTTTCAGAGTGAGTCACTTGTTCTTCACACGGTTGATCATGGAGGTTGCGAAGAAGTTCCAGCAGAAGGTCCAACATTGTTGTTCGTCATTGTGAACATTGTGTTAGACGAATGGATGAATATTACGAATAATGTTAATTTAGAAGATGAAGACACGTACAAGTAGGAAACAAGTGAAGGGTTAAATGAGTTCACTGATGATGTGAACCTACCCCCCTCCCTATGAAATGAATGATGCCACCTACAATGCCCAGTTTATGGACGAACCTCCAATGTACACTCAAATTGACGTAGATGCTGCAGATTTGTCACGTAAAGAGGAGCTTCCTATACGGGCAACTCGTTGGGATGAATCGTCTGAGCTAGACAGGGGGATACTATTCAGGTATGTTGATTCAGATGTAATCCCAAAAGAGGGCGAATTGGGTATTTTAAAATTCTTTGAACCTATTTACCACTTAATCCCCATTTGTATATTTACCAAATCAATTGCTGGGATTTATAACTAACTTAAATTGATTTCATCAGTAAGTTCTTTTTACCCAATTAATTGTGTGTAAAGTAATTAAACATTCACATGCAATGCAAATAATATAATGTAATGTGGAAAGTGAAGATTAAGGGAAGAGAGAAGACAAACGCAATTTTTACGAGGTTCAGCCAACTTGGCCTACGTCCTCGCCTTGAGCAATCTACTCAAGAATTTCACTAAAATCCTTGCTCCTTAAATTGGGGCGGAGCTTCCCTTATAATCTGCTGCTTACAAAAGGTACAACTCCCTCCTACTCCGCTGCTTACAAGAGCTACAACTTCCTCCTAATCTGCTGCTTACAAGAGGTACAATTTCCTCCTCACATTCGGTTCACAAATCGAACTGTGAGTACAATGAATTTGTAAAACACTCAAAATTGCTTCCAACAAAAGCTAGTGAGTACTATTCAAATTCCTAATACATTAACATATGATGAAAGTTGAAGCTCTTAATCTATGAAACGATACAATTGTTTATGTATGATATGCTTCCACACACAAAACCCTTTTTATCAAAAAATTCCTAAGTAAAGATATATTTGAAACGCTTTGGAGTATATTAGGGTTCTAGTTCACTTTGTAAAGATGCACAAATATATCTAGTGTGAACTTATCAAAAGCTTTATCTTTAATTTTATATTAATCAAAATCAAAAAGTTTTCTTTCAAATATTCAATCACAACAAGATCTTTGTAATATGCAAGTATATATATATATATATATATATATATACGATATGTATTCCAAAGATAAAAAACTAATGTAATCTATTTTAGAAAATATCCTTCAACAATATATATATTTATGAACTTCAAGGATATCTAATCAAGTGGATTTGTAATATTAAAAATATCAAGTCTTTGAATGGAAAAACTCACTTGAGCCTAAAGTAATCAATCAATAGCTAAAGCTCTTTTCAAGTGATAATCTTATCGAAGCAATTTAATATATGCGCTCTCAAGATCAACTTCTTGACCAATATTCAAAAGTAAATCTTACAATGATAAGGTCTATGAAAAAAATATATATATACTCTTGAATCAAAAAAAAAATATTCAACTTATAGCTAAAAACTTTCTCGAGTAATGATCTTGTTGAAAGCAATCTTTATATGTATATGCACACTCAAGATCAATCTTTCTAGCGATATTCAATAACAATTGATAATATGAGAAACTCTTGAAAATATTAGCTTGAATGACCAAACCTCAATACCAAGTTGCAATCAAAATGCATAAGAGAGATCCCTTTTTGGTTTTCTGAGTTGATTTGCCCAAGGAAGATGAATATAGTTTTAAGTGCAGGCAATCATATAGCTTTACGCTCAGATTTCTCAATTCTCTTTCAAACAAATTTCTCTTCTGAAATTAGGAATAACTTTCCAAGAGGGGGGGTGAATTGACTTTTAAAAATTTCTTTTAATTCCTTTTGAGATACCTTAAACTTCCTTTATTTCTTTTAACCAATTCTTGACTTGTTTGTTTAATTATTTAATCAATCGAGAACTTAGTTCTTTTATCCGATCAATAACACAATTAAACAACCAATCAATTAAACAATATCTTCAAGCCAAATAATCAATTTATTTGCCAAGTACAAGTTAAACAACAAACAACCAAACCAAGTTATAAAGTATTCAGCTCTTTGGTAATATAACAATTCAATATGGTTGTTTGTTTATATTTTTTAAATTTGAACCAAGCCCTGTAGTGAATGAAAATTTATGCTTGCTGATGTAAAGCCCTGTATAGATGAATCAAATTACTCTTTCCAAATATTTAGAACTCAAAAAAACTCTTGGTAAATTTATCTTTGGGATATTAACCAAGTAACGTACTCCCGTAAGGTTTCCGCAAGATATGGTGTAACCAACGTACTCCCTTTCGGTTTCTGCAACCCAAATCAAAATTAAACCTTAAGTTTGTTTGATTTCCAAATATATATAGTTTATTTGATTTTCAAATTTAAAACCAACCATACAATTTAAATATGCTGAAAATAAAGAGTAAGGGAAAGAGAGAATGAGATGGAGATTTTTATGAGGTTTGGCTTTGTAAAGACCTAGAAATTTAAAAGGATTAAAATAATTTAGAAAAAAATAAATAAATAAAATAACAAACAAATAAATAAAAGGAATGATGTGGAAAAAAAATTAAAATTAAATTAAATTAAGTGACCAAATTATTAGTTGTTGAATTAAATATTATTACATTGAATTTAAAAAATATATAATAATTAAAATAAGATATATATATATATATATATATATATAAAAGTAAGTTAATATATATATAAATATATAAGTTAAAGTAATATAATATATATATATATATAAAAGTTAAAGTAATGTAATATATATATATATATATATATATATATATATATATACATATATGTAAAGTTACTTTTACTGAAGATAAGAAGAGAAGAAAGAAAAAGAAGAAAGAAGAAGCAGAGAAGCAGCACACGCCCCCCCACCCCCCTGAAATTTCTTTCCTGCCAGCCGCAGCCACTTCCGTCTCCGTCTCTCTCTCTCTCAATTTCTCGGTAAATTTGTAGCGGATCGGGAAACGGAAGGTGCCGTTGGATTCCTAGTTCTGCTGCCGACATTTCTATTGGAGTAGATTGGTCGTGGGAACGACTTAGGCACTGCTCCTGGAAGAAGGTAATTTTTCCCCATTTTCTTAATTTTACTTTAAATCTGCTGTTAAATCAGCGAACGGGTACCACCACGTGGTCCTAGTCGTCGTCGTCGTCATTTTGACGTGGGTAATTTTTCAATTGGGAATTTCTAGGCCCTACTCCAAAGCGAAAGTGGGATTTGGGAAATTTGACAAATTAGTTAAATATGCGGGTATAACTGTAAATTGAAAATTATGACCCTAGAAAATATTTAAATAGTATGTTATCTAGAAATAATTTAAATGGAATTAGGGTTTTTGAATCAGGACTCGGGTAAGTGCCACGGGTGTAATTTTGGGCCCTGCAAGCATAATTTAGAAAATTAAGTGGGAGTGTTAAATATTAGTTTAAATGTTAATTTGAGGTGTGTGGAGCCCAGGGAAGGCTAGATGGGTAGTATTTTGGGGAAATGAATTAATTAATTTGGAAAATTTGGTAATTTGGTTATATTTAAGGGTATATTTATTTGTTTAGAATTTATGGGCTTAGAAAATATTAAAATAATATTTTATTCGGGATTAATTACATAGAACTAGAATTTTTATTCAAGATCCGGGTGAGCGCCGCAGGTATTTTTCCGGAGTCCCTGTCAGTGTAGTTTGAGAATTCAAGTAAGGGAGAAATTTATATATTAAATCAGGTTTTTTATGAATTAAAAAAATGAACATGTGTTATTTATGTATATGTGTTTTTTTTATGTGGGTTTAAAATGCCAGCCATGAAATTTATGTTTTCTGAGCCTATGATTGTCGATATAGTTATGTATGTGTGAAAGTAAACAAACGAAAGTGAAAGGAATTTTCTAAGGAATTATGTAAGAAATAAAGTGTATTTTGAGCATGTAAATGTTAAATGTGGGTTGACTTATATTATAAAAAATATGTATGAATTTTACTGCTAAATTGTGTAGCATGAGAATCTGTGCAAATTATATGTTAAATGTATGAGATGCAGGCTAAGTAAGTAAAACAATGAAAATAAAATATGATATGGACAATGTTGCCTGTGTATGTTAAATGCAATCATGTAAATGTAAGACAGCTGAAAGAGAGTCATGTTAGCAGATCTAGCACACTTCTGTGTAGACTAACTGATGATAGCTAAAAGGAGCTGTGTTACCAGATTTAGCACGTTTCTACGTAGACTAACTGATGATGGCTAAAGACCAGCTGTAGTACGAAGTAATGAAATGAAATGTTATGCAATGAAATGACTGATGAAATAGCAATGAAATGAAATGACAAAGGCAAAAGATGTAAATGGGAAAAAGTCACTTAAAGTGAAACGAAATGCAAAGTTAAGTTATGAATAGGAATGAATGTGCATGAATGTATAATGACAAAACAGAATGATGTATTATGATAATAGAAGTATGTATGTATGTAGAACATGTTATGATTGGGTAAGGCATACTCTTCGCCTGAGGGCTTGCTGAGTAAGGCGAGTGCACTAGTAGCTTCAGATGTGGCAGTAGCTGCATAATACACTAGGGCAGAGGGAACCTACTTGTATGGGCGGGTAGGATTCCCTATCCTTAGGACCTTTGCTGGTAAACTATTGTTGAACTGTGTGAGTATGAGATTAATCTACCACTTGAGGGCTTACTGAGTAAGGTGAGTGCTCTGATATGTTTTAATTGTGACCTTAGGGTTACCTAAGTATCAGAGCAGAGGGGTGCTACTTGTATGGGCGGGTAATCACCTCTATCCTTGGGTAATCTCGTGGGTTAAATATTTGCATGTGATTGTTTAGGTTCAGAAAACGATTTCAATATTATATGATGATTTGCAAATGAAATAAAAATGATATCTATCTATCTCATGTTGGCCACACGCTGTTTTAATATGTATATTTCTTCCCTTACTGAGATGTGTCTCACCTGAATATGATTATTTCTTTTTCAGGACATCCTCAAGGTCGAGCTTAGGGAGCTCGAGGGTATTTAGCATTTTTAGGGACTTAAAGAGAAAGGGTATATTTTCAAAACACTTTGGGGGAACGTAAATATTTATGTTTTAAGTTTTATGTTTTAATCCCGTTGAGAACAGGATGGTTGTGAAAATGCTGAAATGCTTTTGGAGATGTATGTATATATGGGAATGCAGGCGTTGGATGGATACTTTGGATTATAGACAAAAATTAGTAAACTCTGGTATTGTGTTATATGGAGATTTTGTTTATGTTTTCCGTTGCATATGTTAGGTTAATTATGGATTAAGGATTTTATCCGGTATAACGCGGGGGACCTGGGTTTAAAGGGTTCGGGGCGTTACAGGCTTATACCCAGCCTAGGTCCTCGCCTTTGGCAAACCACCAAAGGATTCACTTTTTCAGTTCCGTTGACGGGTCGAACAATACCGATTACAACACTCCTTGGTTAAGGTTAGAGCCCGCCTTCTCCAAACGATATTCCCTCGTTCGGTCACTTCTTACATAGGCTAGAGCCCACCTCTCTAAGTAATGTCCCCTTACTTAGCAAATGATCCAAACAAACCTTGGACCATCAAAGAACTATAACAAACACAAGATAAGATCTACGTACAAGTATACTCTCTCAAAGAGTAAGTTAGTACAATTTCAGCACTATATACTTTGAATGTAAAATATCAATATGAAATACAATGAAGCTCAAGTGTAGAATTCACCAATATCGTTCTTAGAAGAGGATTAGCAGTAGGAACTCAGAGAAAGAAGGATCAGCACTTCAGAATTCTCAGCAAAAGAATTTTTTAATGAGTGAACAAGAGAGGTTTGGAAGAACAAGAGTGCTTTCAGCTTTACAAGCAGATTTTTCAATTCTTGGATGATTTTTGATTTGCAAAACCATGTATTTATAGGCTTTCAAACTTGTTTCCATGTTGTAAAAGTTTCCTTTAAGTGTTTCCCAAAATTTTAGAAAGTTTAGAGCTTAAACGGCTATATTTTAAAATATTAGAATTTAAAAATTTTCCCGTTGAACAGTGTTCAGATGACTGAAGGTTCGAGTTCAGTCATCTAAAGTTCCTGAAACCCCTTTAAAATAGAACTAGATACAGGGTCAGATGTCTAAAGTCAGAGTTCAGATGTTTGAGGTTACAGGTTCAGATGTCTGAAGTCACAAGTTAAGACGTCTGAACTTGCTACTGCCACTTTATGTCTTGTTCTTTGACAGCAGTGACCCCGCTTCAGTGTTTTGGCCATAAAGTTTTATGTATAACTCTAAATTAGGTTTTATTGGTTTCAAATGAAAGCTCAGAGAAAATAATACAACTATCATGTTGAACACTTTTTAAAATAATTAGTTTTTGATAGAGAAAAATTCACCTTAATGCGGCTGTATAAAAACTGACAGCAAATGGAAAACTCTTTTTGATGCTTTTCATTCCAAAAATGACTCTAACCTTTTTAAAATAATTTTTGACCTTATAAAAATAGTTTCCAGGTATTTTAAAAAGTATCTAGGTCTAAGTTAACCTAAGAGTTTCAAAATATTTCAAATAATATTTTAAACATTAAAGTACTTACATGAAAACTTCTAAAACTTTTCTCATTCTTGGTTCTTGAGTCTTCATGTTTTGTCCTTGGATTGAGTCCATATTTTCTTCAAGCTTCCATATTCTTTGAGCTTTCTCACTTTGCTTTTCTTTGGCTCTTTGGACTTTAATATGCCTTGGCTTTCAACAACTCATTCATGTCCTCATATTCTTCAAGGTTTCATTTATCATCTTTAAATCCATGCTTTGACTCTTTTAAGCTTCATTTGATCCTTGTGAGCACTTTGACCTTACTTTCTCATATATGAACCCTGAAATATCATTACTCACACAAATATATTAAATTTCACTTGTTTGTTAGCATCAAAACAAGATAACAAGATTTTAAGCCTTGTAAGGCCAACATCTTCTCTTCTCTTTTGTCTTGACTCTCTTTTTCTTACGTACTAGGGTTTAGATATTCAGTATATATAGTGTCTTACCCTTAAAATTGATCTCAACCATTGGATCAAAAAAATAGTTTGCGACTTTTTTTAATAAAAATATGATTTTTAAGTTTTCCCGCAAGTTCAGGCAACCGAAGTAAAGTTCAGGCTCCTAAAGTAGCGAGTTCATGTGCCTAAAGTCCAAGTTCAGACAACCAAAGTGCCTCAGCTTGATTATGTGTTTCACCATTAAATCTACCGAACTTAATCTTCAGGCTCCTAAAGAAATTCTTCAGGTGACTGAAGTTGAGTTCAGACTACCGAAGTGCCCTTTTTCTCTATTTTTCCTTTCTAACTTAAAAATTTGCATTGTTTTCTTTCTTGGCTCTTTTATAAAAATATTTTCCAAGGTTTTAACAATATTTCTAAGTTCATGAATGTCCCCTAATGATGTCCATGAAATGTATGAGTCCTAAAGACATTCTAAGGTATATGTTGGGCCTCAAATTAAATCATATGAAAATATAAATACATGAGTTCTAAGTACCCATTCCCAATATGTTTTTGAACTTTGCCGCTTGCATCCCGATTCTCATACTCTTTGAGTTCCATGGATCTTGCCAACATATGTATGCTTTACTTTATGGCTTCCATGACTCGTTATCCTTCGGTGCATGCTTAATATAGATCATGTTCACAAACTCAATGCACAGATCAAATACCAAGTGATTTGTCATTATCAAAACCAGATTGGACTCGTTAAGTCAACAATCTCTCTCTTTTTTATGATGACAAATACACAAGCAAAAACAATATATAATGGGTTACGCCTAACAAGGCTCCCCCTCAATTATTGCATCAAATATTCAATGAATGACAATATGCTCATGTTCATACACAAAGTGTTTAGCCTGAATCCAAATGAAATATGAAATATGCTCATAATGAAGATGCTCATGATGTTTCAACCATGACATCAACAATAATTTCTCCCCCTTTTCATATCTCCCCCTTTGCATAACTTCAATAACAATTTTTGCTCCCGATTTTTCTTTGTTTCTGATTTTTGTGTGTTATTATTTTTGCTCCTAATTTTTCTCTCCCTTTTGACATAAAAAAAAAAAGGTGTATAATAGTAAGACATGAGTGGACATAACCTTATGTTCTTCTCCCCTTTAAAATTTTAAAGTTTTAATCTTGTTCAACCATTAGAATTTTAACAACCTTTACTTCTCCCTTTTTTACATCAACCATCCCCCTTGCTATTGCATAAGTTTCAACAATTACATAAGAATGCCAAATATTGATTGATGTGGTACCAAATGTGGACTAATGTAATATCAAATGAGAACAAATGTTGATTGATTTGATACCAAATGTGAATTAAAGTGAAACTAAAAGCTGATTCATTTGATAACAAGTGAATACATCTTAAGTAAAGTTGCTCCCCCTGAATTATGTTATCTAATATAATTCTAGGCAACCATGTTTATTTTTGCTCAAAAGAGCTCTCCCCTATTTTATTTATTTGAGCTCATACGCATTGTGGATTAAGCAATAAAATATCTCTCCCACTCTAGTTCTCATCAAAGATTTACTCTAGTATATATCTCTCACCTTTTGGATCTTCAAACTAAATTGTGCTATAGATATTTGCTTTAAGTACATTCCGAAAAGAATTATAACTAGAGAGACTAACCACACAGAGTCTAATTATCAACGCATTTCAAAACAAGATCATATGGTTAACTCAAGCAATTTTTGGCAAAGCAATATATTTTTCATTTTGCATATTCAATAGAATTATCATAATAGAGTACATACTACAAAAAGTTCACTGCACATATAAGCACAAGATATATTGGTAAGCATAATAAGATATGCAACAATTTCCAGATGCTCCCCTTATGAATTTGAATATGTGCATAGATGAAATGAAATGCTTATACTTATCAAGGTTTAATTTCACTACTAGTTCAAAGTCATATAAGCAATCATTGTAAACTATTTTAGACCAATCATAGCGATACTATGGTACACATGAGTTGTTTATTCTCTTTCTCTAGGAATGGAGCTTAGCTCCCCTAAATATTTTCAAGCATGCAACAAATTTAGTTCAGTATAGTTTTAAAACACAAATCATGTGGTTAACATGTTGTATCAAATGTGCACACAAGAAACATACCATTCAAGATTTGATACCAGATGTAAATACAAAATATAACACTAAATGTGATTATGCTTATGTTTCAGGGTCATAGTATTTTCAAGTTAATTTGCTCCCCTTCAGTTATGCCCTTATCATATTCTTATGACTTTTCCTTGTAATCATTCTTCACTAGTATAGCTCAGTGTTCTCAGAATTTGAATGATTTATACTTTACTTTTCTTGCTTTAACTTTGAGATCCAAAAATTCATAAACACTTTTACGTCAGGATCACAAGCCTATATTGCTTCTTTTCTTATAGATCTCAACGCATAGGTTTCCTAGTCATTCGTATTATCATATAGATTGCAACCTATAGCATATAACTTAGCCATTTGACATATTCAACATCTTCTAATAGATTTGACTTGAAGTTTGAGAGCTTGTGAAGTGAGATTTTGCAATTGCTCTTAACAATTTAATTATCATTAAGTTTGGAAGAATATTCATTGTGTGTGGACAATATTCAAAATATTTTCGTGGAAGTGAATATATCCAACTACATAGACCAAAGAGCAAATTTGGGAGAATATTAACTTTTGAATACTGCTCTTTAGGTATTTCAGATTTTCCAATTATTAGACAAAACCTTATAAGTATGTCTTCAATTTTACGTAAGGGTACTTCCCTATAATGGATGAATCTTTACCAGATATGACCATGGTAATGTAAAGATTTTTTGTGGAGGATACTGCTTAATCACATATCAAACTTAGGGATTTTTACGTTTTGAGCATAACGGGAATATTTATTAAAAATGTCTTGGTAAACGATTTTATTCCCTTAGAGAATGCCCCAGATTTGATTACAACAGTATGTCTTTTAATAAGCACTTGATAGATATGGAATTTATGATTATTAGTGCTTGTCGCTAGAATGATGAATGATTTAAATCCTTTGAGGCTCCAAGAGTGAGTTTAGGATTAGATTATTTTTAATATATGATTTCCTAAAGGTTCAGTCTTATGCAATGGACATGATCTGCTTAACTTAGGATTTTTAATATTTAAGTATGGGGTTGAGCAATAAGAATTATTCGTTGAACATCAATGCTTTAATCCATTTTTGGAAGTGGATTTATTTTTCAATGTTATGATTTTTGTTGCTCATTGCAAGGATATTAGGTTCTTGATATTTTAACAATTAATCTCTCAACCTTCACCTTGAATACATCTAGATTTGCCTGCTATTCAATTTTTAACATTTCACCCAATCATAACGATATAAAAGCATTAGGTAATTAGTTTGGATATCTTGCTTAGAGAATCATATTGACTTAACTTTCTCGTAGGATTCTTAGTATAATAATAGTGCAGGAGATACACATACTAAGATTTACATTCTAAGCATATACTAATCCCAAGCCTATTAGTCATCACAACCCTGTAACTGGTCCTAAGAGCAAGGAAATAATTAAATGGTCATGTGATTTCAATTTGAACTTTTCTTAATTACTTAAGTCATTTTCTTGTCTCTGTCTCGAACACCTCTAAGTGGACACTTAATTTGAGTATGCCTTTTCATTTTACAAAACAAGCAATTTTTGTATATTCGTGGGAAAGTATGCTTATTTCTTTTCTTCTTACTTAATGTGGCATAGCTATGGAATTTTTTAGATGCGTCCAAACCCCTTTTAGAAATATACTTTCTTTTAACTTCTAAGGGTTTATGTAAACTATCTTCAGCATTTTCATCTATTTTTCTATCTAAACATGTGATCTTCAGGATCTTCATTATTTTCTTCTTTTCTAGAATAGCATGATAATCTTTTAATTCCTCTAATTATTTAGCCATCCTTCCATTTTCATTTGTAACCACATTTTCTCCTCAGATATCCTAACTAGAAGCTTATGCATTTTAACTAAAGCTTTTTCTAGATCTCCATATGAAGACATGCTTTCATTACATGATTCAATACGTGATTCAACCTAAAATTTATCACAATAAACATCATATGAATCATTCCACACTTTATAAACAAAATTATCAACAAACGATTCCACACATGTTTCATTACAAGCATTGTCATAATGTCCATCATTTGAATTATTGCATGCATCAGTAGCAATATTGTCATAAGGGACACTAAATGAATCATTATTAGAATTATCTACATATGATTTAACACATGATTCATTGCATAATATAACACAGGATTCATCACATAATTTTTCATAAGATTTATAGTAAGATTTATCATAAAAATCATCACATAAATCAATAAATGAATCATTATATGAACTAGGCGGAGTTACATATACCTCCTCCTTGACTAAGTCATTTTGTTTTCAATCTGCCACCTTTTGATCATTTGAACTTGGTATTTCTAGAGTGGTGGTTTCTTTCTCTTGGGTTTCGCCATACTTCCTATCAAGTTCTTCCCACATATCTCTTGCACATGTACATGCCGTAAATTCATGAAGAATGTTAGAATTTAAAGCACGATAAAGCATATCCATGGCATTTGAATTTGCATGCTTTAAACTAGTATCATTTTCATTTATAGATACACAAATTTCTTTAACTATTACCTGCCAGACCTTCTAGTCCATTGATTTTATAAAAACACTCATTTTTAGTTTCCAAGCTGAAAAACTTTCAATGCAAAATATTGGAGGACTAAGATAAGGTCGTCCCTTACCAAATGGGGCTACACCGATATGTGTCATGTGATCTTTTTACAAATAAACTATTAAGTCTATGTAAACCTACTTTGATACCAAATGTTGATTAAGGCGTAATCCCAAGAGGGGGGGTGAATTGGGAATTTTAAAATTCTTTGAACCTATTTATCACTTAATCCCTATTTGTATATTTACCAAATCAATTGCTGGGATTTATAACTAACTTAAATTGATTTTATCAATAAGTTCTTTTTACCTAATTAATTGTGTGTAAAGTGTTCAACATCCACATGTAATGCAAATAATATAATGTAATACAGAAAGTAAAGAGTTAAAGGAAGAGAGAAGACAAACACAATTTTTACGAGGTTCAGCCAACTCGGCCTACGTCCTCGCCTTGAACAATCCACTCAAGGATTTCACTAAACTCCTTGCTCCTTAAATTGGGACGAAGCTTCCCTTACAATACAGTTCTTACAAGAAATACAACTCCCTCCTACTCCGTTGCTTACAAGAGGTACAACTTCCTCCTAATCTGCTGCTTACAAGAGGTACAACTTCCTCCTCATACTCGGTTCACAAACCGAACCGTGAATACAATGAATCCGTAAAACACCCAAAATTGCTTCCAAGAAAAGCTAGTGAGTACAATTCAAATTCCTAATACATTAACATATGATGAAACTTGAAGTTCTGAATATATGAAACGA
The DNA here is from genome assembly GCF_029873635.1 of Malania oleifera. Lineage (NCBI taxonomy): Eukaryota > Viridiplantae > Streptophyta > Magnoliopsida > Santalales > Ximeniaceae > Malania > Malania oleifera. Next base: position 141,329,389 of record NC_080417.1, read on the forward strand.
TGCAATCGTTTATCTATGATATGCTTCCACACACAAAACCCTTTTTATCAAAAAACTCCCAAGTAAAGATATATTTGAAACGTATATTAGGGTTCTAGTTCACTTTGTAAAGATGCACAAATATATCTAGTGTGAACTTATCAAAAGATTTATCTTTAATTTTATATTAATCAAAATCAAAAAGCTTTCTTTCAAATATTCAATCACAACATCATCTTTGTAATATGCAAGTATATATATATATATACACGATATGTATTCCAAAGATAAAAAACTAATGCAATAAATTTTCGAAAATATCCTTCAACAATATATATATGTATATATATATATTTATGAACTTCAAGGATATCTAATCAAGTGGTTTTGTAATAATAAAAATATCAAATCTTTAAATGGAAAAACTCACTTGAACCGAAAGTATTCAATCAATAGCTAAAGCTCTTTTCAAGTGATAATCTTATCAAAGTGATTTAATATATGCACTCTCAAGATCAATTTCTTGACCAATATTCAAAAGTAGATCTTACAATGATAAGCTCTATGAAATATATATACATATACTCTTGAATCAAAAAAATATTCAACTTATAGCTAAAAACTTTCTCAAGTAATGATCTTATCAAAAGCAATCTTTATATATATATATATATATATATATGCACACTCAAGATCAATCTTTCTAACAATATTCAATAACAATTGATGAGATGAAAAACTCTTGAAAACATTAGTTTGAATGACTAAACCTCAATACCAAGTTGTAATCAAGATGTACAAGAGAGATCCCTTTTTGGTTTTCTGAGTTGATTTTCCCAAGGAAGATGAATATAGTTTGAAGTACAGGCAATCGTATAGCTTTACGCTCAAATTTCTCAATTCTCTTTCAAACAAATTTCTCTTCTCTTCTCTTTTGTCTTGGCTCTCTTTTTCTTACGTACTAGGGTTTAGATATTCAGTATATATAGTGTATTACCCTTAGAATTGATCTCAACCGTTGGATCAAAGAAATAGTTCGCGAGTTCTTATAATAAAAATCTAATTTTTAAGTTTTCCCTCAAGTTTAGGCAACCGAAGTTAAGTTCAAGCTCTTAAAGTGGCAAGTTCAGATGCCTAAATTCCAAGTTCAGGCAACCAAAGTGCCTCGGCCTGATTCTGTGTTTTACCATTAAATCTTCAGGCTACCGAACTTAATTTTCAGGCTCCTAAAGAAATTCTTCAGGCAACTGAAGTTGAGTTCAGGCTACCGAACTGCCCTTTTTCTTAATTTTTCCTTTCTAACTTAAAAATCTGCTTTGCTTTCTTTCTTGGCTCTTTTATAAAAATATTTTCCAAGTTTTTAACAATATTTCTAAGTTCATGAATGTCCCCTAATGATGTTCATGAAGTGCATGAGTCCTAAAGACATTTTAAGGTATATGTTGAGTCTCAAATTAAATCATATGAAAATATAAATACATGAGTTCTAAGTACCCATTCCCAAGATATTCTTGAACTTTGCCGCTTGCATCTTGATTCTCGTACTCTTTGAGTTTCATGGATCTTGCCAAGATATGTATATTTTACTTTAAGGCTTCCATGACTCGTTATCCTTCTATGCATGCTTAATATAGATCATGTTCTCAAACTCAATGCACATATCAAATACCAAATGATTTGTCATTATCAAAACCGAATTGGACTCATTGAGTCAACATGGTCAAAGAATCAGTTGACAGTGGCAGTGCGAATTTATCACACTCGAACCGACAATGACTTCTATGTTGTGCAGTCCACCTTAGTGTTATGGGTTGCTAGGTGTAAGGAGTTTGATTGTAGATGGAGAGTACGTGTAATGTATTTAATGAAACACCGATTATTCAAAATAACCTAATATGGTTATCTGCACACTTGTTTGAATGAACTTCTCTCATAGGACCATAACCAAATCACATCGTCCCTAATTGCTAGGGAGATAGTGAATATGATAAGGGGAGATGCATCGACATCAATCGCCACATTGAAAGAGTTTATAGATCATCACTTTGGCTATTCAATCTCGTATAAGAAGGTCTTGTTGGGAAAACAGAAGGAAATTGCCCAAGTATTCGGTGTTTGGGAGATGTCCTATAAAACTTTGCCGAAGTAGATGGAAGCGATGTGCGCATACAATTCTCATACTGTAGTCAAGTGGAGGTGGACTTCTATTTCAAGTTGCGAGAACACCGTAACATTTGTATCTATATTTTGGTCGTTTGCAGCATCTATTCAGGATTTTCGTCACTGCCTTCCCATTATATGTGTAGACGAGACATACTTGTATGATAAGTACAAGGGTAAACTCCTAATTGCAACATGCCTGGATGTAAATAGGCAAATATTTCTCCTTGCATTTGCTATTGTCCAAGAGGAAAGCCTGGACACATGAAATTGGTTTCTGTGTTGTCTTCGTTCCATTACCGATAGGGACGACATTTGCTTGATATTAGATCAGCATCCAGGAATTCTCACTGTAGTGCAATGAAATCCTGATTTGCAACCACCATGTGCCTACCACCGATTCTACCTTCGACATGTGGTCATGAACTTTAATATAAAAGTACAAAGTGTCAATATAAAGCGTATGACTGAGTGAGCGGGAATGGAGCATTAGGTAAGAAAATTTGATAAGTGGATGGAGAGGATATTCGATAAGGGTAAAGAACCAATAAAGTTGTTTTTCGAGCAGATCCCTCCTCATGTGTGGACTTAGTGCCATGACGGTGGATGAAGGTATGGGAACATGACCACTAACCTTGTGGAATGTTTCAAAGTCGTCCTAAAAGGATCTTGTAGCCTCCCAATAACGGCCCTTGTGCAACTAACATTTTATCATGTTGCACATTATTTCAAAAGCCGACGAGAGGCTGCTCGTAAGGCAATAGCTGGAGGAAATGCATTTCCTCCATATATCTTACTAGTGATGGAAAGAGGAAGTTAAAGGCCACCAGACATCGAGTCACGACGTTCAACCGGTCGAGGGGTACCTTTAGCATCACAATCGCGCAAACGGGGTCATATGAAGGAAATAATGTCCAAACGTTGAGCATAAATGGACATGAATGCTCATGTGGGAAGTGACAAGCTTTACACTTTCCCTGCTCCCACCTTATCGCTACATGTGCAGAGATTAGGATAAACGCCATCTAGTATGTTGATTAATGCTGGAGCACTGACGAGCACTATGCGAGATACGCCATAGATTTTAATTCGATTAGGCATGAGGCGTATTGGCCAGCATCGTCGTTGCTAACTTTGCGCACAAATCCTACGTTTGCTCGACATAAAAGTCGGCCTAAGAGCTTACGTCTATGAAATGAGATAGACTCAAGGGAAGGTAGGAAGAAGAGCACGTCTAGCATATGTCATCAAGGATATAACTGCACAAGGTGTTTGAGAATGATGCAACCAGGGGATGTAGCTGGCCCTTCGTATTGACCTATAACGTACTTATAGGACTTTTTTTGTGGAGACCCAAACACGAAATAAGCTAGGTTCATCGACGAAGGAGTCACGTTTGTCGACGAAGTCCTTCATAGCCTCATCGACGAAATTCGGATCCTCATCGACGAGTAAATACTAATCGGGTCAAAGAAATAACTAGAATTGGGCTCTACGACGAAGGAATGGCTTCGTCGACAAGCTGTGTGGCAGATTCGTCGATGAAGACGCCGCCTCATCGATGAGTTTGACTCGGTCAAAGGCTCTATAAATATCCATTTTCATTGCTTAGAAGCTAAGTTTCTCTCCAAACTCTCTCTCTCTCTCTCTCTCTCTCTAAACCAACGAAAACTTTCTCTCTCTCTAAGGTTCTTCGCCGTTCGATGCCCATTTCTAAAAACAGAAGTTCTACAACTTTAGCGGATCGGATCGTTGTTTTGAAGATATTCGGGTTTTTCAAAAAATCGAGGTAAAGATCTGATTTCAATTTCGATTGAATATTTGGATAGTAGTCGAAATTAGGGTAAGGTTATGTTATGTGGTTTTAGGTTTTGAGGATCCCGTGTTGTCGAATCGGATTGATTTTCGTATGTAGTTTCGTTTCGAGTTTAAGGTAAGGGGAATTTGATTACAGCAACATTTTTGGAAAACTAAACCACTAAAAAGCTAGTTTATACTTATATGTATGATTTAAGTGCTTATTTTCTAAATTCTACTGAGTAGAAATGTCGGTTTTATGATTTTAAGGTTTTTGGTAAAAATGAAGATTTTGGCGTATGATCTCCAAATTTTACAAAAATCATTTATTTGTATTTATTCTATAGTAGGAGATGCTTGAATCCTTTACTTTTTCATTTAAATGATGTTGACTGAATTTTTATCATTTAGCGGACTTTTGAATTAAACTAGTTTGATATATGTTGAAATGGAAATATATGAATTTTCTATATTATTGATATGGATTATAGGAACGGAGTTCCAATTTGTTACACTGAGAATGTGGAAAACAGAGGCCGGTTATACACCAAGCTATATCAGTGAAACAAAAAGGGGTAAACTAAGTGGATAGGCACCGGTTTGAACCCGCTGTGATTATCTGGATTTGTGAAAATACTAGAATTGCATAGGTTACTATATTTTTCTATAAATTGTATATATGATACTAAAACCATAGCTTGCTACCAAAAGAAGTTGAAAAAAACTTCAGTGATGGGGGTTGAAAAATACTCTAAACTATTATAAGCACGGTTCCGATACTGCTAGTACAGTGCAACCGAACATGAGGGATCAGTATGGGTACTTTAGATGGTCAACCTGCGAGGGGTTAGTAAGTTACTAGTAAAAATAAACCATGGGGTGGTCGGACTATAAAAGATGCTTGGCTTTGTTTGCACGAACAGGACACTGTCAGAGGTATCAGTGCACAACCCGTGCCGCGGGGGTAAATAGGCAAATTGTCATACCAAGCTGGAAGTGTTCTAATATTCATATGCATGATTTAAATACTTGATGTGCAGATAAATTTTATATGTTACAGTATCATAAACAAATGTTCCATATGTATAAGTTTCTATGAAAATGTGCATATATGCAGTCACATATTGTTGTAACACTTTCTTCCTTACTGAGAGGTGTCTCACTCTATTCTACAACCTTTGTTTTCAAGTCCTTTAGTACATCGGTCCTAGTAGCTGGAGAGACTGGGGAGATTGTTTTGTTTTAGCCTACGTAAGCATTCACATCATGTATTAAACTTAGATGAAGCTCCTTTTTGGAGGGTTGTAATAACGGGCTATATATATAATGTCTGAATTTGTTGTACTTGAGGATGTAATAGTAAACTTTGGTATAAGTCTAGGAGAAATCCCAATGAATGTTTATGTTTTTCCGCAACATTTACATTATAATTATGTATGGTTTATACTCGTATGTCCCTGTTTAGGGCGGGATGTCTAGGTATCTTGAACAGGTACAAATATTTTATATTTGAGTTAACGGGGCTGGTCTGGATAAAGGGTCGGGTCGTTACATTTGCTACACATCATGTTCATTTAGTATTTATTGTATTTCATTGGTGCCTTTTGTAGGATCAATCCAGTGCCTGCTGATCGCATCATGTTGATAATGGGCGATGATCATCGGTCCAACCAACCGTGGGCTGATGGTGAGGCCGACCCCTTGTTCTATCGAGGGGGCACGCAGTTTGTTAAGCATTGGTTGGATGCAGACGACCGCATCGTTAGATGGATACACGATGCAGGGTTCTATGGTATATATCAGATTGCCCATATCTAGTTGGATTGGCACATCGTGACAACTTTAGTGGAGCGGTGGAGACCGGAGATGCACATGTTCCACCTAGAGGCGACCATCACACTTTAGGAAGTCGCGATTTCGTTCAGGCTGCCGATTGATGGGAGTCCCGTCACTAGTTATACTGCTAGACCAGTTGAGGACCCTACAGACCATCATGGATGACTCGCACTTCGTACTATGTGTGGGCGTTTGTTAGGGGTCGTGCCACTTGGCAGCGAGTTGGTTGGTGCATGCATTTTTATGTGATTCCTCGAGGGGGAGATGTTTCGTCAGCTTTTGACAGATGCAGATGCGGAGACTATAGCATTCCACACACGAGCTAGCAGGAGGATGACATGCTTCCTCCAGTCCTCCATTGAGTCTCACCTTATTGCCACCAGTTGTATAGGCAGAGTACATATTTGACTCGTCAGCACTGTATGCGTCTTCGCTAGAAGCTAATATTGTGGCATCATCTAGTAGACAGGCTAACACCCCTTCTGACTCTACTGCCACCCCATCAATATCATACATATTGGACGATATTTTCAATGCAAAGGAGGTCGATGCACCTGCCATGCGACCTCTTTCTCATCCAGAGCCATCATATCAGTATCTCCCCATCCGCTTCATATGGATGTTGATTACGCAATACCTCTTGGAAGAGATAATCCACAGACAGTATGATGACGGGATAGGACACCAGATGCAGATGACCAGCAAGGAGAGGGTAGACGTAGACGGCAGCCATCTCGACCCCGGAGACAACCTCGTTGCGACACTGAGTTGTATAGCATTATGTTTATTTCATTTGTGTAGCATTGATTATTTTCATTTCATGTGTATAACATCGTTGTATTTATGTATAATTGAGAATGTTTATTCATTTTCCCCAACATGTATATGTGAATGAAAGTTGGGCATGACGGTTTCTAATGAAACATAATGTTATCACCTATTTTTTGTGCTGATGTGTTATAATAGTGATTGTTATTCTTTTAATAGTGATATAAACACAATGCATGCGTCTTTTAGCCTTTAATAATGTTTTATGTTATAATTTATTTAATGTTTTATTTCGCATTTCACAACCCAAATTCATGCAAAAAATGTATTTGAAATCTATTCATTATCAAAGAAATAGTCATTATGATGCAAATTATCTCAAAAAATTATCATCACTATTCTAATCCTCCTATCATACATGCAATTTTACTTTAATAAAAAATACATATATCTATTTTTATTTTTTTTAGAATAGTGTTAAAAACAAATTAAATGGTAAACATAGAATTTACAATGAATTATCACTTCGCATGCTTTAAAATTGAAAAACATTACTTCGAAAAATATATCAAAACACACGACTTGAAAAATGTCGAGTTAGTAAATAACTTTAAAAATGGAGCAAATTAAAATGCAATAATCAAGACTTGCTTTATAACTAAAACAAAAACTCATAATTTTTTAAAATTTTAAAATAGCTAATAGAATGGGATAGATATATTCATTTTTTATTTGTTAGTGACAAATATTCTATAGCGTGACAAAGTGTAGCTAATTTTTTATTTAAAATAACTAAATTACATTTTTTTTTAAATGTATCACTATTCACTTGTGAAAATAGTTTTATTTTTTATTTTTAAATTTTCAAATATTTACAAAAATATTGCATTGCTTTCAAATTATTCAAAATATAGAAAAATTGGAAAACATCTTCTTCTTTTTTTTAAATATTTAAAATTTTTTGCTCTTACTTTACATATGGAAGAAAGTAATTATGAAAAATATTTATAATTATAGAAACATTAATTTATTTTTTTTATTTTTATATTAATTTTTTAAAAAATTATATAAATATTAATTTATTTTTTAATTTTTCAGTTCACAATTTATTCCCCAAATCTCACAATTTAGTTGAGATTTGCTTCTCAGCTTGTCACGCGTAAGCTCACAGCTCATTTCCCTACAAATCTTATAGGACTAAACTGAGATTACGTAAACCTTTACGTAAACCTCAGAACGAAAAATTTTTTTCCAAATAAAGTTTTATTTAATATTTTATTATAAAATAATATTAAAAGGGAAAAAACTCAAAATATTTGTTGAAGAATTACGGATGAGAAGAGGACAAAGGTTGTCTTGTCCAAGAGAAGCCGCCATGGATTAGATGTAGCATCAGCTATTGCTAGTCTGATCAGCGGGAATATTCATTTGTCACATCCAAAAAAAAGGGCAAAACAAATTTGTGTATATATATATGTATATATATATGTATATATATAGCAGCCACACCTCATGCCAAGACCAGTTATCAGCTCACCAAAGTGCCTCCCAGGTAACCAAGACTGTGCTTCCACAGTTCTCGTTCAGATGACCTTTCAGCCAGTTTGACCATCACTCACTGTCCTGCATCATCCATGCACTGCCCCCACTATAGAAATAAAAACTAATAGCCTACTTCCAAAAAAAAGGAAAAAACAAATTTGTGTATATATATATATATATATAACTGGTCTTGGCATGAGGTGTGGCTGCTATATATATATATATATATACCAAGACCAGTTATCAGCTCACCAAAGTGCCTCCCAGAAAACCAAGACTGTGCTTCCACAGTTCTCGTTCAGATGACCTTTCAGCCAGTTTGACCATCACTCACTGTCCTGCATCATCCATGCACTGCCCTCACTATAGAAATAAAAACTAATAGCCTACTTCCATTAGGGCCCCTCCGTTTACACTGATCACCTATGCGAGAGCCTAGTTTAAGTTTTCGTCTGCACCTCGAGCTTAAGTTCGCATGGTTTGAATTCTTAAGGTGTAAAAACAGTATCCCACATGTTTAAAAATAAGTGGGAAAACGACCGAGTTGAAATTTAAGCGGAAACTGTAAATTAAAATAAATAATGCTGCTAGGCATCATATAAGCTGAGACTAATCTATCCTTTTCCGGTGATAAATTTTGACAATTTAATTATGTGAGGAAGCAAACAGTCGCAGGAAAATAAAAGATTTGAATTGGATGAGTAATATTGCTACATTTGAATAATAAAAATGAAGATTTTAATGGAAAGGGCTCCACAAGTCTAACTGCTACATTTGTACCCATCAATGGCTCTATTATTTTATTTGGCTGGGGAAACCCATATGTTGCAGGCTAAGGCCTAGACGATGCGATGGTTATAACCAACAGCAGTTCTGCGTTGTGCTTCGCCATCTTATTCAGATGAATGGTAGATTGACCATGACAACAGCGGGCTAAGATTTTTGTCTGCAAGGGTAAACAAAACTTAAACATCATTTTCAATAAGTCCCATTGCAGGCCTACGTACCCTTTTCCTCCCTATGCTAATTTTTCAACAATAGACTAAAAAAGAAACATATCAAAGTCCATATTTTATATGCAAGTGGAATCTAACTCGGTTCAAATGCTGCAAATCTTTGCTCTTCATTGGATGGGAGGAAATTTTTTTAGCTTGCTAGGATCACAAAACTAGAATATGTACGTGTGGCCATTGTCCTCATTTGGGAACATAAAATGTAAGGAAACATGCTTCCTCTCTTTACCTCAAAATTTGCCACACTGGGAACCTGCCAAGAAGAGTAGCATACACAAGAGTACTAGAAATCAAATGGCTATCCTTGGTAACCCATTTTTTATGTTTGTATGTATTGGATTATTCAATGTCCAGTCCGTAGCATCCAATGCAGCTGACACCATTAATCCATCCCAGCCTCTGGGAAATGACAGTACCTTAGTTTCGCAGGGGGGAAGTTTTGAATTGGGTTTCTTCAGCACTCCGGGAAATTCCTGGAAACATTACTTGGGAATCTGGTACAAGAACATCCCATCTAGAACAGTTGTTTGGGTTGCAAACAGAGAGAACCCAATCAACGATACATCCGGTGTGCTGATGATTAACAGCACAGGCAGTCTTGTTCTTCTCAGTGGGACTAATAATACTGTTGTTTGGACGGCAAGCTCGTGGAAAGCAGCTGATCAGCAGAATCGAGTGGTGGCGCAGCTCTTGGATTCAGGAAATTTTGTATTAAGAGATGAGAAAGACAGTGACCCAGGAAGTTATTTATGGCAAAGCTTTGATTATCCAACCGATACATTGTTACCGGGGATGAAAGTTGGGAGGGACTTGAGGATCGGTCTCAACAGGCGTTTAAAATCTTGGAAAAACTCAGATGATCCCTCCCCAGGGGAGCTTACTTATGATATAGAACTCCATAATTTTCCTGAGCCCTCTATGTGGAAGGGCAACACCAAGTACTACAGGACTGGACCGTGGAATGGCCTTCGATTCAGTGGTGCTCCTGAATTACGGCCTAATCCGCTTTATCGGTTTAATTTCAGCCAGAGTCAGGAGGAGATATTCTACGCTTACCAGCTCAGAAACAAATCAGTGATAACAAGGCTGGTTTTGAATGAAACCAGCTATTCACTTCAGCGATACACATGGATTGAAGTGGATCAAACTTGGGAAGAGTACCTATCAGCACCTAGAGATCACTGTGACAATTATGGCCTATGTGGTGCCCATGGAATTTGTGTGATCAGTGAGTCACCAGTTTGCCAGTGTCTGAAGGGTTTCGCACCTAAGTCGGCAGAAAGATGGAACATAATGGACTGGTCACTTGGGTGTGTCAGAAATAAGCCACTGAACTGCCACAAAGATGGGTTTGTCAAATTTGGAGGGTTGAAACTGCCAGAGACCTCACAGACTTGGGTGAACGCAACTATGAATCTTAAAGAATGCAGGGCCAAATGCTTAGCCAACTGTTCTTGTACGGCTTATACAAACTCCGATATTAGAGGCGGAGGCAGTGGCTGTGTCATGTGGTTTGGCGACCTCATTGATATTCGGCTGCTTCCAGCCGGTGGACCGGACCTCTACATTCGAATGCCGGCTTCAGAACTAGGTATGTGCTGCTTTTGTTTTCTTTAGTTGTTGACATAAATTTTTGTTCAGTGTACTCAAATTAACTCATTCTGTTCCACTGTATTATGCAATAAATCTATCTTCTCGTCCCCAATCGATGAAATCATTCATTCATTTTCTGTTTTATAGATGTCATTTGATCATACTTTCGCTTTCTTAAATTGGTTTTTGACAATGAAGGGGCAAACCAACGGTCTAAGATAAAGACAGCAGCAATAACCGTGGCTGTCACTGGTATAGTTTCTGTGCTGCTTATTGTCACCTATTGCATCCGCAGAAGCAAGAGAAGCTTACGAGGTAAAATCACTCAGGCAGTCCCCATTCTCAAATTTTTTTTTATTATGATTGTTGCAACCATTAACTTTTAAAGGGTTCTCTGCAAGATGAAAATTTATAGCTGTAATGCGCTGAAAGAAAATAAATTTTCAGATTGAGATGCAAGAAGTCACGCGGCTGTTCTAAAGGAACTTCGTTACCATGTTCTAAAGGGTTTGGCTGTGGCTGAATGGGTACTTTAATACCCGCATTTAGCAACTAATTATTATTATTATTATGATATAATTATTTAAGGATCTTAATTTGAGCTCAATTTACTTGGAGAAACTAGTAAGGCATTATTTTGCAAGATTGAATTACTTGCATGAAAAACTATTAAGTTAGGCTGCTTACTCACATTATTTTCTTAGATGAGAATCAAATAATTGAGTTTTAGACCGTCAATTAGTCAATTAATTAAATAACTTCTTTAATATGATAGGGATGACTTGTTTGACAAGTCTAGCTTGAAATCTTTTCCTTTTCATCATAAAAATTAATTTCTAAATTTGAATTTTAAAATTTAATCGAATTTATCAATTTACTTATCTTTCTTATATAATAGAAATTCCCAAAGTTTTTGATATTTTGCCAAAACTAGGAAATTGTATAGGCTAAATGAAAGAATTTATGGCGAATTTGGTAATTTTGCATGACCATCCCTTTTTTTCAAGATTTGATATAACATGCTTGGTGACTAACTTTTTTACATTTTAGAAAGTCATCTTCTAGTTTTTATTTTTATTTTTTTTTCAAGGGAACTTTTAAAAGTTACAATTAGCTTTTAAGAGCTAAAAAAGAGTCAACTTTCTCCAACAACTATGGTAGTCATGTTTTTTTTTTCTTTTCTAAACACTATAAAATTATCGACCTATTATTTACCACTAATAAAATGAAAAAAAAAAAAAAAATTCATTTTAAACGTTGCAGACACCTTACAACACTTTTATTAAATACTCATCATCAAAATTTTTTTTTCTTAAGACTTCAACTTCTATGTTGAGTAGATTATCAAAAGAAAGCTAAGATTGTTTTAAACATTGTAGACACCTTACAACATTTTTATTAAATGCTCATGATTGAATTTTTGTTTCTAAAGACTTCAACTTCTATGTTGAGCGTCTATTAAAAGAAAGCCAAAATTTTACCTTAAATTTTAGTTGAACTTTGTTTATCTCAATTTGACCATGTCAATTCTATATTACCTATTGTCCCTTGCTCTGTTTCTTGTAATTAATGTCAAGTCCATATATTAAATTTCAAAAAACATGCAGGAAACAACAAAGATAAAGTTCACATTGTTGAAGTTCAAGGGGAACATCTCGAGCTACCATTATTCAAATTGTCTATAATAGTCGATGTCACAAACAATTTTTCATCTCACAATAAGCTTGGAGAAGGTGGTTTTGGACCTGTATACAAGGTATTGATGACCATGAAAATTTTAAATAGGCTCATTTAATATAGAATTATATACTCAATGGATGGTAATATTCAGGGTACATTATTAAATGGACAAGAAATTGCTGTGAAGAGGCTTTCGGTTTGTTCTAGTCAAGGATTGAGTGAGTTCAAAAATGAAGTTATAGTGATTGCAAAACTTCAACATCGAAACCTTGTAAGGCTTTTGGGTTGTTGCATTCAAGGAGAAGAAAGAATGTTGATTTATGAATATATGCCCAACAAAAGCTTGGACTCCTTTATTTTTGGTTTGACTCTCTTCTAGCTTGCTAGTAAATTAGTCAAATTACTCATTTAGATATATTTTTTTATTACTAGTTTAATTTGAATATGAAATATTGCAGATCAAACAAGAAGTAGACAATTAGATTGGTCTACGCGTTTTCACATAATTTGTGGAATTGCTCGCGGGCTTCTTTATCTTCATCAAGATTCTAGGTTGAGAATTATACATAGAGATCTTAAAGCGAGTAATGTCTTGCTTGATGATGAGATGAACCCAAAAATTTCAGACTTTGGTTTGGCTAAAATTTTTGATCATGAACAAAATGAAGCGAAGACAAGGAGAGTTGTTGGAACATAGTAAGTGTCCTCTTAACTAGACAAACACACGCACACACACCACTTTGCTTCCATATATCATAATTGTGTTTGTTCTTAAATGGTGTGTCACAGTGGTTATATGGCTCCAGAATATGCTGTTGATGGGTTATATTCTATAAAATCTGATGTGTTCAGCTTTGGTGTTCTACTATTGGAAATAATAAGTGGGAAAAGAAGTAGAGGATTTAATCACTCGAGCCACAGCCTTAACCTAATTGGACATGTGAGTATAGGATCTTAATTTTCTTTCTTCTATTTGTTGGTATAGTTAATAATAAAATGGTTTTATGTGCTTTAGGCATGGAAATTATGGAATGAAGGCAAGCCATTTGACTTAATCGATGCGTTATATTTGGAACTATTCCCTTTATCTGAAGTATTGCGATGCATTCATATTGGTCTATTATGCGTTCAACAACATTCAAAGGATAGACCAAACATGTCATTTGTGCTTTTAATGTTAGGCAGTGATGATGACAGCATAATGCCTCAACCCAAGCAGCCAGCTTTCTTTATAGGTAGGAATCCACTTGAAGAAGCAGATACTTCACAAAAAAAATCGTCGAGCAATGAAATTACTATTACTCTATTGGAAGCGCGATAGGGGAACTTTTAATAAAACAAGTCTAAAGCTCAATCTAAATTGAAAAATTTACACTATATTATTGCATTATAAAATATGATACCATTTTTTTTTTTTTTTTTAAATGTGTAGCTTTGTTTGATTTTTGACTTACTGTTTCTATCATCCAATTCGAGAAAGGAAAATTTCAAATGTCAATTTTGTTTGGCTATATGTAATTTTAAGTTTAAATTAGTGAATAATATAAGATGTAATTAGCTCATTGTTAAAGCTAAGGAGTATTGTTGCACAACTATTGATTCTAATCTTGTCCAGACCACATTGTTGGGTAGAATAATTTGAGTGGAGAGCACCGTGATGGGTTTCGATCAATTGCTAATTATGACAATGTTTAACAACCCAAAGAATTCTGCTCTTTTATGGGTTGCAAAGTTTACACACACGTAAGGATCTAAATAGAGCAACACAATTATTTTTGAAAAAAAAAAATCTCCAACAAATGTTCAAGGATTATCTTTATTGTGGTTTTTTACTTTTTATACTACATTTTAGAGTTTGAAATTCAAGTCCTAAAATTAAAATTGTTTAAAATTCTACAAAGTTCAATACAATTTTATATTATATTTTATGCAATACTATATAAATTTAAATCTATGACTTGAATTTCTTGTTCCCACATGTAATTTTATTGTTGCCCCCTCAAAACTTATTATTGCCCCCCCTCAAAACTCGCGATAGTGGTGGCAAGATTGGTTTATTCAAGGTTTAACTTTTTCTTCTAAATTCCTTTTTTCTTGGTCTCTCTCTCTCTCTCTCTCTCTCTCTCTCTCTCTCTCTCTCTCTCTCTCTCTCTCTCTCTTCATCATTTCTAGTATTCCCATTATACAACTTTTAATTTTCATATAAGACTTGTAACAACCCAAAAATTTCACCATTTTTTTCTATATATAAATTACTCCGATACCACTATAATAACTGCTATAACATCTCAGGCCCCAGATGGGCTCTAAGGTATACCTGTACACAAATTGACACACCTATGTAGTGGAAAACATAAAGTCATACACCCATATTTACAATACCAGAATTCAGTGTTTCCAAATCCTACATACATATTTACACATCACATCAATATCATCTACTAAAAAATACAATCCCTTGAATACGCTTACCCTATAAATAGGGTAGTACAAAAGATCTCTCTATTTGCGAGCCTGATCTGCTTGCCAAGTTGGATCACCTGAAAAATGTTTAATCACTAGGATGAGACAACGCTCGGTAAGAGGAAATAAGCTATTACTAGTGTGTGGCGGCTGAGTTTCATAAATACTATGCTGACAATATATGAAACTGTAGAAGTTGTTAAATCAATATACAATATAATTTGCATCTATCATAATTTAAAATATAACTGTAATATGTGAGTTTTCTACTTTTTCATATTTCTAGTATCATACTATATCTGTTGATATTCTATAAATCTATATAGATATACATAACTGAGATGTTTACCCTAGAAAATTGTACGTTGTGATTTAACCCCTCATGAAAGGGTTGTGCGGCCCGTAAGTAGGACTTAATCCTGGTTGGTCTACCAAGTAAGTCAATTGTAACTCTACCAATCCTCAGCCCGGCCAAACTACAACCTCTCCTAGGCACAGAACTGGTAACTAACTCGTCAAATCGGCCACCTCAACCTAGTCTTTTAGGGCGTTTGCAAACCCTCCAGGTACGGTTGACAGAACCCATCCACATACTATCTAAGATTTGTGATTGCACTCTGAACTATACTAGCAAAGGTACCTCTGCTAATTGAACATAACTTGATTCATCAGGGTCTGATACTGTATATACTATTTCTATAGATATCCTACTATTTTCATCATGTTTCAAAAATAACCATAACACTATAAACCTGATCTAAAAATACTATAATATCTGACTAAAATAACTGTAATATTTGATTGTAATATCTGGCTGTCATATTTGACTGAATAATCTATAATGTTTGAGTGTTATGATTTTAGAAAACATGACATTCTGTAAATACTGTAAACTACTTGTCTGTATAATATTTATAAAATATCTATCTGGTAAATATCCATCTATAAAATATATATGTCTATATATACACTGTAAATCATGATATTCTAAAAAACTATATAAATTTTGTACTAAATAATTATATACTCAGACCACACAATTAATAAAACTCATGTTCTGAAATCTGTAAAACCGTATAATTTATATCCTGTACCTTAATAAACAAATATTATAATTTATTGATAATATTTCTGAATTTACTAGCATAGCATATTTCCCTTACCTAACTGGTTGGGAGGCTCACCTCCAACTTTATCCTCACGCTCACGGCGTACTATCCCCAAAATCCTGAAATAATACATATTTCCAATAAATCAACTATATTTCTTCGAACCTACATACTCGTAATTTTTTGAACTATAATTTACCTGGCCTCCTAAAGATATTTACTGGGGTCCCTAACCCATATCTACAAGGTCCCAAAAATACCCTAATCCTGAAAATATAATACACTAATTTATTTCACAAAACTCCAGTATATTCTCATATTACTCAAAATCTAAACTCAAATAAGCCTAATAAAACTGTAAATACCCAAATAATCTACTTACCCTGATTTTGGGATGGTGCTCAAGTTGCCCCAATCAACAATCTATTCCAGCAGACTTGTGGAGAAACTCCTAGGATCAACGTGGCGGCTTCTGATCGTTGAATCGAGGAGAAACTATAATAACCCCAAAAATAGTTAAATAAGATTAGTGGAATGATCCTAAAAAAATAAAAATACTATTAATTAATTAATTAATATTAAATTAAAATTAATATTAAATTAATTATAATTATTAATTAAAATAATATAATATAATATTATATTGTAATATTAATATATATATATATATATATGTATATTAATATAACATTCTATAAGTTTACCTGAAGGAATAACATTCCTTCAAGATTAAGTTCGTGAGAGCATCTCTCTCACTCTCTCGTCTCTCCCTTGTTTCTCTCTCCCACTCTCCTCAATCTCATCTCCATAATTCGGCCAATCGAAAATTCGAAGATACCATTGGGTTCCTACCACCGCCACTGACAATCCTATTGGAGCGGATTTGTCATAAAAGCGGCGTAGACATATCTCTTCGGGTAAGACCAATTTTCACTCTTACCTCAATTTTCCTTAAATCTTAAGCCCAATTAATGAATGGAAATTACCAGAAGATTCGTGGGGAGATTCTCTACAATCTAACCGAAGTAGGTTTTCGAATTGGAGCTCCGAAGTACCAATCCTAAATCGGAGTGTTTAATAATTTAGGCTTTTATTAGGCTATTTAGGGTATTCAGAACCTAAGGGAATTTTATGGAAAGTTATTCTCAAGATTGTGATGAATAATGTGGTTGAATTTGAATTTTAGGGTTTCAGGGGTTTTGAACGCCGTAGGGTGTAGGTTGGGATTTTATTGGGTTTTTCAAGAATCGGGTAAGGGGGATTAAGTTAAGTGAAGATTTTACTAAACATGAATTTATTAAATTTTTATATATTTATATATTTATATATTTAAGAAATTAAAAGTTATTTTGAAAACCAACCATGCAAAATGAATTTTACAAACCTAGGATATTTGGTATGGTATGTTTGAATAAAATGAACGGTGGTAAGCATGTTTGTTTACATGGTTATGTTAAAATGTGGAAAATCGTGTGGCAAATGATTTAATTGGTATCGATTATTGTATATCTGGATTTGGGATTTTGAAATATTGAATTGTTTATGAAATACTAGAAATGCTTGCGAAAATACTAGAACTATTTATGAAATACAGGAGTTTGAAATAACGGCCAGTGGCCGGGTATTGTTTGATTGACCAAAGGTCAGGATTATTATTTGACGGCCAAGGACCGAGTTTTAATTTATGACTATAGGTCAGATTGTATTTGTGGCCGGGGGCCAAGTTTTTGGAATAACAGGAAATACCTATGAATTGATATTTTAAATGGTGATTTCTATTATCTAAATTGCATGATATGTTTTAGGAACCCTGGGGACCAGTGTATTGTGAGCATAGTATCGTTGCTAGTTAGACCATGTGCACCCACATCGTTCTGGAAAGAAGTGTAGGGGGTCCAATCGACTGCCTGCGTGAGATTAAAGTAAGGGCGTCAGACCTACAACTTTGTGGTGGATGCCTGCAGATGTGTTTGCAGAGGATGTTATTTTTTGGCTTTTTTTGGGCAAATCACCCAGGCTTAGTCCAGCCTTCGGGCTGCACAACCCGTGCCATGGGGGAAGTAAATGGCGTGTTTATCATAGGGAGTGTTTTCTATGCATATCTGTTAATTTATGTGAATACGGTTAATTAATAAGATAATTTCGAGGGCTTACTGAGAAAGGTGAGTGCCCTAGTAGTAGTAATGATACTAGAGCAGAGGGAAGCTACTTGTATGGGCGGGTAATCTTCCTTATCCTCGGTTAATTATGTGTGTGAGTATAAATTAAAAATGATTTCATAAATGTGTTTATCTGCTTAGTAAACTTGCTATTTTTCATACACTAAATGCATGCTGGCCACACACTGATATTAACTTAGTCATTTTCTTACTAAACTGTGTCTCACCCCTACTTTATAAACTATTTTTTAGGAAATTACGAGAAACATTCTTAGAAGGTTAGAGGGGCTAAGACGGTAGTATAGTTTTTTGTATGTGGTGAGTGTAGTTTGAATTGGTTTTTGTATAAGTATAGTACGTTGGTTTGTAATAAGGATTTTAGAACCTTTTTTTATATAAAGGTAGTATAGAACTCTGGTAATGGATTTTTGGAGATTGTATCTTTTATTTCTGTTGCATTTTATATGATGAGTTTGGTATCAGGTACACATACGTCACTAAAGTAGCACCTCGGGCCCCAAGTGGTGGCTGGCCATTACAGTAATGGAGCGAAAAATTTAGAGAGAAGGAGAGAGAATCGAGTTAGAAAGAGAAAGAAAAGAGAGAAAATGAAGTTCTCTCACTGAAACCCAATTTTCTGCTATTTATAGACCTTTTTCCCACGTGGCCCCGTTGATGAGCCACGTCACCTCGTCGATGAGGTCAAGAAGGAAGTTCGTCAATAAGCACCTAACCCTCATCGACAAGTTTTAGGCCCCAGAAACAGCCCCTCGGTAAACTCTCATCGACGAGACACGCGTCCACATTGACGAGCCTAAGGAAACTGTTCATCGATGAGGCCCTACTGCATTCCCCTTTTAAAATTATTTTCCCTCTCTTTTCTTTATTATTTAATTTCCATAATTATTGAGGTTACTACATTCTCCCCTCTTTATAAAATTTCGTCCTTGAAATTCTCTACCTGTATTGAATACCATCCATTGAGAAAAATAGGCTACTTATTTTATTACTTACCTTCACTTATGGTAGAGGAATACTGTGGTTACATTCAGGGTTCTGGGAGATTACAAATATACTCATAAAAGAAAATTCTTGCAAAATCAAAACACTACCTGTCCTATAATCTAAAATACAACTATACATTCATCATTCTCTACTAATTCAAATAAAACTACTGTTATTTAAACAATACTAACTATTACTATATCCCACTAAATAGGTGTGAGTATTTATGTCTAATTTCCTCCTCAAGTTCCCACGAAGCTTCCTCTATGGCATGATTCCTCCACCGAACTTTTACTAACTGAATTTTCTTGGTGCGTAATTCATGTTCCTTCCTATCTAAGATCTGCACTAGTGCTTCCTCATATGCCAGTGAATCTCTAGGCTCTATCTCTGCATAACTGATCATGTGAGGTGGTTTTGTCACGTATTTCCTTAACATAGAAACATGAAATACTTCATGAATTCTAGATAGGACTGGTGGTAGAGCTAGCTTGTAAGCAACTGACCCCACTCTCTTCTTAAGTATCTCAAATGGGCTAATGTACCTAGGGCTCAACTTATCATTTTCCCCAAATCTTATAACTCCTCTCAGTAGAGCTACCTTTAAAAATATTCAATCTTCCACGTCAAACTCTTACTCCTGACGGTGAATATCTGCGTAGCTTTTCTGCCGACTCTGAGCTACACTAATTCTTTCTTTAATTACTCGGACTTTATTGTATGCCTTCTACACCAATTTCGGTCCCAGAACTTGCCTCTCACCCATTTCATCCCAATACATTCGAGAACGACACCTCCTACCATATAATGCCTCAAATGGTGCCATGTCAATGTTGGCTTGATAACTATTATTATATGCAAACTCAACCAGCGGCAGATACTAGGTCCAGCTACCCCCAAAATTCAATACACAAGCTCGCATCATATCCTAAAGTATCTAGATTGTCCTCTCGGTCTGCCCATCAGTCTGAGGATGAAAAGTTATGCTAAATGCTAACTGTGACCCTATGGCCTCTTGAAAACTCTTCCAAAATCGTGATGTAAATCAGGGATCACATTCTGAGACTATTGATACTAGTACTCCATGGGAGCGAATTATCTCCTAAATGTACAACTCTACTAGACTGTCCATAGTATAGTTGACTTTAATAGGGATAAAGTGAGTTGTCTTTGTCAATCGATCTATGACCACCCAAATAGCGTTTTGTCCTTATCACACTGGTGGTAGCCCTGTCACAAAATCCATGGAGACGTGATCCCATTTCTATTCAGGGATGTAAAGTGGCTACAACTGCCCTGTGGGTCTCTAATTCTTAGCCTTTATCTGCTAGCACGTCAAGCACTGCTTTACAAATTTAGCAATCTCCTTCTTCATGCCGCTCCACCAGAAGGATTTCGATAGATCCCAATACATTTTAGTACTACTGGGATGCACGGTATATAAAGATCTGTGTGCCTTCTCTAAGATAATCCTCCTGATCTCAGCACCTGTAGGAACATATAATCTGGTACAGAACCACAGGGCTCCATCATCTGATATACTGAACTCCTCCTCCTGCCTGTTTTGCACTTTCTCTATCAACTTTGCTAACTCTAGATCAGTTCTCTGGGCAGTTTTAATCCTTTCTTGCAATATAGGCTGTAATACCAAGTTGACAATAAATGTCATGTGATCACCCTCTATCAGCTCCACGCCTAGCCTCTCCAAATCCTTAATGAGCTCTAACCATCTTCTCTGTCGCATATTCAAATCTTTCTGGGTGAAGAAATACTTTAAGCTTTTATAATCAATGAAATTCTCGCATTTCCCACCATAAAGATAATGCCTCCAGATTTTCAGAGTATAGATCACTGCTAGTAATTCTATATCGTGCACCGAATAGTTCCTTTCATATTCTTTAAGCTGTCTAGATGCGTAGGTGATGACTCTTCCATGCTGCATTAACACACATCCGAGTCTCTTTAAAGATGCATCACTATATATCACAAATCCATCCTCCCCTAATGGAATAGACAGTACTAGTGCTGAAACCAACTGTCGCTTTAACTCCTGGAAGCTCTACTCATAATCATTGGTCCAGTCAAACTTCACATTTTTTCTCATGAGTCGTGTTAGTGGACCCGATATTCGGGAGAAGCCAACTACAAAGCGTTGGTAGTAGCCTGCCAAACTACTAAAACTCCTGACCTCCTGGACACTTCTTGGCCTTACTCAACTCACCACCGCCTCTATCTTACTCGGGTCAGCCGATATACCATCCCTGGAGATCACATGCCCGAGGAAAGCCTGCCTTAACCAGGATTCACATTTATTGAATTTTGCATACAACTTTATTTCTCTCAATATCTGCAACACCAGCCTCAGATGATGCTCGTGCTCCTCAAAACTCCTCGAGTAGACCAGTATGTCATCAATGAAAACTACAACAAAATGGTCCTAGTACTGATGGAACACCCGATTCATTAAATCCATGAACACCGCTAGTGCATTAGTCAACCCAAATGGCATTACCAAAAATTCGTAATGCCCATTTCTGGTTCAGAAAGCTGTTTTCAAAATGTCTTCTGCTCTAACTTTTACCTAATGATAACCCGACCGCAGGTTAATTTTAGAGTAGACCTGGGTCCCCTGGAGTTGATCAAATAAGTCGTCAATCCTGGGAAGAGGATATCTATTCTTGACCATCAATTTGTTTATCTCCCTATAATCTATGCACATCCTCATGGTCTCATCTTTCTTTTTCATGAATAGGACTGGGGTTCCCCAAGACGACACACTGGGCCTAATAAATCCTTTATCCAGAAACTCCTGCAACTGATCTTTCAATTCCTTCAATTCGGCTGGAGCCATATGATATGGTGCTTTAGATACCGATGCCAACCCTGGTAGTAGATCCACAGTAAATTCAATCTCTCAGTCTGGTGGTAAGCCAGACAATTCTTCTAAAAAAACATTTGGAAATTCTTTGACTAGTGAAATATCAGTCTGTTTTAGTTCTTCTTTTGGAAATTCCTTTATGTAGGGAACATACCCCTAGCAACCACCTTGTAGCAGTCTCCTCACCTAAATAGCTGACACTACTTGTGGCGAGGCACCCACACGTGAACCCACAAATCTATATTCTTGCTCACCCGAGGGTCTGAAACTACCAGCCAATCCATACCCAGTATTACATCAAACCTTTGCATCTCTAGTACAATGAGACCAACTGGTAGTACTTTTTCTTGAATGCTCACTGGAAAGTTCCGAAGTACATTCCTGCACCTCACCATAGACACTTAACATTTTTGCACCTCACTATAGACACTCAATCTCATGCCAAAGGTGTTCAGTACTTTACTTTGCGTGTTTGTTTAATTTGTCAAAGGAAATCTCAAAAAATCTTGAAAATCCCCAATTTGAATTGAGTTTAGTAACTTTTTTAATTTCGATTGAAAAAATATAAATTTGAGATTAAACTGCATTCCCTGAGGAGACAATCTAGCCCTTGGTCTGAATATTACATAACAGAACTCCTATACTTGGGATAGCTTCCGAGCTGCTCATTTTTCGAGTGAGTCACCCAATTAATTATCAAGTGCGTATAATATAAATCAATGTACAACCATGCAAAAGCTGATAATGAAATGGAAGAAGAAATTAAAAAGATAAGAAAAAGAGAGAAGACAAACACATTTTTTACGAGGTTCAGCCAACCCGGCCTACGTCCTCACCTTAAGCAACCCACTAAAGGATTCCACTAAATCCCTGCTCCTTCAACTGGGACGGAACTTCCCTTACAATCCGCTGCTTACAAGAGATACAACTTCCTTCTCAACCGGTTCACAACCCGAACCGTGATTACAATATAAATTTTCAAATTTGCAAAAACTCAATATTGCTTCTAATAAAGCTAGTGAGTACAATGGAAATTCCTAACAAATATTCATATGATAAAAACTTGAAGCTCAATGAGTGTATGTAATGTGGTCAATAAAATCTCTGAATAATCTTTGGTTTAAAAGAATATGACTATTCCACTTCAAATATTGAATCCAACCAAATGATCTTAATACAAAATATGTAATTCAATTTTGCTCCAAAAATCTAGATCGATAAGTTTTGTTCCAAATATCCAAAACACAACATTATCTTTGTATATGAATATGTATATATATAATATGTGTTCCAAAGATTAAAAATCTAATACAATATTTTTTTATAAAATATCGCTCAATAATATATATAGTTATGAGCTCTTAGAATATTTAATCAAGTCGTTTTGTAATATCGAAAATGTTGAGTCTTTAAATGAATAAACACTTGAATAAAAAATATTCAACCATTGGCAAAACTTTTCTCAAGTAGTGATCAATCTCTCAAATGATATTCAATAATAAATTTTTGAGATGAAAAACTCTTTGACAATAAATAGTAACAAATAGATAGATTTACCAAACATCAATACCAAGTTGAATGCACAACAATCGCTAGAATGCCTTTTGAAAATCAATGTAGCCTTAGCTCAGATTTGACATATATGCTTTGAAATTCCAAGACACTTAATCTCATGCCAAAGATTGAGGCACTAGGGTTTAGAGATTGATTATAAAGGTAATCTCGGCCTCAGGATAAGTCTTGACCATTGGATCAATTTGATCAAATGTATAACTCTTGTGTTCTCTCGTTAAAGATAAGATTTTTAAACTTCTCGAAAGTTCAAAGGACTGAAGATTCAGGTCCAAACGTATGATCTTCATTAAAATACTAAAAATTTTAGTTTGGACACAGGGTTAGACGACTGAACTGAGGGTTCAATCTTCTGAAGTCCCTAGTTTAGACGACTGAACTTAAGGTTCAAACGTTTGAAGGTGTTCTGCTTGTTTTGTGTTTCAAAATTAATTCTTTAGACTTATGAACTAATTTTTCAGTCGTCTGAGGAAATTCTTCAGACGTATAAAGTAAAACTTTAGTCATCTGAAGCTGCATCTTTAGACTTCTGAGGGTAATCCTCAGTCGTTTGGGCAGTCCGACTTTAATTTTTTTTTTTTTTTTCAAAACCATTTGAGCTCTCTTACTTTAACCTCTTATAAAACATTTTCCATGGTTTAAAAATAAGTTCTCCAAATCCATATTTAACCCTAGAAGGTTTTCATAAGATGCATGTGTATATATTTTGAGCTTTTAGCTATATCATATAAAATATGCACATACATCAATTCCAATTTCCCATTCCCATGATGATCTTGAACTTGATGCTTGCATAAAATGCTTGCATCTTCATTCTTCTACTCTTCTTAGTTCCATAGCCTGTTCCAGGGTATATATATATATATATATGCTTTAATCCTCGTGGCTTCCATAACTTCATCACCTTCTGTACATGCTAAATATTGTTCTTGTTCACAATCTCAATGCACAGATCAAATACCAAGTGATTTGTCATTATCAAAATAGGATTGGACTCATAGAGTCAACAATCTCCCCATTTTTGATGATGACAAATACACGAAAAAAAAATATAAAATGGGTTACGCCTAACAAGGCTCCCCCTCAAATAATGCACAATCAAATATTTAGCAATATGATTAACCTTATATTTTTGCTATAACCTTATATTCTTCTCCCCCCTTTGACATCAACAAAAAGGTATATAACAAAAGTGTTCGGGCATAATTAAATCTCAATTTTTTTAAAAAAAAATATGCAACTTTTAGATTTCAAACTCAAGTGTTACATCTCCTTTTTGCACATGATTACGAAGAAAATGATGTCTAATTTCTATATGTTTAGTTCATGAATGTAATATAAGATTCTTTGAGATGTTTATTGCACTCATATTATCGCACCTTATAGGAACTGTATCATAGCTTAATGCAAAATCCATAAGTTGTTGCTTCATGTATAACGTTTGAGCACAACAACTTCCAGTCGTTATGTATTCTTCCTCAACTGTGGAAAGAACAACTAAATTCTGATTCTTGGAAAACCAAGAAATTAAAGAATGTCCCAAGAAATTACATGTGCCACTTGTGCTCTTTCTATCCACTTCGCTTCTAGCAAAATGAGCATCTGAATAGCTGATAATCTCAAAGGATGTATACTTAGGATACCATTACCCTAGTTCAATAGTTCCTATCAGGTATCTAAGTATTTTTTTTACAGCTAACAAATGTGACTCTTTGGCGCAGCCTAAAATCTTGCGCACAAACATACGTTGAACATTATGTTAGGTCTATTGGCAGTCAGATATATTAAGCTACCAATCATTCCATGATAGAGTTTGACATCTATTGGTATACCTTGTTCATCTTTGTCTATTTTCAAGGAAGAGCTCATAGGTGTCCCTAGTATTTTTCCATCTTCCATATTAAACTTTTTGAGAAGATCCCTAATGTACTTTGATTGATTTATAAAAATTCCATGTTTCGCTTGTTTGATCTGAAGTCTTAGGAAGAAATTTAGTTCACCCATCATGCTCATCTCAAATTCATTTTGCATAGTGCTTGCAAACTCATTGCACAAGTCTTTATTTGTTGTTCCAAATATGACATCATCTACACATACTTGAAGTAGGAGCATATCATCTTTCTTAGACTTTATGAAAAGTGTTGTGGCTATCCTTCCTCTAATAAATCCATTATCTAGTAGAAAACCGCTTAGCCTTTCATTCCAAGCTCTAGGAGCTTGCTTTAAACCGCACAAGGCTTTAGCTAGTTTATAAATATGGTTTGAATACTTATGGTTTTCAAAACATGGGGGTTGTTCTACATATACCTTTTCACTTATGTAGCCATTTAAAAATGCACTTTTGACATCCATTTGATATAACTTGAAATCCTTAAAAGCAGCATAGGCTAAGAGTATTCGAATGGCTTCTATTCTAGCTACAGGTGCAAAGGTTTCTTCAAAATCTATTCCTTCTTCCTGGCTATATCCCTGAGCTACTAATCTTGCCTTATTTCTAACGACTATCCCATGTTCATCTTTCTTGTTCTTATATATCCATTTTGTTCCAATAATTGCCTTATCCTCAAGTCTAGGAACTAATATCCATACTTTATTTCTCAAAAATTGGTTTAACTCTTCTTGCATGGGCATCACCCAAGATTCATCCTTAATTGCTTCACTCACATTCCTAGGTTCTTCTTGAGACAGAGAGGAAAAATGACTAATCATATTCCTAAGTGAGGATTGTGTGGCTACTCCACGTAATGGTTCACCTATTATTTGATCAATGGGATGACTCCTTATGTACTTCCATTCTCTAGGTAGTTCATTAACCTCATTTTCAATTTGATTAGTTTCCGAAGATGGTTCCTTAATTTCATTTCTCTTTTTTGAATCATTTTCAATAGTTAGTTTTTCAAATTCCTTATTTATCTCAATTTCATCTTCATCAGTCCTTCTAGAGAATGGATTTGACTCGTCGAATACTACATGAATGGATTCTATAACGGTTAATGTTCATTTATTATATACTCTGTAGGCTTTACTACCTAAGGCATACCCTAGAAAGATACCTTCATCTGATTTCACATCAAACTTTCCTAAATGTTCATTGTCTCTAATCATAAAGCATTTATAGCCAAAGACATGAAAATACGATATGTTTGGTCTATGACCATTCTATAATTCGTAACGAGTCTTATTTAGAGATGATCTAATCCAAACTCTATTTAGAACATAGCAGGCGGTATTTACTACCTCAACCCAGAAGTACTTAGGTAGTTTATGTTCGTTAAGAATAGTTTTGGCCATTTCTTTTATGGACCTATTCTTTCTTTCAACTACACCATTTTTCTATGGTGTTTTAGGAGCCGAAAAATTATGAGCTATTCCTAATGAATCGTAGTAGTCTTGCATGTCTTGATTTTTAAATTCTCTACCCCTATCACTTCGGATTTTAGTGATAGTATAACCCTTTTCATTTTGAATTTTCTTACATAATTTAATGAATTGTTCACATGCTTCATCTTTGTGACCTAAAAATAGTACCCATGTATATCTTGAATAATCATTAACTACGACGAATGCGTATGATTTTCCTCCTAAACTCTAAGTTGTGTTTGGACTAATTAAATCAAAGTGTAGCATTTGAAGTGATCTAGTAGTAGAGATTACTTTCTTCTTCTTAAAGCTAGTTCTTCCTTGTTTTCCTAGTTGGCATGCATCACAGATTTTATCTTTCATGAATTTAGTCTTAGGCAATCCCTTAACTAATTCTCCCTTAACAAGTTTAGATATTAAGTCAATGTTTACGTGTCCTAGTTTCCTATGCCAAATCCAACTAATCTCATTTATAACAAAAAAATAAGTAACATGTTGAGAAGCAAGATTGTCAAGGCTAGTGGTGTAGACATTTTCATGACGATCAGCAGTAAACAATATTTTATTTTCAGATTTGTTCTCTATAGTGCATTTGTCATTTTCAAATGAGACTTTATAACCTTTATCACATAGTTGACTTATACTCAATAAGTTATGTTTCAATCCATCAACTAATAACACATTATCAATGACAAGTGAAGGTTCCTTACCAAGCTTACCAATTCCAATGATTTTACCTTTAGAGTTATCCCCAAAGGTAACGAATCCTTCGTCTTTGGATATGATAGATGCGAATTTGGTTTTATCTCCTATCATATGTCACGAGCATCCGCTATCCATATATCACTTGTCCTTTGAGGAGGACAATCTCAAGCACATCTGCAGGACATAATTAGATAACTTTTTTTGGTACCCTGATTTTCTTGGGTCCATAGGGGTTAATACTAGATTATCCTTTGACTTTTCAGATTTTCTTAATTTTGACATCTTTATTTTTGAAAGGACAGTCAAATTTTATGTGACCCAGCCTCTTATATTTAAAACATGCAATATTTCTATGATAGTCTTTAGTTGGAACATACGATTTTGACTCTCTTACAAAATATCCCATGTAGAAATGTCTCTGTTTTAGATTCTCCTTCCCATTAAAACTAAGACCTTCCTTTTCTACGGAATTTCTTTGAGCTCCTAGGAGCTTTTCAAAATTATTTTGACCTTCCGTAAATTTACAAATAATCTTAGATTTATCTTTCAAATTCTTTTCTAACTCTTCAATTTTCAAATCCTTGTATTTCATGAGAGATGCATGAGATTCATTTTGACTTTCAACTAACTTTGAAAATTCTTTCAATTTTAATTTCAAACCAGAATTTTTCTTATTCATTTTCTCAAGCATTTTAAGGGTATACAGATATTCCTGATGCAATTCATCATAAGAAAGCATGTTATTTTCATTTTTAGAATCACTTGAATAGTAAGATTAAGCATAACAAAAAGATTGTACCTCGTGGTCATCGTGAGCCATCAGACATAGATTCACAATTTCGTTATCACTAGATTCAGATTCTAAATTACTAGTACTGTGAGTGTCCCAACCCACTTTTAGAGCCTTCTTCTTCTTCTTCTTCTTAGACACTTTCTTCAGCTGGGGACAATCTGGCTTGATATGTCCAAATTCTCTACAATTATAACACATGGGAGGATCATCCTTTTTCTTCCTTCTACTTGACTCTCCTTTTTTTGTTTTTGAGCCCTTGAATTTTCTAGTGTATTTCTTGTTCTTTTTCATGAACTGTCCAAATTTCTTAGTGATGAGTGCCATGTTTTCATCCGATTCTAGATCACTTCCCACATTGGAACAGTGAGATGATGCCTTAAGTGTTGTAGCTTTCTTTGCTTTAATTTTCTAATTCTTCCTCTCATTTATTGTAAGCTCATAGGTGATGAGCGATCCAATTAGTTCATCAACAGACATCTCCTTCAGATTTCTCCTTCATCTATTGCAATAGCTTTAGCTTTCCAAACTAGAGGTAGTTCCTTAACTATTTTCCTGATCAACTCATAGGTAGGGTAAGATTTACCAAGAGTATTAAAGAATTCGTGATGTGTATGAATCTAGTGTACATGGATTGAATAGATTCATCAGCAGTCATTTTAAATGCCTCATATTCACTAGTAAGCATGCCAATCCTACTATCTTTTACTTCCTTAGAACCTTCATATGTATCTAATTTTTCCCAAATCTCTTTAGCAGTGTTACAGGCCATCACATTATTAAATTCATTTACATCTAGTGCACAAAATAACAAATTCATTGCAGTCGCATTTATTTGCATAGATTTCTAGTCTTCCTATGTATATATTCATCTTTAGTCTTAGGAACATTTACCTTGTCAACTACTTCATGGGAACATGATTTTCCTTAGAAACTATTTTCCATACTTTCTAATCAGCATTCAAAAGATATATACTCATTCTACGTTTCCAATAAGTGTAATTGTCGCGACGTCCCGGGAGCGCGTGTGCCCCCCGAGCGGCGAAATTAAAATGATTATATTTTCAAGGAAAATCATGGAAAAGGTCGGAGTCGCCACTAACCTTTAGTGTGGTTAGAACACATGATTACTACCCCGTTAGGGGTAGAATCGGTCTACATTACCAGAGTTGGGGTCGGGAGTTCGGTTACGCGAGGGGAAGGTACGAGCACCCCCTACACGCCCGTTCTTACGAACGGTACCTAATTAATTTGAAATTATCCCTAAGTTAATCTAATAATTCTTTAAATTATTCCTTTTTATGACTTTATAAATACATGTAAAAAATAAATAAATAAATAAATATATACATATATATATTCCCTCAGAGCTTAGGGTACGTGAAGCCCAAAGGCTAATACCCCCCGCAATTAAATCATAGGGATTAAAAATCAATAAAATATCTAAGAAAATACGCTCCCAAATTTTGAAATTGTATATAAAATTTTTATAGGAAAATACTAATATGGAAGGTTTTAATATATGGTAATAGAGTAATAAGCAACTCACAATTACTAAAATATCATGCATGTCAAAATAAGTAATTAGATACCATATTACTATATATATATTAATATACTAAGGATACTATAATAAATCTCATCACATGTAAACATAATAGAAATACTATAATGTTATCACTATATATATCAAAATACTAAAAATACCATATATGCTTAGATCCTAAAAATTCTAAAAATACCATAAACAATATGAATTAATCAAAGCCCTAAGATATATACGCAATTAACATAGCAATAGGGAAAAACCCAAGGTATACGGTAGTAATGCAACAATACTAATAATCCAAAAGATACCATATTAACAAAATCATAATAATAGTTCAAAACCTACAACATTAACATGAAGTAACCGAAGCCCTAATATATTATAACAATAATACACTACTTGTAACAATAACACAACCAATATGTATATATGTATATATATCATAGCACATAATTACCAATGATAAATGCTACTAGAATAATAAGGTGTATACATCATAATATTAATAACAATATAGGCCCTATATAACTTTAATCTGATCATAAACAATAATATCCAATAATAGGGAAGAAATCAAACCCTAAAAAGGAAATCAATGTGTAACAATATGGAAACAATAAATACACATATATGATAATATAGAAATAGTCAAGCTATGGAAATCAATACGTGATAAAATGGAAACTCTGTAAATCCAAATAAGGAAACCCTAAAAATGAATATGAAATTTAATACATACCCTAAATACAACAAAAGTATAAACTTGAAGGTTAAAACAAATTTTAATTGTAACACTTCTACAACAATAATAATGTTCATTAAATAATATGCACCACCAAAATACCAACAAGAACATCACCTAACAAATTTTACGAACCCTACAACAATGGGAACAAATCAATTAATATTCACAATAAAAAAAATATAGACATGGGTATTAAATATGAAAACAATTAAAAATATGGACATGGGTATATATATATATAAATAATTACAACCCTAAACAAATTTAAGCCTAAAATAATCGACATCCTAAAGTAAAGAAAAATCCTGCAATAAAAACAAATTGATGTGAAATATATATATATATATATATATATATATAATATGAATTAATATTATAGCCAAAGGTGGAAAAATCCTGCAAAAAACATATTAATGTTAGATATACAAATATACAAAGCTCAATTTAAATGTACAAGAAAAATAAAAAAATAAGAAATAAATAAACTTCATGTGTATACATGCATGTGTGTGACAGTGTGTGTATGCTGTGTGTGTGCGTTTCTGTGTGTGCGTGCTGTGTGTGTGTATGCAGTGAAGAGGGACAGCAGTGGGTACTTACAGAGGGGGACTAGAGATGGGAGTCGTGGCTGGAGGGGGCTAGGTTTGCCTGTGAGATGGCCGGATACAGCCGCGGCCGGGACTGGTGCTGGAGTGTGCAGCGGTGGGTGCAGAGGGCTGGCACTGGAGACGCTGGTCGGCGGTGTGTGGAGATGGCTGCTGTCTGTCGGGTGTCCTGTGTCTGAGCTTGGAGGATGGTGGTGGTCGTGGAGCTCGTGGCCGAGGATGATGGACCTAGTGGTGGTCGTGGAGGCTTGCGGCTAGTCGCAGCAGACTCAGTGGTTGTAGGGGGAAGTGTGGTGGCAGAGTTGCAGAGGAAAGCCTCGGGTGTTGCTGGTGGTCGCTGCTGCTGGCGGCGTGAAGAGGATGGGGTTGTCGGGTTGGTAGCAGATGGCTGGAATGGTGGCCTCGGTTGTGGCTTCTGGCTAGTAGCCTGAGGTGAGTTGCAGAGGGAGGTCTCGGCGGTGGTTGCTGCAGTTCGGAGAGAACCAAAACAGGGGTGGATGGAGTATGGAGCAGGAAGCGACAGTACTGGGAGGTTTTTCCGCCGGGGCTCGTGGCTGGAGTTGCTGCTGTGTGGTCGGGACGGTGGCGGAGGCGGCGGTGATGGTTGCTGAGAAGAGGATGGATGGCCTGAGAAGAAGCAGAAGCAGAAGGAAAGAAACAGATTTTTTTTTTTCACTATGCGCTGCCCCGGCTGTGTTGTGCAGTGCCGCCCCCCCTTTGGTTGTCCCCTCTTTGCCATTATATAAAAAAATCTCAAAAACCCTAAAACAACTTCCCTTTTTTGATTTTCTTTTTCTTTTTTTTTTATTCTTTTATTCTTATGGTAATAATGAAAAAGGAAATAATAATAATTATCATAATTATCATAATAATATAAGTATCCATAAGATAATAATAATAAAAATAATACTACTATTAATAGTAAATAATAATAAATAATTATGGTAAGAATAAAAATAATAAAGATATTATCAGTAAAATAATAATAATAATAATAATAATAATAATAATAATAATAATAATAATAATAATACTAATAAAAATAGAGTAATAATCCAAAAAGTAATAATAATAATAATAATAATATATCAAAAAGAATGACAATAAAATAAATGGAAAACAAAAATAATTATAGTAAAGTAAAAATAAAAAAAAGATAATAAAAGTACTAGTAATAATAGTAAAAATGAAAATAATAATAATAATGATAATAAAAATACTTGCAAAATAATAGTAAAGTACTAATAATAATACTAAAATAATAATAATAAAAATAAGGTAATAATAATAATAATATAATGAGAAGAGACTCCTTTGTTCTATTCGGTTAGGGCAAAAATAGGGTGTCTACAGTAATTTACACGTCAAAAAATTGGTGGTCTAGTGGATGAGTGTCCCTCACCGAATGGAGTTACACAGATGTGTGCCATGTGATCTTTTTACAAAATGAACAGTTAAGTCTATGTAAACCCTCTCTTATACTAAATGTTAATTCAGGTGTAATCTAAAGAGGGGGGGGGGGGGTGAATTGGGTATTTTAAAAAACTTTAAGTTTATTTTACCACTTAATCCCTATTTCAATATTTAACAAGTTAATTGCAGGAGCTTGAAATTAATTCAAATTATTATCTCAATAAATTCTATTTTACCTAATTAATTATCAAGTGTATTAAATATAAATCAACATACAGCCATGCAAAAACTAATAATGAAATGCAAGCGAAAATTAAAAACATAAGGGAAGAGAGAAGGCAAACACGTTTTTACGAGGTTTAGCCAACCCGACTTACGTCCTTGCCTTGAGCAACCCACTCAAAGATTCCACTAAAACCCTGCTCCTTTAATCGGGACGGAGCTTCCCTTACAATTCGCTACTTACAAGAGGCGTAACTTCCTTCTCACCCGGTTCACAACCCGATCCGTGATTACAATATAAGCTTTCAAATTTGCAAAAACTCAATATTGCTTCTAACAAAACTAGTGAGTACAATGGAAATTCCTAACACATATTCATATGATAAAAACTTGAAGCTCAATGAGTGTATGTAATGTGGTCAATAAAATCTCTGAACAATATTTGGTTTAAAAGAATATGACTATTCCACTTCAAATATTGAATCCAACCAAATGATCTCAATTCAAATATGTAATTCAGTTTTGCTCCAAAAATCTAGATCGATCAGTTTTGTTCCCAATATCCAAAACACAATATGATCTTTGTATATTAATATATATATATATATATATACATATATATATAATATGAGTTCCAAAGATAAAAAATCGAATATAATATTTTTCAAAAAATATCCCTCGATAATATATATAGTTATGAGCTCATAGGATATTTAATCAAGTTGTTTTGTAATATCAAAAATATCAAGTCTTTAAATGAATAAACACTTGAATCAAAAATATTTAACCATTGGCAAAACTTTTCTCAAGTAGTGATCTTTTCAAAACAATATATATAAGTACATTCAAGATCAATCTCTGAAATAATATTCAATGATATATTTTTTAGATGAAAAACTCTTGAGAATAAATAGTAACAAATAGATTGATTTACCAAACCTCAATACCAAGTTGAATGCACAACAATCACTAGAATGCCTTTTGAAAATCAATGTTGCCTGTCACGCCCCGAACCCCGAAATGGGACCCTGAGGGTGAAAATTGTAACCTAACCTGTCCCTGTATCATACAATCATCAAAAGATACAGTACAATGGATGAGAGTCGGACCCTATGAGGTTCCCAGGCACCCTAGACGCATCCAAACATAATCATATACGCAGCGGAAAAAGTCATACTATATCAACATATGCAGTACCATACCAGAGTCTATACAAGAGCAAAACATGGCTCTAACAAAACGTACAAAGTGGGTGCCAAAATACAACTCAAAATGGCAACCCAATACAATACAATCATAACACTTACCCGAGCGCTAGAGCAGTACACCAGCCACTACGCTCCCTACACTAGGACGCTAGTTCCGGTTACTCGAAAGACCTGTAAAAATGTACATACAGTAGGGGTGAGACACCTCTCAGTAAGGAAGAACACAAGTTATATCGTTGTGTGGCATTTGAGTGTTATCATGACAAAAACATACACCCAGTTAAATGCAAATCCAGTACTAGTTTACAAAGTGCGTTCACGCACATATACGGCGACCATTTATACGCAGCCCCGTCACAATACACACGCACGATCAGTAACCTGGCGTCGTCACACCCATCGGCCCGAAGCCGGTCTGTGACAATCCAGCGTTGGCCCGTAGCCATCTGTGAAGCACGGTGCCACCGGCACATGGCTAGCTCTCGACTCCCATGACATCGTACCGGTGCTAACTAGTGGATCCACACCCTTCGGCCTGATCTGCCGGAATAGGCTCATGCCCTTGGATATAGAGCCGGTCACTCTTGCCTACGTGGCAGGCGATAAACACACCCCTCGGATATTGAGCCGGTCACTCTTAGTACCTGGACTCATTGGAACTACAATCCCATCAGCCATTCCGCATATCACACACACATGCATGGTCATATAACCAAACAAACCACACTCATTTGGTAATCTAAATCATGGTTTTTCCAAACAAATACATTTTATACAAAGTCAAGGCACGACCATCCCAATCACGTAGTATAAATCAACATATACATAGGTTTTCATCAAAACCAAGGATGTAGCCCATCGCCCCCTTTTTCCTAAAACTGTAATAATGAAAAACCCGTAGTTTTCCCCCATTAGATCCCCCCAAATGAGTAGCCAAAACACACATAGGACTGTGGACCACAATTCCACCGAGTTTGATTTCAAAAATAACCAACATAACACAGTTTCCCCTTACCTTAACCCCGTTACCAAATCCCGAACTCCAAGGCTCCTAAACAACGAACCAAGTTTCAAAACCTACAATCAAAAGTATAGAAAATACTCACAAGACTAATACCTACAAAACTACCAAAGCAAAATTGAAAACCGAGCCTTACCTCGATTTTTCGCCAAAACCCAAAAATCTCCGAAACAAGATTTCGATCCATAGAAGTTGTAGAGAATCCTTCCATGATCCTCGTGGTAACCTCGGATTTCCAATTCTATCAACGATCGGCGAGGAAATCTAGAGAGAGAGAGAAAGTAGAGAGAGTTTAGAGAGAGTCTAGAGAGAAAGATTTAGAAAACTTAGTGATTAAGAAATGAAAATTTCCTTTTATACACCTTTGACCTGGTCAGTTTTCATCGACGAAATGTGCCTTCATCGATGAAAATTCAAGGATTTCATCGAGGATGTCAGTAGCCCTGTCGACGAAGTCTGATATTTAAAATTTCTC
This sequence comes from Malania oleifera, assembly GCF_029873635.1. NCBI lineage: Eukaryota > Viridiplantae > Streptophyta > Magnoliopsida > Santalales > Ximeniaceae > Malania > Malania oleifera. The sequence goes on from NC_080417.1 coordinate 141,365,036, forward strand.
AAACCTCTCGGCTTCTCCTCGTCGACGAACCTCTGAATTTCATTGACGAAAAGTCTTCTGCCTTCGTCAACGAAATCTGGCTTCGTCGACAAAATCTGTAGAAATCCATTTTCAAATATTTCGGGTTCTTACATAGCTTTAGCTCAGATTTGACATATATGCTTTGAAAGCCCAAGCAAGAATTCAGCAGTGTGTTCAATGCTCTCCTAAGTTGTGCTAAACGTTCAAGAGTCTTAATCTTATGCCACAGGTTGAGGCACTAGGGTTTAGAGGTTGATTATATAGGTAATCTCGGCCTTAGGATAAGTCTTGACTATTGGATCAATTTGATCAAGTGTATAACCCGCGTGTTCTCTCGCTAAAGATCATATTTTTAAACTTCCCGCAGGTTTAGAAGACTAAAGATTCGGGTTCAGACGTCTAATGTTCCTTAAACCACTAAAAATTTTAGTCTGGACATAGGGTCAGACGACTGAACTGAGGGCTCAGTCTTTTGAAGTCCCTAGTTTAGACGACTGAACTTAAGGTGCAAACATCTGAAGGTGTTCTGCTTGTTATGTGTTTCAAAATTAATTCTTTAGACTTCTAAACTAATTCTTCAGTTGTCTGAGGAAATTTTTTAGACGCCTGAAGTAAAACTTTAGTCGTCTGAAGTAAAACTTTAGTCATCTGAAGTTGCATCTTCAAACTTCTGAGGGTAATCCTCAGTCTTTTGGGCAAACTTTGATTTTTTTTTAATTTTGTTTTCAAAAACCATTTGAGCTCTCTTACTTTAACCTATTATAAAACATTTTCCAGGGTTTAAAAATAAGTTCTCTAAATCCATATTTAACCCTAGAAGGTTTTCATAAGATGCATGTGTATATATTTTGAGCTTCTAGCTATATCATATAAAATATGCACATACATCAATTCTAAATACCCATTCCCATGACGACCTTGAACTTGATGCTTGCATAAGATGCTTGCATCTTCATTCTTCTACTCTTCTTAGTTCCATAGCTTGTGTCAGGGTATATATATATATATATATATATATATATATGCTTTAATCCTCGTGGCTTCCATGACTACATCACCTTTCGTGCATACTAAATATTGTTCCTATTCGCAATCTTAATGCACAGATCAAATACCAATTGATTTGTCATTATCAAAACATGATTGGATTCATAAAGTCAACATGTAATGCTCACAATAATGAATACTCAAACTAGCTTCAAGTTTCAATCAATATGCAAATGAAGAAGATGAGTATTATGTTCTCTTTCTAAAAGAATAAGTAAACAAATGTGTGAAAAAGAGTGAAGCATAACTTTGTATATGAGTGTAAGGCAAGAGTAGCACACAAAATTTGGAGAGAGTATTTTGCTAATCAAAAGGTACTAATCCAAATTTGGAATGGAGTATATATAGACTCCCCAAAAATTATAACTGTTAGGTACACGTTGGGAATTTTAGAAATATTCAATGACAAAAATAATCGTCTTTAGCGCTGAAAAAATTTGGCCACCCGAGAGGGTCGGTTGACTAACAAGGGCTTCAGTCGGCTAACCACTCAGAAATTTAAGCCAATTAAAGAAGGTTCATCGGCTAACCAAACCATCGGTCACCTGACCCGTGTAAATTTCAAATTTTCAGTGAGGCTCGGTCCACTGGGGAAGGTATCGGTTGGATGAGCCAAAGGTGATTTCCAAGCCTTCATGAGTTCGATCGAATGAGACTTAATTCAGTTCATTTTGGTCGGTCGACTGAGCATTAAAATATTGCTAACAATATACGACCGGTTGATTGGGCATTTCAAGAAAAATCTAGTCAATCAGTTGAGGCAAGATAAAATTATAATTTTGCCCTTAAGGCAAGGTCGGTCAACTGAGCTGATTTGAGCTTGAAACGTTCGTGTTGACTCTACGATTCCAATTCGTTTTTTGATAATGACAAATCACTTGGTATTTGATCTATGCATGGAGTTTGTGAACAGGAACTACAGGAACTATATTAAGCATGCATGGAAAGATGACAAGTCATGGAGCCTTCAAGTAAAGCTTACAAATCTTGGCAAAATCCATGGAACTCAAAGAGTACAAGAATCAAGGTGCAAGTGGCAAAGTTCAAGAACATATTGGGAATGGGTATTTAGAACTTATGTACTTACATTGTCATATGATTTATTTTGAGGCTCAACATAACTTAGAATGATTTTAGGATTCATGCATTTCATGTACGTCATTAGGGAACTTCCATGGACTTAGAAATGTTTTTAAAATCATAGAAAAGTTGTTTTATAAAAGACCCAAGAAAAGGAGCCAAGAAGAATTTTAAACTAGAAAAGAAAAATTGAGAAAAATGGGACTTCGGTATCCTGAACTCAACCTCAGTCGCCTGAAGAATTTCTTTAGGAGCCTGAAGATTAAGTTCGGTAGCCCGAAGAATTAATGGGGAACACAAAACCTGGCAGAGGCTCTTCGGCCGCCTGATCTTGGAACCTCAAGCACCTGAACCCACTTCAGGAGCCTAAACTTACCTCCTTAGGTGCCTGACCCTGTATTCCAACTTGATTTTTCAAAGGCTTAAGAAACTTCAGTCGCCTGGGCTTTCGACCTTAGGCGCCTGAACTTGAGGGAAATTTAAAAACTTGTTTTTTATTAAATGAACTCGCGAGCTATTTCTTTGATCCAACGACTAAGATCAATCCTAAGGGTAAGACACTATATATACTGAATATCTAAACCCTAAAAGGGGCTAAGACACACCAATCAGAGAAAAACACATCGTATTGAAAGATTGTAGAGAAACTTAAGCTGATTTTTTGCACTTTATTCTACTTTCATTGTCTTTGGGCAAATCCATTCCGAAAATCAAAGGGCATTCATTCAATCAACTATACTTCAATCCAGGATTGAGGTTTGATCTTTCAAGTTATTATTCTTAAGAACTTCTAATCTCATCCCATTACGTGCTCTTGACTATCATTAGAAAAGTTTTAATCTTGAGTGAGCATATTCGTGTAAAAAGTAATTTTTGAAAAGATCATTACTTGAGAAAGTTTATTTAACTTGGTTGATTGATTTTTGATTCAAGAGCATATAAATATACATATATATCATTTATTGAGCTTATTATTGAAAAACCTATTTTGATTAAAAGGTTGATCTTGAAAGTGCCTATACATATATATAGTTATTCTAAACACGATCGCTACTTGATTTAAGTTGTGTGATTGATTGAAAGGTGTGATTTAAGTGTGTGTTTTCTAAAGGAACTATATTTTAGACATATTAACATTTGATTAAATATCCTTGGTACTTATAACTATATATTCTATTGAGGGATATTTTCTGAAAAATAATATACTCAGTTCGTGATTGATTACTTGATATAAAACTTTGTGATTTTGATTGATTTAATATTTCAAGACAAAGTTTTTGTTAACAAGTTCACTTCAAATATATTTGTGCATTTTTGCAAAGTGAACCAAGAACCCTAGTAAGCTCCAAAACATTTCAAATATATTTTTACTTGAGAGTTTTGGTTAAATAGGGATTTGTGTGTTGAAGCATATCATACATAAAACGATTGTATCGTTTTCATATATTCATGAGCTTCAAGTTATATCATATGTTAATGTATTAGGAAATTGAATTGCACTCACAAGCTTTTGTTAGAAGCATTGTTTTGACTGTTATTTTTCAAATCTTATTGTATACACGGTTCGGTGTGTAAACCGGTGTGTGAGGAGAGAGTTGTATCTCTTGTAAGCAGCAGAGTAGGAGGGATTTGTGCCTCTTGTAAGTAGCGGATTGTAAGGGAAGCTCCGCCCCAATTTAAGGAGCAAGGATTTAGTGAATCCTAGAGTGATTGCTCAAGGCGAGGACGTAGGCCAAGTCGGCTGAACATCGTAAAACTGTGTGTCTTCTCTCTTCCCTTTACTCTTTATTTTCGGCACTACATTTAAATAGTGTATATTGCATGTATATGTTGGATAGCCTTACACATTAGTAATTGAGTAACAAGAATTCATTGGTAAATATATAATAAGGGTTTAAAAGGTAAATAATTGTCAAAGAATTTTTTAAATACCCAATTCACCCTCCGTCTTGGGATTACACCTAATTCAACATTTGGTATCAGAGCGGGTTTACATAGACTTGATAGTTAATTTGTAAAATGATCACATGGCACACATTGGTGTAACTCCATTCGGTGAGGGACACTCATCCACTAGACCACCCATGTTTTGTGGCGTAAATTACACCTATTGGAAGCGTAGGATGAGCATTTATCTACTGAACGTAGATTGGAAGGTTTGGAAAATAGTGACTAAGGGAAATCACATTCCCATGAAAGTAATTGATAAGATTAATGTACCTAAAGCTGAAGATGAATATACTGAAGAGGATTGGAAGTTAGTACAAACCAATGCCACTGCTATGAACTTACTTTTATGTGCATTAGATGTCAATGAATTTAATAGGGTAATGGCATGTAACTTAGCTAAAGAAATTTGGGAAAAATTAGAAGTTACATATGAAGGCACTAAGGAAGTCAAGGATAGTAGGATAGACATGCTCACTAGTGAGTATGAAGCATTTAAAATGACGGTTGATGAATCCATGCAATCCATGTAAACTAGATTCACACACATCATTAACTCATTAAATGCTCTTGGAAAAACGTACCCTACTTATGAGTTGATCAGGAAAATACTCAGGGGATTACCTCTAGTGTGGGAAGCGAAAGCTACGACAATAGTTGAAGGGAGAAATCTTAAGAAGATGTTGGTGGACGAACTCATTGGATCACTCATCACCTATGAGCTAGCAATAAATGAGAGGAAAAAATGAGCAAAGCAAAGCTAAGAAGGTCACTGCACTTAAGGCATCATCAAGCTATTCAAGTGAAGGAAGCGTTTCCGAAATGGATGATGACATGGCCTTGTTACAAAGAAGTTTGGGAAGTTCTTGAAGAAGAACAAGAAGTTCAACAAAAAATTCTGGAATTCTAAATCAGAAAGAGGAGAGCAAAACATGAAGAAAAAGAATGAGGATCCACCCACATGCTACAACTGCTGAGAAGTTGGACACATCAAGCCTGAGTGCCCCAAACTCATGAAAGCCTCAAAGAAAAAGAAGAAGGCGCTGAAAGTCGGCTGGGATACACATAGCACAAGCAGTTTAGAATCTGAATCTAGCGACGACGAGGTTGCCAATCTGTGTCTAATGGCACATGATGACCTTGAGGTACAATCATCTTTTTCATCATCTTCATACTATTCTAGTGAATCTGAAAATGAAAATGATATGATTTCATATGATGATCTGAAACAAGAATACCTGTACACTATTAAAATGCTTGATAAGAAAACAAAGAAAATTTCTAAGTTGAGAAGTAAAGTCAAAGAACTTTCAAATCTACTTGAACACCAAAATGAATCCCATGCATCTTTTATAAAAGATAAAGATATGAAAATTGAGGAGTTAGAAAAGGATTTGAAAGATAAATATGAAATTATCTGTAAATTTACTGAAGGACAAAACAATTTTAAAAAGCTCTTAGGATCTAAAAGAAATTCCCTAGAAAAAGAAAGGCTCGGTTTTAATGGTAAGGAAAATATAAAGAAAAGACATCTTCACATGGGGTATTTTACAAAAGAATCAAAGGCATATGTTTCAGCTAAGAATCATTATAGAAATACTACATGCTTTAAATGTAGAAGGTTGGGTCACACACAATTCGACTGTCCTTTCAAAAATAAAGATATAAAAATAAAGAAAGTATGGAAGGTCAAAGGTCAATCTAGCACTAACCCTCCTGGACCCAAGACAATCTGGTTACCAAAGCTAGTTGTTTAATTGTGTCTTGCAAATTTTCTTAAGATCAGCATCCTCAAAAGATAGATGGTATATGGATAGCGGATGCTCACGCCATATGACCAGGGATAAAGCAGAATTCACATCCATCATACCCAAGGATGAAGGGTTTGTTACTTTTGGAAATAATGCTAAGGGAAGGATCACAGGTGTCGGTAAAGTCGGTAATGATTCCTGACTCATTATAGATGATGTTTCATTAGTTGAAGGTTTAAAGCACAATTTATTGAGCATAAGTCAACTATGTGATAAAGGCTACAAAGTATCATTTGAACATGACAAGTGTATAGTCGATCACAAAACTGATAATAAGATACTGTTCATTGCTAAGCGTCATGAAAACGTATATACCACAAACTTTGATAGCTTAACTTCACAAAGTGTAACATGCTTATCTGCTATGAATGAAATAAGCTAGATTTGGCATAGGAGACTAGGACACGCAAACATGGATTTAATTTCAAAACTAGTTAAGAAAGAATTAGTTAAGGGACTGCCGAAGACTAAATTTGTAAAAGATAAAATCTGTGATGCATGTCAACTAGAAAAACAAGCCAGGATGAGCTTTAAGAAAAAGAAAGAGATCTCCACTACTAGGCCACTTCAAATGCTACACTTAGACTTATTTTGACCAAACCCAATTCAGAGTTTAGGAGGAAAATCTTACGTCTTTGTCATAGTTGATGAATTTTCAAGATACACATGAGTACTATTCTTATGTCACAAAGATGAAGCATGAGAAAAATTTATAAACCTGTGCAAGAAAGTCCAAAATGAAAAGGGATATACAATTACTAAAATTCGAAGTGATAAGGGTAGAGAATTTAAAAATCAAGGCATGGAAGACTATTGTAATTCATTAGGAATTGCCCATAATTTTTCAGCTCCTAGAACACCACAATAGAATGGTGTAGTTGAAAGGAAGAATAGATTTATACAAGAAATGGTCAGAACTATGCTTAACGAACATAAATTACCTAAATACTTCTAGGCCAAGGCAGTGAATACCGCCTGCTATGTTCTAAACAGAGTACTTATTAGACCATCACTTAATAAGACTCCTTACGAATTATGGAATGGTCATAGACCAAACATATCATATTTTCATGTCTTTGGCTGTAAGTGTTTTGTGCTTAGAGACAATGAGCATCTAGGAAAGTTTGATGAGAAATTAGATGAAGGTATCTTCCTAGGGTATGCTTTAGATAGTAAAGCCTATAGAGTGTATAACAAACGAACATTCACGGTCATAGAATCTATTCATGTAGTGTTCGATGAGTCAAATCCCTTCTCCAAAAGAATTGATGAAGATGAAATTGAGTTAAACAAGGAACTGGAAGAACTATCAATTAAGAATGATTCAGAAAAGAAAAATGAACTTAAGGAACCATCCATTGAAATTGAGTAAACTACAAATGAGGTTAATGAACTACCTAGAGAATGGAAATACATAAAGAATCATTCCATAGATCAAATAATAGGTGAACCATTATGTGGAGTTACCACTCGCTCATCTCTTAGGAACATGGTTAGTCATTTTGCATTTCTATGTCAAGAAGAACCTAAGAATGTGAGTGAAGCTATAGAGGATGAATCTTGGGTGTTGTCCATGCAAGAAGAACTAAATCAATTTGAAAGAAACAAAGTATGGACTTTAGTTCCCAGACCTGAGGATAAGTCAATCATAGGGACCAAATGGATATATAAGAATAAGAAAGATGAATGTGGAGTAGTTGTGAGAAATAAGGCTAAATTAGTAGCTTAGGAATATAATCAAGAAGAAGGTATAGAATTTGAAGAAACCTTTGCACCTGTAGCTGGGATGGAAGCCATACGAATGCTTTTAGCATGTGCAGCTTTTAAGGATTTCAAGCTATATCATATGGACGTCAAAAGCGCATTTTTTAAATGGCTATATAAATGAAGAAATGTATGTAGAACAACCCCCAAGCTTTGAAAATCATAAGAATCCAAACCACGTGTATAAACTGAATAGAGCCCTATACGGTTTAAAGCAAGCTCTTAGAGCTTGGTATGAAAGGCTAAGCGGTTTTCTATTAGAAAATGGATTTATAAGAGGAAAGATAGATACAACCTTGTTTATAAAGTCTAAGAAAGATGATATTCTCCTAGTGCAAGTATATGTAGATGACATCATATTTGGCGCTACAGATAAAGAATTGTGTAATGAATTTACCAATACCATGCAAAATGAATTTGAAATGAGCATGATGGGTGAACTAAATTTCTTCCTAGGACTTCAAATCAAACAAGCAAATCATGGAATATTCATAAATCAATTAAAGTATATTAGAGAATTACTCAAAAAATTTAATATGGAAGATGGAAAAATACTAGGTACACCTATGAGCTCTTCATTGAAATTAGATAAAGATGAACAAGGTATACTAGTAGACGTCAAGCTATATCGTGGAATGATAGGTAGCTTGTTATACTTGACTGCCAGTAGACTAGATATAATGTTTAGGGTATGTTTGTGCGCAAGATTTCAATCTGCTCCAAAAGAGTCTCACTTGCTAGCTGTTAAACGAATACTTAGATATTTGATAGGAACCATGGACATTAGGTTATGGTATCCTAAGTACACATCCTTTGAGATTCTTAGTTATTTAGATGCTGATTTTGCAGGTAGCAAAGTGGATAGGAAGAGCACTAGTGGTACTTGTCATTTCTTAGGACACTCTTTGGTCTCTTGGTTTTCCAAGAAACAAAATTCAGTTGCTCTTTCCATAGCTAAGGCTGAATACATAGCGGCAGGTAGTTATTGTGCTCAAACGTTTTATATGAAGCAACAATTGAAGGATTTTGGATTAAAGTATGAAACAATCCTTGTAAGATGCGATAATACGAGTGCAATAAATATCTCAAAGAATCCCATATTACATTTACGAACTAAGCACATAGAACTACAACATCACTTTCTTCGTGACCATGTGCAAAAAGTGGATATAACACTAGAGTTTGTATGCACGGATGAACAATGGGCAGATATATTCACGAAACCACTTGCAGAGGATAGGTTTATTCAAATTAGGCGTGAACTAGGTCTCATACATAGTCAAGAGGTTACTTAGAATCATGCTAGATGATATAATTCAGGGGGAGCAACATCACTTACGGTAAATCACTTGGTACTGCATTGATCAACAATTGGAAACATTCAAAACCTTAAGATCTCTAAGGGGAGAAGAACATAAGGGTACGTCTACTCATGCTTTATTAGTTTACACCTTTTTGTTGATGTCAAAAAGGGGAGAAAATTTGGAAGCAAAAATAATAAAATGGAACCAAAGGGGGAAAAACAGTTGGTTGATGTCATAGTTGAAACATCATGAGTTTGTGTATGAACATGAGCATATTGTCATTCATTGATTATTTGATGCATTGATTGAGGGGGAGCCTTGTTAGGTGTAACCCATTATATATTTTTTGCTCGTGCATTTGTCATCATAAAAAATGGGGAGATTGTTGACTCTACGAGTCCAATTCGTTTTTTATAATGACAAATCACTTGGTATTTGATCTATGCATGGAGTTTGTGAACAGGAACTACAGGAACTATATTAAGCATGCATGGAAAGATAACGAGTCATGGAGCCTTCAAGTAAAGCTTACAAATCTTGGCAAGATCCATGGAACTTAAAAAGTACGAGAATCAATGTGCAAGCGGCAAAGTTCAAGAACATCTTGGGAATGGGTATTTAGAACTTATGTACTTACATTGTCATATGATTTATTTTGAGGCTCAACATAATTTAGAATGATTCTAGGATTCATGCATTTCATGTACGTCATTAGGGAACTTCCATGGACTTAGAAATGTTTTTAAAATCATGGAAAAGTTGTTTTATAAAAGACCCAAGAAAAGGAGCCAAGCAGAATTTTCAACTAGGAAAGAAAAATTGAGAAAAAGGGGACTTCGGTAGCCTAAACTCAACCTCAGTCGCCTGAAGAATTTCTTTAGGAGCCTAAAGATTAAGTTCGGTAACCTAAAGAATTAATGGGAAACATAGAACCTGGCAGAGGCTCTTCGGTCGCTTGGCCCTGGAACCTCAGGCACCTGAACCCACTTCAAGAGCCTAAACTTACCTCCTTAGGCACCTGACCCTATATTCCAACTTGATTTTTCAAAGGCTTAAGGAACTTCGGTGACCTGGGCTTTCAACCTCAGGTGCCTGAACTTGCGGGAAACTTAAAAACTTGTTTTTTATTAAATGAACTCGTGAGCTATTTCTTTGATCCAACGGCTGAGATCAATCCTAAGAGTGAGACACTATATATACTGAATACCTAAATCCTAAAAAGAGCTAAGACACACAACAAGAGAAGAACACATCGTATTGCAAGATTGTAGAGAAACTTGAGCTGATTTTCTGCACTTCATTCTACTTTCATTGTCTTTGGGCAAATCCATTCCGAAAATCAAAGGGCATTCATTCATCCAACTATACTTCAATCCAGGATTGAGGTTTGATCTTTCAAGTTATTATTCTTAAGAACTTCTAATATCATACCATTACGTGCTCTTGACTATCATTAGAAAAGTTTTGATCTTGAGTGAGCATATTCGTGTAAAAAGTGATTTTTGAAAAGATCATTACTTGAGAAAGTTTATTTAACTTGGTTGATTGATTTTTGATTCAAGAGTATATAAATATACATATATATCATTCATTGAGCTTATTATTGAAAAACCTATTTTGATTAAAAGGTTGATCTTGAAAGTGCCTATACATATATATAGTTATTCCAAACATGATCACTACTTGATTTAAGTTGTGTGATTGATTGAAAGGTGTGATTTAAGTGTGTGTTTTCTAAAGGAACTATATTTTATACATATTAACGTTTGATTAAATATCCTTGGTGCTTATAACTATATATTCTATTGAGGGATATTTTCTGAAAAATAATATATTTAGTTTATGATTGAATACTTGATATAAAACTTTGTGATTTTGATTGATTTAATATTTCAAGACAAAGTTTTTGTTAACAAGTTCACTTCAAATATATTTGTGCACTTTTTCAAAGTGAACCAAGAACCTTAGTAAACTCCAAAACATTTCAAATGTATTTTTACTTGGGAGTTTTGGTTAAATAGGGATTTGTGTGTTGAAGCATATCATACATTAAACGATTGTATCGTTTTCATACATTCATGAGCTTCAAGTTATATCATATTTTAATGTATTAGGAAATTGAATGGTACTCACAAGCTTTTGTTAGAAGCATTTTTTTGAGTGTTATTTTTCAGATCTTATTGTATACACGGTTCGGTGTGTGAACCGGTGTGTGAGGAGAGAGATGTATCTCTTGTAAGCAGCGGAGTAGGAGGAAGTTGTGCCTATTTTAAGCAGTGGATTGTAAGGGAAGCTCCATCCCAATTTAAGGAGCAAAGATTTAGTGAATCCTTGAGTGTTTGCTCAAGGCGAGGACATAGGCCAAGTCAGCTGAAGCTCGTAAAACTGTGTTTGTCTTCTCTCTTCCCTTTACTTTTTATTTTCAGCACTACATTTGAATAGTGTATATTGCATGTATAGGTTGGATAGCCTTACACATTAGTAATTGAGTAACAAAAAGTTATTGGTAAATATATAATAAGGGTTTAAGAGGTAAATAATTGTTAAAATTTTTTTTAAATTCCCAATTCACCCCCCTCCCCTCTTGGGATTACACCTGATTCGACAGTTCGGTCGACTGAGTTAAGTGAAAACCTAAGATATGTACTTAAACATTTACCCTTATATGTATGAGTATTTTAATTTTAGTTTGGAAATTTTTCATAAAAGGTTTTGGAACCTAAGGCCAATCTATGGTCTTTCTTTGAGCTGTCAATCCCATCATGCTTGAATGCACTATTATAGACCCATAATTTAATGCAATTACAATACAACATAGAAAATGTGTTCATTCTATTTTTGTTGTCCTAATTGCCATGCCATATGCTGGTTTGAAGTGAACTTTTAGTTCCTTATGGCTTTGATCACACCTTGACTCTATGTGCCTTTTAATTGGTGATATGTTCATGCACTAGATGCACAAGTGAGATACTTTGAATTTGTCATAATCAAAACAGGATAGGACTCATAAAGTCAACAATCTCCCCCTTTTTGATGATGATAAATACAAGAGCAAAAGTGGGTACAACCTTAAGAGGCTCCCCCTAAGAATATGCATAAATTAAAGTTCTAGAATAGTTTAAGCATGTTCATGGCAAAGGACATTTTAAAAAATATGCATTTAAATTTGGCATTGAAGCTCATTGAAGTCTAAATACCAATTTTGCTATAAAAGTTATCCCCATTTTGACATCAGCAAAAAGGGCTAAGGTAAAATGTTAATGCAATTAGATCAACCTTACGTGGAGAGAAAATCATGAATACCTTAGATATTTATTAGCATGCATTTAACGGTTCTGCAACAACCTTGCAGATGGCACTCCATACAAGCATGCAAGCAATTCAGTATAGTCCAAGGCAGTCTAGGCAACAAGTACAATACATCCAATATACATAAGAAAGCATAAACATGCAATTCATTATGGATAGCAATTGTGTTCCTCACAAGACATAAAGTATATGAATATAAGTAAATGTGAGAAAGTTAAATTTTCGGAGCAATAGTATTCTAATGGTGAAGTTGCTCCCCCTCAGTTTATGCATTCCATCATATCTCTAGGCAACTTATCTACTATGCAGTAAGCCTAATTCACGTATGATTTGGATATATCTATCCTTTTAAAGTGGTTTTGTGAAAATATTGGCCCATTGTTCATTAGTGCACATGAATTCAAGTGCCACATCCCCTTTTTGCACATGATCATGAATAAAATGATGTCTAATTTCTATGTGCTTAGTTTGTGAATGTGATATGGGATTCTTTGAGATATTTATTGCACCAGTGTTATCGCATTTAGAGGAACTGGGTCATAGTGTAATCCATAGTCCATGAGTTGTTGCTTCATATAAAGTGTTTGAGCACAACAACTCCTAGCCGCTATGTATTTAGCCTCGGTTGTGGATAGTGCAACTGCGTTATGTTTCTTGGAGAACCAAGAAACTAGAGATTGTCCTAAATAATGACAAGTTCCACTAGTACTCTTTCGATCTACTTTACTACCAGCAAAGTCAGCATCTGAGTAACTAAAAATCTCAAAAGAGGTATGCTTAGGATACCATAATCCTAGTTCAATAGTCCCAATAAGGTACCTAAGTATCCTCTTAACTGCTAGCAAGTGAGACTCCTTAGGTGCAACCTGAAATCTAGCACACATACAAACACTAAACATAATATCAGGCCTACTAGCAGTTAGGTACAAAAGACTACCAATCATGCCACGGTAGAGCTTGACCTCTATCGGTATACCGTACTCATCTTTGTCTAACTTTGTGGAGGAGCTCATAGGTGTTCATAAAATTTTACCATCCTACATATTAAATTTTTTGAGCAAGTCTTTAATGTATTTTGATTGACATATGAATGTTCCATATTTGACTTGTTTAATTTGAAGTCCTAGGAAGAAGTTAAGTTCGCCTATCATGCTCATTTCAAATTCGTTTTGCATGCATTTGGCAAACTTATTACACAACTCATCATTTGTAGCTCCAAAAATGATGTCATCCATATATATATATATATATATATATATATATATATCTGTACTAGGAAAATATTATCATTGTTAGCCTTTTTAAATAGTGTTCTGTCTATCTTCTCTCTAGCAACCCGTTTTCTAAAAGAAAACCACTAAGCCTCTCATACTAACCTTTAGGAGCTTGCTTTAATCCATACAGGGCTTTAGACAAACGATAGACATGATTGGTGAATTTATGGTTTTTGAATTTTGGAGGTTGTTGCACATACACCTCCTCATTGATGTAGCCATTTAAGAATGTACTTTTAACATCCATTTGATATAATTTGAAGTTCTTAAAAGTAGCATACGCTAATAACATATAGATGGCTTCCATCCTAGCCACAGGAGCATATGTTTCCTCAAAGTCTATACCTTCCTCTTAGTTATAACCTTGGGCTACTAGTCTTTTTTTGTTTCTAATTACTATTCCATTTTCATCCTTTTTGTTCCTATAGACCCATTTGGTTCCAATAACAGTGTGATCATCAAGTCTAGGAACCAAGGTCCAAGCTTTGTTCCTCTAAAATTGATTAAGCTCTTCCTACATGGACATTACCCATGATTCGTCCTCAATTGCCTCATTCACATTCTTGGGCTCCTCTTGAGACAAGAATGCTAGGTGGCTACACAAGTTTCAAAGGGATGATCGGGTAGCTGCATCTCGTGAATGTTCACCTATGATTTGATTTTTGGGGTGGTTCTTTGTAAATTTCCACTATCTAGGTAGTTCATGTATCTCACTCTCTACCTAATTATTCTCAGCAGGTGGTTCTTTAATTTCTATGCCCTCATCTTTATTAATTTCAATTGATAATTTTTCTAACCCCTTTTTTATTTCAATATCATCATCATCGAACTTTTTAGAGAAGGGATTGGACTCATCAAACACTACATGGATGGACTCTATCACAGTCAATGTTCTCTTATTATATACCCAGTAAGCTTTACTATCTAATTTATAACCTAGGAAAATTCCCTCATCCAATTTCGAATCAAATTTTCTTAAGTTCTCATTATCCCTTAAAACAAAACATTTACAGCCAAAAACATGGAAGTAGGAAATATTAGGTTTATGGCCATTCCACAATTTGTAAGGGGTTTTGTTGAGAGTAGGCCTGATCAAAACCCTATTCATTACACAGCAAGCAGTGCTCACTACTTCGGCCCATAAATATTTGGGTAATTTATGTTCATTAAGCATTATTCTACCCATTTCTTGTAAAGATCTATTCTTTCTCTCAACTACTCCGTTTTGTTGTGGATTCCTAGGTGCTGAGAAGTTATGGGAAATACTATGATAATCACAAAATTCTTCCATATCCCTATTTTTAAATTCTCCTCCTTTATCACTCCGAATATGTGAGATTTTATACCCTTTATCATTTTGGATTTTTCTACACAATCTAGCAAGATTTTCACATGCTTCATCTTTGTGTGCTAGGAATAATACCCATGTGAATCTAGAATAGTCATCAACAATTACAAAAGCATATGATTTTCCTCATAGACTCTGAATTTGATTAGGACCAAATAAATCTAGATGCAGCAATTGAAGTGGCCTAGTAGTGGAGACGATATTCTTTTTCTTAAAACTAGATTTAGTTTGCTTACCTAATTGACACGCATAAAAAATTTTATCTTTCAAAAACTGTGTTTTTGGTAAGCCTTTGACTAATTCATTTTTTACTAGTTTTGACAATACCAACTAGCCAATTTTCATATCGCTCAGTAGTAAATAGCACTTTATTTTCTGATATATTTTCTACTAGAAATTTATCATGCTCAAAGGACACCCTATATCCCCTATCACATAATTGACTTATGCTTAACAGATTATGTTTCAAACTATCTACGAGTAGAACATTATCTATAACAAGAGAAGGTTCCTTACCTATCTTAATTACTCCGATGATCTTGCCCTTTACATTGTCCCCGAAGGTCACAAATCCTCCATCATTGGGTTTAATTGAAGTGAACTTGGCCTTATCGCCCATCATGTGTCGTGAGCAGTAGCTATCCATGTACCATTTTTCATTGGTGGAAGATGATCTCAAGCACACCTGTAATAAGTTTTCAAGTAACTAATTTTGGTACCCAAATTCTCTTGGGTCCATAGCGGTTAGTGCTTAATTCACCTTTGACTCTCCAAACTTTCTTAATCTTCACATCTCGGTTTTTAAATGGATAGTCAAATTGTATATGACCTTTTCTTTTACATTTGACACACGTTGTATGACTATAGGATTCTTTAGATGGGATATGCAATTTTGATTCATGAAAAAAATATCCCAAATAAAGATTTTTCTGTCTCTTGTTTTCTATTCCATTAAAGTCTTCTTTATCAAGTGAACTTCTCTAGGCCCCAAGGAGTTTTTCAAAATTATTTTGGCCCTTCATAATTTTGTAAATGATTTTGGAGTTATCATCCAATTTTCTTTCAAGCTAAGCAATTTTCAAATCCTTTTCTTTCTATAAAGTGGAATGGAATGTTTTTTCCCATTTTAACAAGGTTTGACAAATTCTTGCATTTTATTTTTAAATCATCATTTTTCTTGGTCATTTTATCAAGCAATTTATGAACACGAATATATTCAAGCTGCAGTTCTTTAAATGTAGGCATCCTATCAGCATTAGCATCATCATTAGAATAATAAGACAATAAAAAGCATGAAGAATGTACCTCATGGTCACTGTGTGCCATTAAACATAGGTTTGCACTTCATTGTCGCTAGTTTCTATGTCTGAGCCCCTAGTACAATGTTTATCCCAAGACATGCCGGCCTTCATTGCTCTATTCTTCTTTTTCGTGTCCTTTTTCAATAGCAGGCAATCTAGTCTAATATGCTCGGTCTCATTACAATTGTAACAAATAAGAGGATCTAATTTTTGCTTTCTTCTACTTGACTCTCCTTTTTCATATTTTGAGTTGTGGAACTTTCTAGATGGTTTCCAATTTTTCTTAAAGAACCTGCTAAACTTCTTGGTTAGCAATGTCATATCCTCTTCTAACTCCTCATCACTATCTCCACTGGAGCTATTGGTAGATACTTTTAGAGCAATCACCTTCTTAGCTTTGTTGTGCTCGCTCAACCTCTCATTTGCTACCATTTCATATGTGATGAGCGATCCAATAAGCTCATCTAGTGTCATTGTCTTTATGTTTCTCCCCTTGGCTATGGTAGTGGCTTTTGCCTCCCAAATTAGCGATAGATCCATAAGTATTTTCCTAATCATTTCATATGTTGGGTAAGTCTTACCAAGTGTATGCAGAGAGTTGGTGATATGTGTGAACCAAGTGTATATGCTTCGTATGGATTCACTAAAGTTTATCTTAAATGCCTCGTTTTTACTAGTTAACATGTCAATGCGACTATCCTCAACATCTCTAGTGCCATCATACGTAACCTCTAGTTTATCCCATATTTCTTTCGCAGATGTACATGCCATAACCCTATTAAATTCATTAACATCTATAGCACAGTATAGGGCATTCATTGCAGTAGCATATACATTAACTCCCTTTATATCATTATCAGTACATTCATCTTCCGTTTTAGGTTATGTCTTACCCTCTACAGTTTTCATTGAGACAAAATCTCCTTTGGAGAAAACCCCCACACCTTCCAATCAAAATTTTGAAGAAAAATGTGCACCCTTTTTTTCCAAAAAGTGTAGTTAACACCATTGAAAATTGGAGGATGCGTGGAAGACTGTCCCTCACCAAAAGGGGTTACACCAGTGTGAGACTTGTGATCTTTTACAAAAACATTTAAGTCTATGCAACGCGGCTCAGATACCAAATGTAAATTTTGATGTAATTCCAAGAGGAGGGATGAATTGGATATTTTAAAAATTCTAGGTCAAATGACCTACAATAGTATATCACAACCTAGGGTCTGTCTAGACAAGTATTGATTCATCAAATATATGAACAATTAAATAATTTGCCCAAGTTCTACAGTTCTAGTATTTCCCAATCAAGCAAAAATTAATACTCAAATATTCAAGCAGTAATACTAATGGTAAAATAAGCAATCAAATGCAAGAAAGTAAAATTTATAAGGAAAGAGTAACACAAGGTTTTTATCGAGGTTCGACCAACAGTGCCTGCATCCCCGCCTCAAGCTCACCAGCAAAAGGATTCACTAAATGCTCACTTAATGGGTGGAACGATGCCGATTACAACCTCTCCTTTTAGGGCAGAGACTCTCCAGGTCAAATTTTGGGGCTGAGCCACAACCTACAACCGCACCTTACAGGATGGTGCCCCTAGCTCTCCTAACCGAGCCTGAGCCACTCCAGTGCACTTTACAAGATAGTGCAATCCTCTTCCGAACACGTGTTAGGAATACAACAATAATCATAGTTTTTGTGTACAAATGAAGTGCTTCTACAATAAGCAAATGATGTACAAGAATAAGCACAATACACTCTAGTATGATGAGAGATTAAGCTCAATAGAGATTTTGTAGTTTATATGACAACTCTCAAAATATATATATATATATATATAAATGTGTGAGTATGATCTTTGATTCAAGATATAATGTTCACTAAAAGTATTATCAAAAGATCTTTAATAACCCAAGAAATATCTCAAAAAATATCATTCAAATATGAGGTGAAAGAGATAATAGAGTTTTGCTTTCCAAAATACTTTTCCAACAAAAAACACAATGCAAGCCTTTGAATCTTGCAATGAGTATGCAAAGATTCACAAGCAAATGAGAGTCTTCCTAAGAGATATTTATGAATGAAATATTATGGAAGAACTCAAGCTAACTCTCTAAAAATCGACTTTCAACAATGCAAGAATGAGTGAGAGTTTTAAGCTTTGAAATAAATATGTAATGCTCACAATAATGAATACTCAATCTAGCTTCAAGTTGCAATCAATATGTAAAAGGAAGAAGATGAGTATTATGCTCTCTTTCTAAAAGAATAAGTAAACAAATGTGTGAAAGAGAGTGAAGTATAAGCTTGTATGTGAGTGTAAGGCAAGAGTAGCACACAAAATTTTGAGAGAGTTTTTTTCTCTAGTCAATAGGTTCTAATCCAACTTTGGAATGGAGTATATATAGACTCCCTAAAAATTATAACTATTAGGGACACGGTGGAAATTTTAGAAATGTTTAATGACAAAAATAATCGTGTTTAGCATTAAAAAAATTTGGCAACCCAAGAGGGTTGGTCAACTAATGAAGGCATCGCCTGGTTGACCACACAAAAATCTAAGTCATTCAAAGAAGTTCGATCGGCTGACCAAACCATAGGTCGATTGACCCATGTAAATTTCAAATTTTTAGTGAGGCTCGGTCGACTGGGCAAGGTGTCGGTTAGCTGAGCCAAAGGTGATTTCCAATCCTTCATGAGTTTTGGTCGACTAAGGCTTAATTCAGTTCATTTTGGTTGGTCGACTAAGCATTAAAATACTACTAACAATATACGACCGGTCGACTAGGCATTTGAAGAATAAATATGGTCGATCGACTGAGGCAAGATAAAATTATAATTTTGCCCTTAAGACAAGGTCGATCGACTGAGTTAATTTGAGCTTGAAACGTTTGGTCGACTGAGTTAAGTGAAAACTTAAGATATGTCCTTAAAAATTTACCCTTATATGTAAGAGTATTTTAATTTTAGTTGGGAAATTATTCATAAAAGGTTTTGGAACCTAAGGTCATTCTATGGTCTTTTTTTGAGCTGTCAATCCCATCATGCATGAATGCATTATTACGGACCCAAAATTAAATGCAATTACAATACAACATAGAAAATGTCTTTATTCTCTTTTTGCCCTCTTGATTGCCATGCCATATGTTGGTTTGAAGTGAACTTTTAGCTCCTCATGGCTATGATCGCACCTCAACTCTATGTGCCTTCTAATAGGTAATCTGTTCACGCACTAGATGCACAAGTGAGATACTTTGGATTTGTCCTAATCAAAATGGGATAGGACTCATAAAGTTAACAACATAAACTTTGGAAACTATATATTCTTAACTTAATGAGGATGTTAACCTTACAACGATAGGTGGCAGTATCAAACCTCACAACAAAAATGAACTTAACTGAAACTATGGCTATTACACGTTCCACCTTGTAATGCCCCGAACCGACAGTGCAGCCCGGGGTGTTATGTGTTCCATTCATAGATCTCTAATACCATAAATATCATCTAAGCAGCAAAAAATAATTAAACATCCTCAAATAAAATACCAGAGTATACTATACATCCAAAAAGGTGTATCCATTCAACCATATTACATATACATACATACAAACGTCCATACTCATCAAAATACACAGCGAAATACGGTCTTTTATACATAACCAGTATCATACCAGAGTCTATACTATACAAGGATATATATCCCTATAAAAACCACACATACTACGGGCATCTACAAAAAATCCATCATGACAACCCGGCTACACAAACTCATACCTATCAGGCACTAGCAGTAGCTAAACAACACCCCTCGCTTCCAGATGCTAGGATGTTAGTTTCGGCTACCCGAAGGACCTGAAAAACATTTATATATATTCGAGGTGAGACACCTCTCAGTAAGGGAAAAAATAGGTTATATCAGTGTGTGGCATACCAGTGTCATTTTACATACTTCATAACACTATACAAACGATACAGTTTGAAACAATTCGTACAGTTTCATATAATTCCATATAGTTCCAGTATTTTCACAAAAAGCATTCCAGTTCATATGATACCCAAATACATACATACATACATACATACATACGGTCAGTGTCATCACACTAGTTCGCAACTACACAAGGTCACCTCGTCTCACAGTGATTACATTGCTACATACGCAACTACGTTGCGACAATCAAGGCCCAATAGTGAATCCATTGCTACATACACAACTACATAAGGTCACCTAGTCTCACAGTGATTACATTACTACACATGCAACTACAAAGATCTACGACACAGGCCCAATAGTGAATCCATTGCTACATATGCAACTACACAAGGTCACCTAGTCTCACCACGATTACATTGCCACGTGTAAAACTACGTTGCGACAATCTTAGGCCCATAGTGAATCCATTGCTACAAACGGTGTAGAACACACCCTTCGGTGACCAGCTGAAACATACTAGTGATATTTCACACCCTAGATATAGAGTCGGCCACTCTCGCCCATGGTAACTAACCGATACCTGGCAGTTTTACAAATCCCTAGAATCATTTTGGAACTCATGTTCCTATACATTTCAACGTACGGTAATTAGCTGCCACATGGCTATTTTACAAATACCTGGAACAATTTCATTCAACCATACATATCACACTTATTTGGATTACGGCAAATCATATCATTTACAATTTCAAGTATACAGTTTATGCAAATATGGATTACGGTCACCTCAATAATATAGTTTAAACAAGACAAATGGTTTTCCAAACAAAGTAGAGATGATACCCAAAATCCCCAATTTTCCGGAAAATCGTAACCCAAAAATCCCGTATTTTTACCCGATAGATTTCCCCAAATAAGTAGTCAAAACATACATACGATCGTAGCCTACAAGCTTACTGACCTTGATTTCAAAAATGGACTGATATAAACAGAATACCCTTACCTTAACCCGAAATCCAACTACGAACTCTACGTCCTCAAAACTACGAACCAAGACTTCGAAATCTACAAACCACAGTACAATACATACTTACAATCCATACTACTACACATATACCGAATCAAAAATGAAAACTGAGCCTTCCCTGGATTTTAGCCCGAAACCCAAAATCCTCCGAAACAAGATTCCGATCCGCTAGAAACATAGAGAATCCTGCACTGATCCTCGCTGTAACTTTGGACTTGCGAATCAAATGATGTACAATGAAGAAAACTAAAGAGAAAGAGTGTAGGGAGAGTTCTTAGAGAGAGAGAGAGAGTATTGGGGAAACTTAGCCCCAAAGCAAACTCCAAAATATCCTTTTATAAGCCTTTGACCCGGTAGATTTCGTCGACGAAGTCTTCAGAAATTTCGTCGATGAGACGGGAATTTCATTGACGAATCCTGATATTTAAATTTTCCTGAACCCCTCGACTTTTTCTCGTTGACGAGCCTCTGAATTTCGTCAACGAGTTCTTCACTAGCTTCGTCGACGAATTATGGCCTCGTCGATGAAGTCTGTACAATTTCCACTTTTACCCTCTTTTACAAAATAAACCTATATATCATGGTTGGGGTTCTTACAATAACCAGGAGTTTAAAAAATAAACTTAAATACTTCAAGTTCTTACAACCACTCACACTATTCTAAACTATCCAACCTTGCCTTGGAGCTGGCTAAGCTCGATCACCAGAAGGTCCTGAAAATGAGTTGTATAATGGGATAAGATACTTCTCAGTAAGACGGAATAGATTATTGCTAGTGTATGGCTAACATGAGTTTTAGTGTATACAAAATAAAACTGTTTGTTAATCAACTACAACTGTGAGGACACTCATACACTATACTCACATATACATCATCAATCATAACACAGAAATCTCCGTACACGTATTATATGTAATACCATAACACATCCACAATCACAATACATTTACTCACGCCCAAAAAGGATAATGCACAAATACTTCACTTCTTGTGGTTCTCAAGGCATCCCTCCCCATCATTCCCTCTACGTATTGAGCATTCCTCCCTATCGTTCTTAGCACGTACTTCACAACAGACATCCACTATTACACTTTCATAACGACCTATTCATACTAAATCAGTAGAATGAACTCCTCAAACCTGCCAACGTTTTACCCCATTTATTTAAATGACAATATAACGAACTCCTCATATCTTACCAACGTTATACTGCGATTTATATCAAGGACAATATAACGAACTCCCCAAGCCTACCAACATTATATTGCAAAATGCACGAATAACCACACATCACCCAAACTTATTGGTTTATCCACCGTAGTAATCACAACCAGTTTATTATGAAGAATTAATCTCATGCCACACGATTTAAGTGTTAACCATACTATAGTATACTGCTTGTAGAAAATACACCATAATATGCTTGAATATATTATTCCTGAAAATAAGGATATGATCATCTCCATAGTTTATAATAACCTAAGAATTCATATTTAACAGAGAAAGGAGATCATCAACCCTACTCACTTTAATCTCTTACAAAACATGTTTAATAACTCAAACTAATAATTTCAACTGTTCAAATCTGTTGGCCTTACAAGGCTTAAAACCCTGTTATCTTGTTTTGATGCTAACAAACAAGTGAAATTTAATGTATTTGTGCGAGTAATGTTATTTTAGGGCTCACATATGAGAAATTAAGGTAAAAGTGCTCACAAGGATCAAATGAAGCTTAAATGAGTCAAAGCATGGATTTAAAGATGATATATGAAACCTTGAACAATATGAGGACATGAATGAGTTGTTGAAAGCCAAGGGATATTAAAGTCCAAAGAGCCAAAGAAAGGCAAAGTGAGAAAGCTCAAAGAATATGGAAGCTTGAATAAAAGATGAACTCAATCCAAGGACAAATCATGAAGACTCAATAACTTAGAATGTTAATATCTTAGAAGTCTTTATGTAAGTGCTTTAATGTTTAAAATATCGTTTGAAATATTTTGAAGCTCTTAGGTTAATTTCTTAGACCTAGATACCTTTTAAAATACCTGAAAAATATTTTTATAAGGTCAAAAAAAATTATTTTAAAAAAAGGTTAGAATCAGTTTTGGAATAAAAAGCACCAAAAAGAGTTTTCCCAAATGCTGTCAATTTTTATATAGCGGCATTGAGGTGAATTTTTCTCTATCAAAAGCTCATTATTTTAAAAAGTGGTAAACATAAAAGGTGTATTATTTTCTCTTAGCTTTCTTTTCACACCAAGAACACCTAATTTGGAGTTATAATGAAAACTTTATGGCCAAAACACTGAAACAAGGTCATTGCTATCAGACATCTGAACACTGTTCAACGGGCAAATTATTTAAATTCTAATATTTTAAAATACAGTCGTTTGAGCTCCAAACTTTCTAAAAAAATTGGGAAACTCTCTAAGAAAACTTTTGCAATATGGAAACAAGTTTGAAAGCCTATAAATACATGGTTTTGCAAATCAAAACTCATCCAAGAATTGAAAAATTTGCTTGTAAAGCTGAAAGCACTATTGTTCTTCCAAAGCTCTCTTGTTCACTCATTGCAAAACTATTTTTCTGAGATATTCTGAAGTGCTGATCCTTCCTCCTCTAAATTTCTACTACTAATCCTCATCTAAGAAGGATATTGGTGAATTCTATACTTGAGCTTCATTGTATTTCATATTGATATTTTACATTCAAGTATATAGTGCTGAAATTGTACTAACTTGCTCTTTAAGAGAGTATAATTGTACGCAGATCTTATCTTGTATTTCTTGTATTTCTTTGACGTTCCAAGGATTGTTTGGATCGTTCGCTAAGCAAGAGAATATTGCTTAGAGAGGCGGGCTCCAGCCTAAAGGAGTGACTAAATGAGGGAATATCGTTTGGAGAAGGCGGGCTCTAGCCTTAACCAAGGAGGTTGTAAAGGTTTGTTTCACCCGTCAAAGGAACAGGTTTAGTGAATCCTTTGGTGGTTTGCCAAGGGCAAGGACGTAGGTTGGGTATAAGCCGAACCTCATAAAAATCTCCGTCTCATTCTCTCTTTCCCTTACTCTTTGTTTTCAACATATTTAAATTGTGTGGATGGTTTATTTGATAATCATATATACTACGTAATATTTGGAAATCAAACAAACTTAAGGTTTAATTTTGATTTGGGTTGCGGAAACCGAAAGGGAGTATGTTGGTTACACCATATCTTGCGGAAACCTTACAGGAGTACGTTACTTGGTTAACATCCCAAAGATAAATTTACCGAGAGTTTATTTTAGTTCTAAATATTTGGAAAGAGTGATTTGATTCATCTATACAGGGCTTTACATCAGCAAGCATAAATTCTCATTCACTACAGGGCTTGGTTCAAATTTGGTAAATATAAACTAACAACCATCTTGAGTTGTTATATTACATAAGTGTTGTGTATTGGCTTGTTTGTTTACTTTATAATTTTAGTTGATTGGTTTGGTTGAATGATTGGATGCTTGTATGGTTAAAAATTAATTAAAGAAACTAAGTTCTTGAGTGCTTAACAAATTAAACAAATCTGTCACGAATTGGTTAAAAGAAATAAAATAAGTTTAAGAATTCTAAAAAGGAATTAAAAGAAATTTTAAAAGCCAATTCAGCCCCCCTCTTGGGAAGCTATTCCTAATTTCAAAATCGTTCAAAAAATCCCTTACTTTAACCCTACAATGTTATACTTTCATTTAATCGGTTCAAATTTATTAAAAAGCTGACATAATCTATTGCCCTTAGCTTATCCTAAGAGTGATGCCTACGATGCCCAAATGACGAATCCACTCTGATTAAAATGTTGGTGCTCAAATTTGGAATCCAAGGATATTTTCCGTTCTTCAATCGGTGCAGGATTCGCCGAATAAATTGAGGAGAGAGAAAGAGGTTGAGGAGAGAGAGAGGGAAGGAAGACTTCTTGTTTGTTAAGGAAGCCTCCGAAGATATTTGTATATATAAATGTTGTAACCACATATTGGTATAAAAATATTTGCATATATAAATATATATATATATATATATATATATCAATAGAAGATATTTTTGTGTGTGTATATATGTATCATAAGATTATAATCTTATAACCTTATATCAAATTATATTATGTTAATATATCATTTTATTATATTATATTATTTACTCAATATTCATTATTAATTAATTAATTATTATTATTTTTTTTTTCCGAGTTACTACACACCTCTTGAACTAAGATTTGTGCAATGTGTGTCTAGCCAAACATGTGGGGATCCCTTCGACATATTCACAATTACTTTTGCCCCATGAGAAATAGATTTTCGATCTTGTCCTCTTGGACTATCTTCGTAATCCTTTTATGAGACTCCTTTAATTTCTATTTGAACCATTCATAATTTAACAATGAATATTTTACCTCTTTTTTACTTGTTTCTGTGAGTCTAAGAGAATCTCTCATACAAGGGGAAAAAAAAGGTTAATTCATGCATAAAAAGAATGGAAATTACTTATCAACACTTGCATCTCAGCTCAAAACTGACTCACCTTTTCGTTAGTTAATTTATACTCACTTGCTAGAAGAGATGACACCTCCTGCTTTCCCTTATTTAGAAATCTAGTTGTATTTGTTTTGTTATGCTACATTGTCACAACTACAATTACCATAGTTTGATAATTATGTCCAACATATGCTTTGGTAGGCTTTGTTGAATAGCATAGTTTTATGCCATTGACAATATGTCAAGGCCAAAAGCAGTGGAAGGATAATCAATGGAATCAAGTAACATGTCAAAATATTAAGATTGTAGAGGTTGAACACTAGCCTTGAAAGCATGCTATTGTTAATGTCGTTACTGCTTGCTTTGTCACCATGATTATCGCACGAGGAGGTTGTGGAGAGTCTTGAAGAGGAAATGTCTTGTTCTAGGTTTGCTGTTACTTTTGATAATAACAATAATGACTTTAATGTTGTTGTGTTTATTGTGATGAACGGTTTTTTGGGTCTTGAAAGCCTTCCAAGTTTCTTATATTGATGTTTGGATATCATAAACGCTTGAAAAAAAAATAGAAATTATTATAACTAATGTCATGATTGTTTAAAATGAACTGAAAGTTAAGGAGCTATCCCAAGAAGGGGGCGAATTGGATTATTAAAATTTCTTTTAATTCCTTTCATGAATTCTTAACCTCTTATTAATTCAACTAATACCCAGCAAGACTTAGTTAATTATTCAAACCACAAACCAACACTTAACACAACATAAAAATTGGTTTATAATCACAAGTTCAGCGGAAAATTAATTAAGCTATAAACCTTTAAATAAGTGTAAGAATGGTAACTCGAATACTTAGTAGATTTTCAGATATTCTTCCAACAATTCAGTTCAACCAAAATGATTAAAACAATATACACAAGTTAGATTGATTCTAGCAATGCTTTCAAGATTCAGCACTTTAATAACTCAAAGTAATCAATCACAAAATATTTAATTAAGATATGAAATCCAGCTCTTATACAAGTTTCAGCTTTTGTAGCCCTGCATATATGAATTTGATTCAAACCCTATAGAGAATGAACTTTGTCTTTCAAGGTGATAAGCAATACAACATCCACACTCTTCCCAAAATTCATATTTCAAATAAACCTTCAGTTAATAGGTTTTGGGTGTTGACCAATCAACGTACTCCCTTATGGTTTCCGAAATTAATATTGATCAACCAATGTACTTCCTTTTAGTTTCCACAAGTCCCAAAAACAAATCAATCTTCCGTTTATTTAAAATCCAATCCACGTAGTTTTTATGATTAGGAAATTTAAATCATCCACGCAGTTGATATATACTAGAAATTAAAGAGAATAGGGAAAAAGAGTGACACCACATTTTTTTACAAGGTTCGGCTTATCCCCAGCCTACGTCCTTGCATTTGGTCAATACCACCAAAGGATTCCACTATATCATTCTTTTCTAGGCGGAACAAACCTTTTACAAGCGATACCCCATGCTCAAACACTCCTTAAGTAGGCTAGAGCAACGCCTCTCCAAGTGATACCCCACACTTGGTCACTCCTTCAATAGGCTAGAGCAATGCATCTCCAAGTGATACCCAACACTTTGTCAACGATCCAACAACCTAGAATCGTCAAGAAACAAGAAAAAATAGCTGCGTACAAGAACACTCTCACATAGAGCAGATTAGTACAAATTTAATCACTATGTACTTCAATAATTAAATATTAATATGAAATGCAATTGAAGCTCAAGAGAAGAATTCACCAAGTTCCTTATAGATGAGAATTAAAAACTCATAACTTAGTAGTGTGATGACCAGCACTTCAGAAATTCAGCACATCAGTTGAGTAAAGATTTGAACAAAAGAGAGTTGTTGACCTTATTGGTCACGCCTGGTTTTGATTATGAAAAATACTCATTGTATCTAATGGGTGTTTGAGGTTTTGTACAAGAACTAAGATTGTCAAGATCAAGATGTGCACAAAACAAGAAAAGCCTGAAGACCAATTTCTATTCAAATGTTGTAATATATTTCATTTAATTGGTCTGTAATAGTAACTAGGGTTTTGGTTTGTAACAAGCTCACACACATCACATGTATGATAATACGTAAGCTCAAACAAACCATAAGTGAAAAATAACCGTAGAAAGATCTTAGGGTTTTCCCTAGTCGACCGACACCGGACTTTTTCGGTGTCTCTATTTTGGACCCAAGTGACCTTAGGACACTCACCTTTGCACTTGCATGTATTAGGCACTTGTTTATGGTTTATGTGATGCATAACAGGACCAAATTGCACACACTATGCACTTTCGGTCGACCAACCAAGGCAGTTTATTCTGCCCTAGTCAACCGAACCAGGTTGTTCAAAGAGACCTGGTTGACCGAAACCCTCCCTGGTCAACATTTTGACCATTTGGTCGACCGAGAACTTTTGTTCTCCAACTACCTAGTCGACCGTAGGGTCCTCGGGAGAAATCCCAGCGATTTAGTCGACTGAACCAGCCAGTTCAAAATGGCCTAGTCGACAGAACCTTAGAAAATTGGAAAATCTCCCTCTCCTGGTCGACCGAGTCCTCAGTTCAAAAGTCCCCTAGTCAACCGAACCATATGAGACTTGGTCGACCAAAACCTTTCTGATCGACCGGACCTCTCGGGTTGCCCTAATTTTTTACTGCAGTTAATATTTTTGAAACAGGGTTAAAATGTTTTAAACATCATTAAAATTTCCTAATAATACCCAATAGGTCCCCAACGGTCATATTTTCTCCCATGCCTATATATGTGAGATCATTTGTGCAAATGAAGGGTGATTAGCCACTTTGATTAGGAGAAATTCAAGGAAATTTCTAAATCTTATAATACTCATATTTGAGTCTCCTACACTCATACTTACCTTGTCATACCCTTTGTAAGTTGATTGAGTGCTAGTTTAAATAGGTTTGCTCTCCCACTCTTGATTGATTGATTCGATTTTTTATGAGAGCTAAACCTAAGTGTTCTTAGGGGGTTTTTGCTAACAAGCCTATCCTAAGAAGACTTGTTTAAGTTTCTGAGTATTGTATTTGTGTTGCAATATCATAGGAAGCTTGTATTTGTTTTTGGGTTGCAAAATCATTTTCAAAACATACTCAAATATCTTGTGTGATTTATATTGATATATTTGTGTTTGTGATAGTGATCTTTGTTGCAATTTTCACTCACTCATACATTATTTGCTGAATACAAAGATTACACATCTTTTGCAAACCAAGCATACACATCATTTGATACTTACATGCCTGAGATACCTTGCTGATTGAAATACTTGAGACTTGACATCTTTGTGTAAACTTATTGGCTGAATATCTTGTGATACAAAGATTGCTTGTTTGACACTCTCATGTATGCATTATACTAATAGAAAATACTTTTGAGAGTTGAACCAACTAGACCACATTGAGCTTACATATTATATCATTTGTGGTGTATGTTATTGCGCGTATTTGGGTACATATCTGCTTTACATGAAAGCACAATCACTGTACCATTTGCTTATATACACATTTGTTGTATTTACAGGGACGGGCTTAAAGAGGGAGACTAACCCTGGAATAGTCCCGGATTGGCTTAGACCCGGTTAGGAAAGCTAGGTGCGTCGTCGTGTTAAGGCATGTAGGTTGAGGTCAACCCCGCTAATTGACCTGGTTAAGGTTGAGGTCAGCTCTGTGTTAATTTGACCTGGTTGTAAACGGTGTTTCTCCACCCTTAAGTGAGCTATTAGTTAATCCTCTAGCTTGCGAGCTAGAGGCAAGGACGTAGGCACAGTTGGCCGAACCCCGATAACATATCGTGTGTTTGTTTATATTTCTGCATTTTATATTTACCGCATATGTATGTTATGGGTGAATGATGCATATGACTTAATTTCCACATTATATTTATCTATGCATTTGGAAATGGCATAGACTGACCCTAGGTTGTGTATATACTGTTGTTGGATAGATTAACATAGGAGAAAAAGTTTAAATTCCAATTCACCCCCCCTCTTGGGAATACACCAATTCTAACAAGAGCTTTGATTGTAAGATGGCTTTTAGCAAATTTTTCAATTCTTTCTTTCTTAGTATTAATTTCATTTGCAAAACCATGTATTTATAGGCTTAGAAAAGTGATTTCATGTTGCCCAATTTTACTTGGAATATCTTTCAAGTTTTCAGAAAATTTGGGGCACAAGCAACCTTTATTTCAAAATTAAAACATTTAAAATTTATAACAATTAACAGTGTTTAGATGACTGAACGATCGAGTTCAGTCTTCTGATGTTCCTTAAAGCATTGAAAAATATAGTCTGGATAGAGGGTCAGACGACTGAACATCAAGTTCGGTCTTCTGAAGTCCCACCTTCGATGTAACGACCCGAAAAATATTGGTATTTAAATAATAAAGAGAGAGAAAAATGGAAACAGAAATAGAACAAGGCAGTAGGCTTCGTCGACGAACGCGAACTTTGGATGGAATAACCCGAGATTCTTACACAAGACCTCGTCGATGAACACAGGGATTCATCGACAAGAGCATAAAGGGACATCGTTGACGAAGACAAGTTTCGTCGATAAGAAGATGCCAAGAAGGGTTTTGGGACAGTCTGAAATTCGTCGATGAGGGAGGAAGTTCGTCTATGAAATTATTGAAGAACTCGTTGACAAGGTGTCATGTCTTGTCGATGAATCTAGTCCTACAACTAGCTAAAACTTGGATTTTTAACCAAAATTTCAGTGCGGAACTCTCCTCTCTCTCTCTTCCCTACAACCCCCTCCCCTTCTCTCTTCGATCCTGACCCTATTTCTCATTGGATTGAAGATCCGAGGCCATCACGACGTTCTCGGTAAAGTTCTCTGCAAGTTTACCAGAACAAATTGTGGGGAGAGTCGATTTGAAATTCATCCCAAATTCAGGGTAAGGTATTTTATTTAGATTATGCCTTCCTTGTAGTTATAAGAAATGTTATAGGTAAGGAAATACTGATATTTTGTTCTGGGGGATATTGTTTTCAGGATGTTGAGTTAGGAACCCTGCGGGTATAGGGCCAGAATTTAATAGGGGTTTTTCATAATTAAGGTAAGGGAAATATGCTATGCTAGCAATTTTTATTATGTATACAAAAGATTATGAATGAGTGTTTCAAGCTCGTATATCAGATTATTTTCTAGAGATTTATGAATATTACCTTATAGCAGAAATTGCAGAAATTGAGCATGAGACTATATTTATTCAAATGTGTGGCATGAGTTTATTACAGTACCATATATATACATATATATGGATTTTACAATATTTCAAATATATAGATATTCAGATATTTTAGAATATTAGAAACGAATGAGACTTATAGTATTTTCAAAGAAAAACATGATTTCTAGACCTTAACACTGAGACAGATTATACAGTGATAGCATCAAGATGCTACAAAATACATACAGAGCATACATATACTATATACAGAGCACACAAATATTATATATAGATATTTTATACAGATATTACCAAATAGTTCAGATAGAAAACACAGATAATACAGATAGAGAATATATATATATATATATATATATATTATAGTCAGATTTCTTAGATAATATAGCTCAAAAATAAAGTGTTATGGTTGTTTTTGAAATCATGTTAAAAGCAGCAAAATTAGTATATATTATATATATGTATACAGTATTACATGATATCAAATCCGTGTGGAAATTACAGACAAATATAATTAAAGCAGAGCACGATACCGTTGCTAGTTTTAGACACGTGCAACCACATGACTCAGATAGCATATGGATTCCGTCTAACCATGCTATGAGAGATTTGCAGTCTCCCCAGCATGCTGGGTTGAGGTGGCTAGTTAGACGATGACAGAGGTTTGCGATAGCCGAGAGTGATTGTAGTGGGCCAAGATCTACATAGATCATCACAGATTGGTGGATGATAGAGATTGACTTACCTGATGGGCCGACCATAGTAACTCTAGCCTACGGGCCACACAACCCTATCATAAGGGAGATATATCATGATATACAGATCCCAGGGTATAGCAGAAGTTCCTATGTATAGATATATCATATAGCAGCAACTTATATTAATATAATATTAGCAGTACCTTCAGATAGTAAACTCATACTCAGTCACATTTTAAAGATTACATGGTAGAAAGATATATTCTTTTTAGTTTATCAGTTTTCTCATATTACAGTATTATTTCAGTATTTTAATTATTTAACTCAGCCGCTACACACTAGTAATAGCATATTTCTACTTACTGAGCATTGTCTCATCCCAGTGACTTTAACATTTTTCAAGTGAGCCAGCTAGGCGAGCAGATTAGGCTCGCGGATAGGAAGTTTACGAGATTACCCTGGTTGTAGGGTGAGTTATGATAGGGTTTTGTATTTTTTAGATAGATGATGCTGGGGGGGGGGGTTTATTTTGTATGGTTGTGGCTTGTATATACTGGATTCTGGTATGGTATAGTATATATGTAAATGGTTGTATGATTTGTGTTTCCGCTGCTTAGGCATTCATGTAGTTGTACACATACATAAAAAAAAAAAAATGGTAAGAATTTTGAGGACGTTACATTAGACGACTGAACTAAGGGTTCAGTCTTCTGAGGTTGTTTTGCCTGTTTTGAGTTTCAACAAATAAATCTTTAGTTGATTGAACTAATTATTCAGTCTTCTGAAGAAATTCTTCAAACGTCTGAAGTAAAACTTTAGTTGTTTGAGGGTGCATCTTCAGACTTTTGAGGGTACACCTCATTCGTCTGGGTAGATCAACTTTATAATTTTCATTTTGATTTCAATAATCCTTTTTGCTCCCTTGCTTTGTTTCCTTATAAAACATTTTATGGGTTTTGAAATAAGGTCTCTAAGTTAATGATTTTCCCTAAAAAAGCTTCAAAAAAATTTCAAGAGATATTTAAACAAGAAGTAGTTACACAAAGACTTCTTATGACTTTTGATATTCTAAGCTCTTAAGTCTTCATGCTTGTCTTTCTTTAAGCTCTCTTGCTTTGTCTTTCTTTGGCTCCATCTTGTCTTCAAGTTTTATTAGATCATCTTTAAATCCATGCTTTAACTCTTTAAGCTTCATTTGATCATCTTTCTTTGGAACATAAGCTTTGAATGATCCTTATGAGCATTTGACTTTGTATTCACATACTTGAGTAATGAAATAGCACCACTTCACCAAAAATAGCATCACTTAACCAAATATGTTGAGTTCATCTTATTTGTTATCATCAAAACAAGATTTTAAGCCTTGTAAGGTCAATAATCTCCTCATTTTCGATGATGACAAATAAGGAGTAAATATTTGAGTAAGCCTTAAAAAGGCTCCCCCTTACAATAAGCATCATCTTAACAATATTTGCAATTTTAAGATTAATTTCAATATTAATATTCATATATCAAAATCACATCATTCAAGATCAAATACCAATATAACAACTTAAGTATGCAATATCATGCTCAATTTTTGCCCAAAATTTCTCCCCCTTTTGATATCAATCAAAAAGAGTAAGATATCAAGAAAATTATAAATGTTAAGGCATTGAGCAACCGTAATCTAAAGTTTACATTCATCATGCATGAAAAGAAAGACAACAAGATCCAAAGTATCATGAGAAAGTACAACAGTTTGTACATCATAATTTTCAATGATTTCCATCATAATAGCATTTTTTAACAAGTCTAACTCCCCCTGAATGAAATGTATCTCATATTCAATAAATTCAGATTTTCATTTGTGATACCAATTGAAAACTATGTATTCATGAAAATACCAATTGTGTTTTTAAATTTATCATGCCATAAAAATTTATTTTTATCTTAAGTGCTCATGAATACCAATATCAAGAATAGTACCAATATTATTTCAATATCATCTATGTCATAACATGCTTATGTTTATCCACTAGTCCATTAGTCATTAGCATGTAAACTGATATGGTTAAGAATTAATCTCATTTTCATATATCAATATCATATCAATATCATCACATTCTCAGGGATAAAAATATGTTGTCATGCTTAAGTATCAATTATCATACTCATAGATACAAATATATTTCATAGATACTAATACTAATATCTTACCATGCCAAGATTCATGCTTTATAACCATTCTCAATAATTTCATGCTCAAATTTGCCATGTATAGTGAGTCATAATTCTCAATATGAGTCAAGTCAATATCCTGTCTTTGGCAATATAAAAATCATACAATTCAACATTTTAGCATAGTATATCAACATATATAAGCATGGAGCATATTATTGCATTGTGCATTGTGACACAATTGTTCAAATTGTTCTCATGTTTCTTAAGTATTTCTTATTCTACCTCTCATTTTGCTCAAATATCTTTTCTTAATCAAAGTTCTCATGCAATAGGCTCAATTTTGCTTCAGATTTTCTTTCTTTTGATTTCATTTCATATTGCTTTCCAAATCTTAATATTTTCTAAGTTAATCTTTGTACAAATCATCCTATGATTTTGGCCAACAATGCCATTTAGTTTGTATTTGTTTCAATGATATAATTGTCAATGAGCTTTTAAACTCTTCTTTGAGATTTTTTTATTTCAACCAGTTTAGTATCCTTGTTTTGGATTAAGTAGCTTTCTTAATTTGTATGGGGAATAACTAATCCAAATATCTTTGATGTCATTGGTTTTTGAATTAGTCTTTCATCTTGGTTCGCATACTTTCTTGGGTCCGGATGGTTTAACAAGAGATGTTTCTTTTACTTTCCAAACTTATTTAACTTTCACATCTTTCCTTTTTAATGGACATTCAAACTTTATATGTCCCTTCTTTTTACATAGGTAGCATATAGTGTGAGTATAGGCATTAGAAGAGGTGCTATCATAGTTTTTGGATTTTTTTCGTAAAGTACCCCATATAAAGATTCTTTTTCTTTATATTTTCAATTCCATTGAACCCTATGCCCTCTTTTTTTAGAGACATTCTTTGTGCACCTATCATTCTATCAAAGTTTTCTTTTCCTTTTGTTAAATTGTAAATTATTTTAGCTTGATCTTTAATTTTTTCCTTTAAGATCACTAATTTCTATATCTTGAGTATTTTTATCCTTTTCTTGCAGCTTTACTTGATCTAGAGACATCTTTCTGATTTTATTTTCTAATTCAAAAATATATAAGTCTTTTTCATTATCCATGGAAGTTTTGGACTTTAGAACTTCTAGTTCTTTTATCACCTTTTCATTCATGCTTTCTAATCTATGTATTTTTAACTCTTTTTCACTTTCAACAAGTCTTAAAGATTCCAGCTCTTTCATTACTCCTTCATTCTTGATTTTCAATGATGTGTATCGTTTAGTTACATTAACTAGAATTTTATGTACCTTGAATAATTCATTTTGAAGTTCTTCATAGGAAGGCATACTTTCATCATCGGATTCATTAGATGACTCACTGCAGGAATCATTAATTGATTTGTATGAGGAGCTTTCCTCATCGTCCCAAGCCATATAGCAAGTATAAGCAATCTCTTGGTCACTTGATTCGTTATCGAAACTACTTGTACTCTTATTATCCCAAGTAGTTGCTTTCATTGCCTTTTTTTTTTCTTTTTAGAATCTTTCTTAAGTTTTGGACAATATGGTTTTAGGTGTCCAACTTTCTTGCAATTATAGCATGTGGGTAGTTCTTTCTTTGTTTCTTTCTTCTTAGTTTCTTCCTCATCTGAACTTGAATTTTGGATTTTTCTTTTGAATTTATTTTTCCTTCTTAGTATTCTTGCAAGTTTCTTGGATATGAAGGCTAGTTCATCTTCTTCATCTTCATTGCTAGAATTTTCGTTTGATGCTTTAAAAGCAATTGATTCTTGAGTTTTAGTTTTCCCACTTCTTTCATTCATAGACATCTTACAAGTGAGAAGGGATCCTATGAGTTCATCTAGTGAGGTGTTTTTAAGATTTCTTCCTTCCGTTATAGCTGTGGCTTTTGGTTCCCATATTGGAGGAAGTCCTCTAAGGATTTTATGGATCATCTCATAAGTGGAGTTTATTATGTGTGCGAACCTAGTGTACATATTAGTGATGGTTTCATCTAAGTTCATCTTGAAAGCCTCATACTCGCTTGTGAGCATGTCAATTCTAGGCATTTAGGGAGTTTATTATGTGTGTGAACCTAGTGTACATATTAGTGATGGTTTCATCCGAGTTCATCTTGAAAGCCTCATACTTGCTTGTGAGCATGTCAATTCTACTATCTCTAACATCTATAGTTCCTTCATAAGTTACTTATAGTTTTCCCATATTTCTTTGGCTGATTTATATGACATGACCATATTAAACTCATTTATATCAAGAGCACAATATAATGCATTCATAGCACTTGGGTTTACTTGCAGCATTTTGTGATCTGTTTTGGTCATCTCTTTTTCTTCCTTAGGTACCTCTTTTCCATCAACTAGTTTGGTATGGATTAAGTCACCATGTGTGACAACCTTCCAAGCCTTCCAATCCATTGTTTGAAGATAGATTCTCATACGTTGTTTCCAAAATGTGTAATTTGAACCAAAAAAGATGGGAGACCTAGTTGAGGATTGACCCTATCCAAAGGGAGCTACTCCTAGGTGTGCTATCGAGATCTTTATATAACTACTTGTTAGGATTTGTTATAACCTGGATTTAATACCAATTGAAAGTTAAGGAGTTGTACCAAGAGGGGGGCGAATTGGATTATTAAAATTTCTTTTAATTCCTTTCGTGAATTCTTAACCTCTTATTAATTCAATTAATACCCAGCAAGACTTAGTTAATTATTCAAACCACAAACCAATACTTAACACAACATAAAATTGGTTTATAATCACAAGTTAAGTGGAAAATTAATTAAGTTACAAACCTTTAAATAAGTGTAATTATGGTAACTTGAATACTTAGTAGATTTTCATATATTTTTCCAACAATTCAATTCAACCAAAATGATCAAAACAATATACACAAGTTAGATTGATTCTAGTAATGCTTTCAAGATTCAACACTTTAATAACTCAAAGTAACTGATTACGCACCGAAACTGCGTAATTGGACGTTTAACCTGAGCTTTACGATTTATATTTTTAATTAAATATTCAAAATTATCCAATATTTTAATAAAGTGCCAAAATCATCATTCTTGAGTTTTATTGTACAATTTATGAATTTTTGATAATATTTTATCGCAAGAAAATTTTCGGGAACCAAACCAACACCTGTTCGTATTTCATGCATAACTTTTCCGTCCAAACTCCGATCGAGACGATTCAAATTTTTGAAGAAAGAGGAAAGGATTATCTACAACTTTTGTGTTTTGAGTTTTGTGAGAAACGGGCTCCAAAAGAGTCATATTTGCGGTGAACAAAGAATGAAAAAAATGAAAAAAAATATAACAATCCGGATTGGGTCAAGTTGCCGGGTCATATTTAATTGGGTCGGGTTAGCTCCAGCAGGTCATAGGGTTTCTTCCCCCCCTATCCTATTTATTCTTTCTTTTTTCCCATGTTCTGGGGGTGCCCAGCGCACCAACACCTTTCCCTGCATCCTCTCTTCTTTTCTTGTTTTCTCTTCTCTTATCTTCTCTTCTCTTCTTCTTCCCCTTCTCTCTTCTCTTTACCTTGATCTTATTTTCGTCCTCTCTCTCTATTTTCTATTTGTCTTTCTTCTTCCCTACTCTATGCTGTCTCTCTGCCCTTCCTCTTCCCAATACTTCAGCCTCCAGTAGCCTCCTCCGCCCTCTGCTCCAGTTACAGCCGCAACAGCTTCACGGCACAGCAGAACACCAGCAGCTTGCAGCAGACCTCTCCATACAGCAGAATATCCGCAGCTACTGCCACGGCTCCATGGATTTGTTTCTCTATCTCTCTCTCTTTTCCTTTGTTTCTTTCTTTTATTTACTTTTCTTTGAATCTTGGAATATTGAAGAAAGTTTAGTTTTTTTTTTAATGTTATTGGAGTTTTCTTTCTTTTTGTTTAAGTTGAGTAATGTTGGGTATTTCATTATTGTTAAATTAATCTCTTTGTTTATCTAATTGATAGTTATTTTAATTTAGAATTCTTAATTAAATTCAGATATTTTTTTTGTCGAAATTCGATTTAGTTAGGGTCTATGATTAGTAAAGGTTGTGTTTTTATTGTGTTCCGTTATTGTTTATGTCTTTTAAATTTCCGTTGAGTTCATGTTTGCATTTAAATTATGAGTCTTGATTTGATCTCTTAATTGTGCTAAAGGTTCGTTTTTTAGTAGGTTCGGTTTTTTTTAGTGTGTGTCTAGTTTAGTTTCCATTCTGTGTTTTTAATTCCATGTTCTAGGTTGCCATTTTTAATTAATGCGTGTCCCAATGTTTCCTTGAGTAGATTAGAGTTTCCGTTTTTGCTTTCAATTTCAGTGCATGCTAGGTTTAGAGTTTTGTTTGTTTCGTGTTCAAATTGTGATTGTGGTTGCGTATTTTTAATTCCATGTTTAAAGTTTCCATTTTTAGTTAGTAAGATCTAGTGTTTCCTTAAGTACACTAGGGTTTTCATTATTGTTATTTAATTCCGTGCGTGATAGTTTTAGGACTTTAATTTGTCTTTTCATTTAAGTCTCCACAATCTTGAAAACCTGAATCTGAACTGAGTTCAGTACATTTTTAATTTCGATTGGAAGAACGTAAAAACTGAGATTAAAACGCATTCCCTGAGGAGACGATCTAGCCCTTGGGCTTAATATTACACGACAGAACTCCTATACTTGGGATAGCTTTCAAGCTGCTCATTTTTCGAGTGAGTCAGTAACCAATCACAAAATATTCAATCAAGATATGAAATCTAGCTCTTATACAAGTTTCAACTTTTGTAGCCCTATATATATGAATTTGATTCAAGCCTTGTAGAGAATGAACTTTGTCTTTCAAGATGATAAGAAATATAACATCCACACTCTTCCCAAAATTCAGATTTCAAATAAACCTTCAGTTAATAGGTTTTGGGTGTTGACAAATCAACGTACTCCCTTATGGTTTCCGCAATTAATATTGATCAACCAACGTACTTCCTTTTGGTTTTTGCGAGTCCCAAAAACAAATTAATCTTTAGTTTATTTAAAATCCAATCCATGTAGTTTTTATGATTAGGAATTTTAAATCATCCATGCAGTTGATATATACTAAAAATGAAAGAGAATAGGGGAATAGAGTGACACTACGTTTTTTACAAGGTTCGGCTTATCCCCAGCCTACATCCTCGCCTTTGGCCAATACCACCAAAGGATTCCACTATGTCATTCCTTTTCGGGTAGAACAGACCTTTTACAAGTGATACCCCACGCTCAAACACCCCTTAAGTAGGCAACAACAATGCCTCTCCGAGTGATATCCCACACTTGGTCAACTATCCAACAGCCTGGAATCGTCAAGAAATAAGAAAAAATAGCTGCGTACAAGAACACTCTCATATAGAGTAAATTAGTACAAATTCAATCACTATGTACTTCAATAATTAAATATCAATATGAAATACAATTGAAGCTCAAGAGAAGAATTCACCAAGTTCCTTCTAGATGAGAATTAGCAACTTAGAACTTAGTAGTGTGATGACCAGCACTTTAGAAATTTCAGCATATCAGTTGAGTAAAGATTTGAGCAAGAAAGAGCTTTGATTGCAAGATGGCTTACAGAAGATTTTTCAATTCTTTCTTTTTTGGTATTAATTTGTTTTGAAAAACCATATATTTATAGGCTTAGAAAAGTGATTTCACGTTGCCCAAGTTTACTTGGAGTATCTTCCAAGTTTTTAGAAAATTTGGGGCACAAGCAACCTTTATTTGAAAATGAAAACATTTAAAATTTCTAACTGTTAACAGTGTTTAGACGACTGAACTATCAGGTTCAGTCCTCCGATGTTCCTTAAAGCACCGAAAAATATAGTCTGGACACAAGGTCAGACGACTAAACTTCAGGTTCAGTCTTCTGAAGTCCAAACTCAGACGATTGAACTGAGGGTTCAGTACTTTGAGAATGTTCTACCTGTTCTAAGTTTTAAGAAATAAATCTTCAGTTGACTGAACTAATTCTTCAATCTTCTGAACAAATTCTTCAGATGTTTGAAGTAAAACTTTAGTCGTCTAAGGGTGCATCTTCAGACTTTTAAGTGTACACCTCAGTCGTCTGGGCAAACCAACTTCAGAATTTTCATTTTTGGTTTCAAAAATCCTTTTTGCACTCCTGCATTGTTTTCTTATAAAACATTTTCTGAGTTTTGAAATAAGGTCTCTAAGCCAATGATTAACCATAGAAGAGCTTCAAAAATATTTCAAGAGATATTTAAACAAGAAGTACTTACATAAAGACTTCTTATGACTTTTGACATTCTAAGCTCTTAAGTCTTCATGCTTGTCTTTCTTTAAGCTCTCTTGCTTTGTCTTCCTTTAGCTCCATCTTGTCTTCAAGCTTTATTAGATCATCTTTAAATTCATATTTTGACTCTTTAAGCTTCATTTGATCTTCTTTCTTTGGAACATAAGCTTTGAATGATCCTTATGAGCATTTGACTTTGTATTCACATACTTGAGTCCTAAAATAGCTTCACTTAACCAAATATGTTAAGTTCATCTTATTTGTTATCATCAAAACAAGATTTTAAACCTTGTAATGCCAACATGAACTAATGAACTAACCGTACATTTAATACATAAAAATGGAATGAAACAAACAGAATGAAATTTAATTTATTACTTAATTTATTTATGTTCTCATTCTACATGCGAAACATGAAAGAGAAAAAGATAAAGTATGAGAAACAATATATTGATCTTGATCTCTGTACTAAAAAAACATGTGTCAATGTATCTTGCTTTTTCCAGTAGGAATGTTCAATTAAAATGAATTATGTCTATACCAACTTCCAAACATATTTATGAGAAATAAGTTTAATTGAGTTGAAGGGGTAAAAAAAAAAGATTAGAATTTATTTTCATATGCATCTTCATGATGGACAAACCTTATATTAAATACTATATTGGGT
Organism: Malania oleifera; assembly: GCF_029873635.1. Classification (NCBI taxonomy): domain Eukaryota; kingdom Viridiplantae; phylum Streptophyta; class Magnoliopsida; order Santalales; family Ximeniaceae; genus Malania; species Malania oleifera. The sequence goes on from NC_080417.1 coordinate 141,405,753, forward strand.
GCAAACACAAGAAGCTCTTCACCATGGTTAAGAGATGAGACTCTATCAACATTAGCACATAAAGACAAATGACTATATAGAAGGCACAACACTATTCAAAGGAAGATGACTATCACAACTTGTATTTGTATTGGCTATCTTTAGTCTAAATCTGCAATTTGAATTTTTTAAAAGAAAGCTATGATCACAAACATTGTGAAGTATAATATGCCTTTTTTCATTTTCTATATACATAATATCATTTTGATAGTTATTTGTGCTATTTTTGGTGTAACATTTTCCTTCTGCATACCTTCTATAGACACCCCATTTTGTTCGGGGCTTATATAACACAAATAGGTAAAATTTATTAAAGCAATAAAGTGAGAAAATACAAGAAAAAAATAAAGTTACAAAGAAAATTGAATTTTTACATTGAAAATAAAAAAAATAGAAAAGGAAAAATAAAATAAAATAAGTGGGCAAGCATCTTCAACTTCAAACCTGCAAGCAAAAAAGAAATTAGACATGCGAGAAATGTGAATTAAAAATAGGTGAGTTAATTAGAAATAAATTTAATTGATCAAATGAGGTGCTAATTGACCAAATCACTATTAAATTGAATGAATCCTATAAATAATGGGCTTTTGAGGGTGAGAGGGACACATAGACACAAACTGACAGAGAAGAAAAGGAGGAATTGCTCAGTGAAAGAATAGGGAGAAAATTTAAGAGTACTGTAGGAATTTAAGGTTTGAAGAGAGAGAGTTGGTGGTGGCTAAAAGGCACAAGCACTAAAGGCGTTAGTAGTGGAGATTCAAAGCAGCAGGCTTAAAGTTTGAAAGAGTTAGAAGATAGAGGTTGGTTCCCTAGACTTTGTTTAATTCTATTGTGTTTTATTCGCAGAATATTAGATTCAAAATTTTGTAATTTGGAATGCCCAGACCCGAATGTTGCGACCTATTCAAATACCCATATTTCAATCCAATAACCTAATGCATAAAGAGATAGAGGTATATTTTGACGATATGATTGTCAAGTCTCGAAACGGGGGAGACCACGTGACAAATCTAGAAAAATTATTCAAAAGGTTAAGAAAGTGCCAACTCAAGTTAAACTCGGAGAAATGCACCTTTGGCACCACCTCAGGAAAATTGTTGGGGTTCATGGTGAGTAAGAAGGGGATTGAAGTAGACCCAGACAAAATAAAAGTCATCCGAGAAATGCCCAGTCCTAAAAATGAAAAGGAAGTTTGAAGTTTCCTAGACAAATTAAACTACATTGCCCGTTTCATTTCCCGATTAACCACTACATGTGAACCCATATTCAAATTGCTATGGAAAAATAATTCAGAGAAATGGAATGAGGAATGTCAAAATACCTTTGAAAAAATAAAAGAGTACCTTCAAAACTCCCTGATATTGGTTCCCCCAATACCCAGAAGGCCACTCCTCCTATACTTGGTAGTATCAAAGAATTCAAATGGGATGTGTATTGGGGCAACATAATGAGACAGAAAGAAAGAATGGACCATTTATTATCTGAGCAAGAAATTCACAAAATATGAGGTTAAGTACTCAGACCTGGAAAAAATATGTTGTGCCTTGGTTTGGGTGGTTAGCAGACTAAGGCAATACACACTGTATTATATCACCTGACTAATTTCCAAGATGGACCTGATCAAGTATGTCTTTGAGAAACCAATTGTAATCAGTTGGGTCGCTCGATGGAAAATATTCTTAACCGAATACGACATTACGTATGTAACTAGGAAGGCCATTAAAAGGAGCGCAATCGCTGAATACTTGGTAGATAGAGCCAACGAGGATTACCAACCCATGGAGTTTGATTTTCCTGACAAGGACATTAATTCAGTAAGCCAAGAAGAAGAAGATTAGATAGGATGGGTAATTCTATTTATTGGAGCTTCCAACGTATATGAGCATGGAACAGGGGCAATGTTAATATCTCCAGAGGACAAATATTATCCTGTTACAGCCAAACTCACGTTTCCTTGTACCAACAATGTGGCTGAGTATGAGGTTTGTGTGTTAGGTCTACAAGCCGCTCTTGACCGAGGGATTAAAGAATTAACAATTAAAGGAGATTCAACGTTGGTAATATATCAACTAACAGGGGAATGGGAAACCTGGGATTTCAAATTAATCTTATACCAGCAATTTATTCAAGAAATGATAAAAGAGTTTGTCAGTATCGGGTTTCTCCATTGGCCTTAAGAAAATAATTTGGTCCATGATGCTTTGGCAACACTAGCAACCCTATTTAAGGTAGAGCTCGAAGCAAAAATTAAACCCATTCAGATAAGGATGCATGGGGAGCAAGCATACTATGCAGTGATGAAAGAAGTTTATGGGAAACCATGTTTCTATGACATCAAGATATATATTCAATGGCAAAAATATCCCATAAGAGCCTCCAATAATGACCAAAAAACCATCAAGAGATTATCTATGAGATTCTTTCTAGATGGAGAAGTAATTTATAAAAGGAACCACGACATGACACTCATACGGTGTGTGGAGTCACAGGAGGCGCAGCAAATTATGCAGGAGGTCCATGAAGGGGTTTGTGGTACCCGTGGCGGTGGTCATTCGTTAGCTTAGAAAATTCTAAGGTGTGGGTACTACTGGATGACTATGGAAAAGGATTGCATAGACTACGCAAGGAAATTTCGTTAATGCCAAATCTACGAAGATTGTATACAAGCTTCACCTTTCTAACTCCAAGTATTATCCACTACTTGGCCTTTTTCAACCTGGGGCATGGATATGATTGTACCAATAACCCCAAAAGCCAAAAATGGACACCAATTCATTTTCATGGCCATTGATTACTTCACCAAGTGGGTAGAAGCAACGTCTTATTCATGTGTTACTCAAAATGTGATATGTCATTTCGTTTGAAGGGAAATAATTAGCAAGTATAGAATCAAGGAAAGGATAATATCAGACAATGCTAAAAACCTGAAAAACGAGGTGATGTTGAAGTTGTGCACTTAGTTTAAGATCAGACATCACAACTCAACACCTTACCAACCCTAGATGAATGGAGTCGTAGAAGCAGCTAACAAGAATATCAAAAACATTTTGGAAAATATGACAGAGACCAATAGGGATTGGCACGAGAAGCTGCCTTTCACTTTATTAGCCTACCAGACCACCGTCCATACTTCCACGGGAACTACCCCCTACTCATTGGTTTATAAGATGGAGACTGTTATTCCAGTGGAGATCAGAATCCCCTCCTTGCGAGTCCTAAAAGAGGTAGAATGAGAAGCTGAATAGAAAAAAATCAAGGTATGTCAAGCTGAATATTATTGAAAAAAAAAAAAAAGGATGTCTACTCTAGTTCATGAGCAACTTTATTAAAGGAGAATGATGAAAGCTTTCAATAAGAAGGTACGTCCTTATCAGTTCCAAGAAGGGGAGCTGGTACTGAAAAAGATACTTCCAATTCATAGTGACCACCGAGGTAAATGGACTCCAAATTATGAAGGGTCTTATATGGTGAAGAAATCCTTTTCAGCGAGAGCATTGCTGATAGCAGACACGGATGGGATAGACCTTCTGTTGACCCTATAAGTCATACCCGGTTTTGATTACGAAAAATACTTAATTATTTAATGTCTATCAAGTTTGTGTGCAGGCTCATATTTGCATCATCACTTGATGGCCGAGAAGACTTAAAAGTCTAAAGACCCAGAAGACTTATTCTTGTTGTAATTTATTTTATGCTTATTCGGGTCTGTAATAGTAATTTAGGAAATGGTCTGTAATAATTGATGTGCATCATGCATGTAGGGACTTATAAGCTCAAGACCATAAAGTGACCTTAGAGGACCCTTCAATTGACCGACACCAGGTTTTTTAGGCTAAGTTAAAATGCCTAAAACATTAGAAAATACTCTAGGTCATTGCACTTACACGTAAAATAGTCCCTAATATCACATAATTTATCAAGGGAATTAACTGGAGAAAAATTGGACTGAAAGACCAAATTTTGTGAGTGGTTGGGTGACCGAACCTAGCAGTTCAAACTGCCTCAGTTGACCGAATCGTGGACCGATCAACAAGTTGACCTGCGTTCGGAAAACCAAACCAAATTGCACACATCTTCCACGGTTGATAAAACTTGGATTAGGTCACTTTTTCACCAACCCGGGCGCCCGAACATTACGTTCATTTTACCCTCGGGTGACTGAACTCATAAGTTTGGTTAACCAAATTTTAGATCGGGCACCCGAAACACGATTTTTGGAAAATTGCCTTGGTTTAACAAATCAAACTTATTTTTAGGCACCTAACCATTAAAATGACTTTTTTTTTCACTATGTTTGTTCGGGCACCCGAACCTTGGGTCGGGCACTAGAAAACTCTTGGGTTGCTTGTTTTTTTACGGAGGTTAAAATATTTAAACAGGGTTAATTTTGCTAAAAAATTTCAAACAAATTTAAGAATACCATTTGTGTCCCCCAATGGTCATAATTTACCCTTTCTCTATATATATAGGGGTTCATTTGTCAAGATTAGTGGTGATTAGCAAATAGGATTAGCCAAAAACTCTCTCAAATTTCCTAAGCCCTATTTGTTCATTCAAACTCCATACACTCATAATGCTTCATTCCTTTGAGAAATCTTACTTTGTGAGTGTTTTATTCATCATTCTAATTTGCTAAGAACCCTCACTTGCTTTCATACTTGTGATTTTTATTGGAGGGTTGAGCAAAGGATTTTTCCTCATATTTTATCTAGTAAATCTTTGGCTGGGAAAAATCTTCAAGCTAAGTGGGTCTTTGCATAGTTATTGCAAGACTCATTAGGGATTTTTTTTTGTGTGTAAAAATATTTTACAAGCTTATATTTGAATATCTCATTATTGCATAATTGAGAAAATTACTTTGGAGATATTCTAGATTTCTATTAGTTTGAATCTTTAAAATCCTAAACTAAGATTGAGATTTTATCATTGCTTAGTTTCAAAGATTAGCTTGTATAAACACTTGTATGCTTGACTTGAGGTAATCACTATACTAAGTGTTGATTGCACACATTTACACCACTGAGCTTATAGTGCATACATATTGATTATATTGTGTTGAATCAGTACATATCAGCTTGTGTAAGAAGCATTTATTTGTACGCAAATTTTTATATAGATTCGTTGTATTCTAGGCATGGGCCTAAAGAGGGAGACTATCCCTGAATTGGCTTAAACCCGGTTAGGAAAGATAGGTGCACCATCCTGGTAAGGTGTGTATAGGTTGAGGTTAGCCCCATTAATTGACCTGGTTGTAACTGGAGCCGCTCCTCTCGTTAAGTGAGCATTAGTGGAATCCTCAGGCTTGCGAGTTAGAGGAAGGGATGTAGGTAGTATTGGCCGAACCTCGATAACATATTGTGTGTCTGTTTATATTTATGCAATTTATATTCCTGCACATGTATGTTATAGTATGAATGATGCGCATGATTTAAATTTTTGTATATAATTCTTATCTGCGTATTTGGAATTGCATAGAAAGACCCTAGGTTTTGAAATACTACCAATATCTAGTTTAACCTAGGAATAAGTTTTAAAATTCCAATTCACCCCCTCTTGGGAATACACCAAAGTTAACACCTTCTACGCCCTATCAATTCTGATGCTATAAAAAAAAAATATTTTGCCTAGAAATATTGAACTTCTCAATGAAGCTTAATGAAATGGTTATATTTTTAATTCCAAGTTGTGGTTATCTTTTTATGCTTATCTGATCAAATGATAGATGGTCATTCTTGATCAACCAGCGTATCAAAAAAAAAAACCCCCAATAATGAGTTATCACTTGTTAACCCATTTGAGCCAGAATTTAAACCAGTTTTTTTTCTTAAAGTCAATTTTCCAAAAAATTTAACCTAAGTTCAAGATCTTTAGTGTTTGATAATTTATTTGAGACAAAAATTATTGGGCAAAAGGATGGCATGCCATTTTTTTCTACTACCCAAAGAGAGAATCAAAGAAGAAATCCCTCGGTAGCCCCGTTGAGTCTGAAAAGTTTCTTCAAAAATACCCTCCAAGGATCATCCCCCACATTGGGGCAATGACAAGAACATTAAAATGACACCCTGAGAAAATCCAAGAAGGTGAATAAATAAGACCCCCTTGCAAGAAAAAGCATAAGATATTGTGAAAAAGGGGAAGCACAAAAATAAAAGGAAAAGAACAAGGGGTATACTTTATAGATGATCCTTGGTCAAATACTACCTTTAACGAAGTTGATGATTTTAGGTCTTATCAAAACCTATTCTTCTTCAGCCTATACCCCTAGCCTACATTACAGTCCAAATGAATACATTTTGTTGTCTCAATTGAATTGTTAGATTCAATGTTGAGTCTGATCTACATTATGACCTGATCCGAATAAGGTACGTAGGCATTTTGTTCAAATAGCAAGTTTGGCAAATAAGTTTTTATTATTGGCAAACTTGGGCAGAAAATGTTATTATGGGATTTTTGAGCCTTAAGCTTCCTTTTCTTCTAAAAACCTATATCTCTGGCCTGCGTTTCATCCCATGTCTCAAAGACCGTCTTGAGATCAGAATATAGGAAAAACACTTACCACATTTTGGGAGTAATGGAATTGTAACATCAAAAGCTTCATTTTGAGAAGAACATCAAACTTACAATAGTAGGACACAAAAAAGAGGCCTTTTCTTGCAAGATTCGGGTCATTAAATGGAAAATCTAGTAGTGTTTTCTTATTGACTAGTTTACTAAGTTGAAAAGAAAACTATATGGCATCAAAGTACTGGTAAAGTCCTTTCCCGTTAAGACGACATGTAAATCAGGTAAAATATCTAATTTGTGCATTTAGTCCCATGGTTAAGTGAGTGTGTGTCACACAAATGCATGATCATCTTCATTTTTCTATTTAAGAAGGTTTTTTTTTTTTTTTTTTTAAAAAAAGCCTACACACTCGCACACACGATCCCACCAGGATCTGCAAGCTGCGGGAAAACTCAAAATTGGAGTTGCAAATTGGAAAGGTCTTTCAAGGGCAGACCACGAGGACATTTGTACTCGAGCCAAATGGTTGGTTTTTCATTAAATCCCCTTCAAAAACGAGTAGTTGGGAGATAGAATAACAAGGAGGAATAGAACCCAGATCTGTTTGAAGAAGAAAACTCATGCATCCTTGTCGTATAGCATCATAAATAATAGGAAACAACATACATACATATCATCATATCATGCATCCACTTATCCATGACATACACATATTCTTGCAAAGGCTTTTTCATCTATTCTTTATGAATTCAAATGGTCAAAGTTCTACTTTGGGAACTTGGGATATTAGCCCTCAGATCTTAGAGGTTTGCAAAAGTATTTTCAAAATGATGGGGCCTCCGCTCTCAGATCCAAGTTATTCTTGCAAAAATGTTTCAAAATACTGAGGTGTTGGTCCTCGGATTTCATCAAAAAAGAAAACCTTGAGTATTGGAGCATTATGCTTCCAGAATTCAAAATATCACTTTCAAGTCATTTTGACGATCTCGTTCATTCGAGTAGTCATCTTCCAAGAAAATGATTTGGTTGTTTCAGAGGTTAAGTATCTGAGTAGTCATCTTCTAAGAAAGTGCTCTAACTTTCTCGAAAGTTAAGTATTCGAGTACTCATCTTCCAATAAAATGCTCTGACTATCTCGGAGGTTAAGTATCTAAGTAGTCATCTTCCAAGAAAATGCTCTGATAGTCTTGGAGGTTAAGTATTCGAGTAGTCATCCTTCAATAAAATGCTCTGACTATCTTGGAGGTTAAGTATCCAAGTAGTCGTCTTCCAAGAAAATGCTCTAGTTGTCTTAAAGGTTAAGTATCTAAGTAGTCATCTTCCAAGAAAATGCTCTAACTGTCTCGGAGGTTAAGTATCCGAGTAGTCATCTTCTAAGAAAATGCTATTGGAATTGGTGTATTCCCAAGAGGGTGGTGAATTGGAAATTTAAACTTTCTCCTAAGTCAATTCAGATTCCTCAAATAGTATTGCACAAACCTAGGGTCTTTCTATATAATCATAAACACAATAAAATATTTAAAAAATTAAACGCAGACATTCAAGTGCTAAAATTTAAAATGTGGAAATTAAAAGCAAGCACAAGAAATGTTATTGGGATTTGGCCAATACTGCCTACGTCCCTATCTCAGCTTGCAAACGTAAGGAATACTACTATTGCTCACTTAACGGGTGGAGCATCACCGTTTACAACACCTTAGAGGTTGGTGCACCTAGTTCTCTTAACCGGGTCTGAACCAGTCCAAGACTCTTCACAGGGCTAGTCTCCGTCTTCTGACCATACGTCGGGAATAGAACAGATAATCAAATATTGTGTACAAAGAAAGGTGCTTGTAAACTATGCAGATGATGTACAATAGTATGCTCACTACAATTATAAATCGTACTTCAGTATGATATGAATGTATAAGCTCAGTGAAGTCTAGATATGACTACTCTCAAGATAATGTCAATATTATCAAGCAATATGTGAGAGTGTGTTATGAATGAATCTTAGAGTCAAGATATGTACGTACATCAATCACAAGTAATATCCTCAAAGATCTCAAGTGCACAAGCAAATATCTCAGATAATTTATCAAATAAGTATGAGAGATATTTGAATATAAAGCTTATTTTAAAAGTATTTCACAATAGCACAAAAAATAAGCCTTTGAATACTTGCAACAATAATGCAAGACTCACAAGCTCAAGAGAGTATTCCCAATGAAGACTTATGAATTAAGTCAAAAGGGAACTCTCAAGCTTACTCTGAATAAAATCAATATCAAAAAAATACAATGAGAGTGTAAGCTAATATGAACAATCTCAATAACACTCTTACCAAAGGATTTTAGCAAGTAGGATGAGTACGAGTGGGATTTTAGCTTATATGAGTATTTGGAAATTCAGAGGATTTTGACAAATGATGTTTGTTAATCTCTTCTTAATCTTTCCAAATGAACTAGTATATATCGATATTCACAAAATTATAACTGTTAAGGGACATAGGAGTCTTTTTTGAAAAGATTAATGAAGGTTAATTAAAATTAACCTTGTTTTACTGCAGTTAAAAATGTTCAACCCGAGAGTTTTTAGTTGACTATATTTTATGTTCGGTCGACTACTTCTAGGAGTTTAGTCGACTGTGGCTATTTTGAACTTAAGGTTCGGTCGAATGACTTAGGGCGATTTACGAACCCTTCGAGGTTCAGTCGACCAAGGCAATTTTGAACTAATGGTTCGGTCGACTAAGTTGTTGGGGGTCAGACACATGTCAGTTCGGTCGACTGTGGAAGATACGTTCAAAAAGATACAGTCTACCAAGCGAAGTCAAAATGTTGACTTCCACCCAGTTTAGTCGACTAAGGCATTTTACACTGCCAAGGTTCGGTCAAATGAATCTGTCCATAAACCATATTTGGCCCAAATAAAGACCCAAGTTAAATCTCTATTAATGTGAGTTATTAACCTAATTGCTTGAAGGATTCCTATAGTATTTCTATGGTCTTTTTGATCCAATGCAATCTATCATGCATGTCATGCAATTATATTACAGACCAAATTAAAAACTAAAAACAATACAATGAAAATCTTCTTCTTCTTTCTTTTGCTCTTTAGATTCCCATGGATTATGCTAGGAGTATGTGCTCTTTAAGGTCTTTCTGGCAACCATATCACTTTCATGTGTGTGTTCTGAATGATTAACCATATCAAGTACTTAGGCATACACATTAGTAACTTGCGGTTTGTCATTATCAAAACCAGGGATCGAACTCAAAAAGTCAACAATCTTCTCCTTTTTGATGATGACAAACGCATCAGAGCAAAATGAGATTTAACCTAAAGAGGCTCCCCCTAAGAATATGCATAAATTAAATTTAAGCAATATAGCATACGCATATTAACAAAAGAAGACAATTCAAAATATTTGCTTTCAATTTTAGAAATAAGGTATAAATACAGACACATATGCAACACAAACATTTTGCTCATAAAAGTTCTCCCCCTTTTGGCATCAGCAAAAAAGGCTAAGTAAAAAAAATTGGTCATGTAATACAAACTTAGCGAAAGAGAAGTCCCCTTTTGAAAAACATTTTCCCCTTTTTATCATTTAATATTTTGGGCATAAAAACAATTTTAAAGATATAACATTAAGGCACATAAGTAAGAAAGTAAAATATGTCACATGTAAAACCGTTTCTTGCCAAATACTAAAAAATATATATGTAAATAAATAAATATATCTATATATATATATATATATATATATCCCCTCTATGATATTGTCAAGAAATACTGGGGGTGCTTGCTAAAAAAGAAACTTTAAAGATCATGCAAGAAATATTTTTCTAGTTTAGAATTTAAAGCATATTCATGATAATGATTAGAAAAATCAACCACAAAGATCCTAAATATATCAAACAGTTTAAAAACAAGGATCGATTGCTATATAAATGATTGTGGCAAAACAACAAATTTCAACTTAATATTTTTAATGAAAACAACATAATCTTTCCAATGCCACATTGAATTCATAACAGATCTAAGCTAAAGATGTTAGTGAGTATAACAAGATGGAAATTTGATTTTTGATGCTCCCCCTTTCAATTTGAGTCATAGCTTAGATGCTATGTTTTGCTTACACTTATCAAAGATAATTTCACTCGTATGTTAAGAGTATAAGCACTCACTTTGGATTTAAAAAAAAAAAAGGGCAACTATACTGGATATTAATCAATTCATATCAAAACGGTCAACCAGTATAGGTTCTCTAGAGACTACAAATGCATCAACAAGAAGGATATCAAGGCATGAAATAATACTCCTAACCTAGAACAATTCATATCAATTTACATACTTTTAAGAAACTGGATATGATGCTCAAGGTTCTCAGAAGAGCCTCAAAACTTAAACAGGTAAATGTGAAGCAAATGAGTATTTTTATGCTCTCTCTACAATTGGAGCTTAGCTCCCCCTAAGTATATGACGATTATGTATGGATGAAGTTTAATATTCAATTATTTTTCACTCATCCTTTCGAAAATATTTTAACATTTATTTCAACATAATCATCTTTGAACATGGTTTTAAATTATGAAAATTTCTGTCAAAATTTTGGCAATATGTCATCTATAAATCAGACATTTTCCCATAAAACCTGTACTTGATAGCTGGTTGTTCTTAGCAGATAATTCATATAAAGCATGCAACAACCTAAATTCCACTCCCAGCATGCAATTCACATCACTGCATCCACTATGCAGGAGGCATTCTAGACTAAACATGTAATCAGGTAGCAATCAACAAAAAAAATAATAATAATCTATCCATAAAAGAATATGAATAGTAAAGAGCAGTGGATAGATTTGCATTTAGTACAGTGTTGTCATTCATTAAGGCATATAAAATATGATCATGAGAGCATTTTCATTTAATAGTCATGAAAGATAAATGCTCCCCCTCAGGCAGTAGCTACCGATAAATGCAAGTAAAAGTGAATAACCCAACTATCAAAAGGATGCAAAATGGATAGTGGGTGAATGTGCAGTGCAATCAATGAAAGAAAATAGGATAATGTATGATGTTTAGATATACAGGCCAAGATAAAAAGTAAGCAAATAAAGAGATAAGAAAAACAAATTGCTTCACGATGTTCTCCCAAGGCCTATGCACCATCTCCATCGTCATAAGATCTTGCCTCATCTCTGGCTACGTGCATCTCATCATCACCTTAATTGTTCAACTCATGAATGCAATCATTCATGTTAGCTTTTGTGCAATCCCACGAAGGGGGGGGGGGTGTGAATTGGTGATTTAAAAATTTATCCCTAAGTCAACAAGTCTAGCAGCAGTAATACACAACCTAGGGTCAGTCTATGTAATCATAAATAAAACATACACGTGCATTAATATAAATTATGAAAATATAAACAAGGCACACACGATATGTTATCGGGGTTCGGCCAACTATGCCTACGTACCCGCCTTGGCTCACCAGCACAAGGATTCTACTATAAGCTCACTTCACGGGTGGAGTGGCGCCGGTTACAACCAAGTCAATTCACAGGGCTGACCTTAACCTACAACTTACCAGGATTGTTGGCCTAATAAGGGTTACAATTCTTATTTTGATGATAACAAATCAAATGATATATTTAATATGATTCAAGTAAAAGTGTTCAGGAAAATAATAGAGCTCAAGTGCATAAGAAAGTTCATGGATTACAAAGAGCATAAAGAATGAAGTCATATTGTGAAAAGCTCAAAGGAAAGAATGCAACTACAAAAATGGTGGAAAAACAAGTTTTGAAGACTAGATTATACTTTTAAGGATATTCTCAAATGTAAGTACTTCAAAGTAAATGTTAAGTATAAAGAAATTTGAAGCTCATAAAAATTCAAAAATATGTTTTTATATATATACTCTAACGAATATTTCTTAAATCCATAAAAAGAAAGGGTTTAAGAAAAGAAAATTTTTTGAAATAATGAAGTTTTTAAACATATTTATTTCAAAATATTTGGAAAATCAAAAATATATATTTTTTAAACATATATACTCTAAAAAGTTTTTTTTTAATAAATAAAAAGGGCTTAAAAAGAGAAGATTTTTTAAACCATATTTTTAAACATATTTATTTCAAAAATATTTGGAAATGAATTTTAGGAATCTTTGGGAGTAATGGATGATTTCAAAAAAACTATATAAATAGTTCTAATCTCAAACATTTTAAATTAGAGAAAAGAAAGTACAAAGAAAAAGAGAAAGAACTTTGATGAGGTATTCAAAAGAATTTTGAAATTGAGAAATCCTCTAAAATTTCCAGATCAAGTGCTTTTCAACAACTTTTCTGATCCAAAAATATTCAAAGGCTTTTAGATCAAAGTAAGTTTTTTTTTAAAGGTTTTAGATCAACTAATCTTCAAGTATTCAAAATTTTGTTTTCAAAGGATCTGAAATTCTTTTAAGATAAACTCTCTGATCTGAAATCGATTTACATTCTGAAATTAAGTTTTCCAACGATCAAAATTTTTATCTTCTTTGGAAAATTATTTGATAATCCATACCAAGTAATTGAGCTTGAAATTTCTTATATTTAAATTACTTTGAGGTATAAAGTGAGCTGATTGGTGTATTAATTCACTATACTGTGAGAGTTCTCTTTTGTACACATATTCCTTCGTTATCTTTCTTAAACGATTCTGAGTTGTTGAATCATTGAACCAAATAAGGGGTTGTTATTTGGAGAGGTGGGCTCTAGCCTAATTGAAGGAGTGCATTGTAAGTTGGTATTGTTCCACCAGGTAAAGGAACTGAGATAGTGAAATCCTTTGGTGTTTTTGCCAAAGGTGAGGACGTAGGCTGTGTTGAAGCCGAACCTCGTAAAAACTCTTGTCTCCTTCTCTCTACTTTAATTTACATACTTTATTCGCTTTTGTTATAAAATTTATGAGTACATGTTGCAGGATTTAAATTAAGTTCTTGATCAATAGAAAGTACGTTTTGATTAATCTTTTGCGGAAACCCAAAAGGGGAGTACGTTGATTAATTTGTGGTAATCTTAATCAAGTAAAGTGAATAATAAAAGGTTACAGGGAAAGCAACGGAAGCCTAAATGTTATTGATTGATTGATTACATTGATTGAATTATAATTTTAAATTCTAGTTTTCTTAAGTGTTGTTATATATTGTATTTTACTGGGTTATTAAAATTAGAAAACTTAAAAATCAAATAAAATTAAAAGATTTCCAATTCACCCCCCCCCCCTTTTAGGAAGCTATTCTTCATTTCAAGGATGGTGCACCTAGCTTTCCTAACCGGGTCTAAGCCAATCCGAGACTTTTCCACAGGGCTAGTCTCCCTCTTCAGGCCCACGCCTGGAATACAACAATCAATATGAAATTTTGCGTACACGAAAATATGCTGCCCAAACAAGCAGATATGTAACACAGTATAGCTCAAATAATAACGCAAGCATGAATGATAGTTGTCACGACGTCCCGGGAGCGCGTGTGCCCCAGGCGGCGAAATAAAAATCCTTTTTATATTTTCAAGAAAAATGGGAATATCGGAGTCACCACTAACCTTTTGGTGCGGTTAGAACACATAATTAGTACCCCGTTAGGGGTAGAACGGGTCTATGTTACCAAAATTAGGCTCGGGAGTTCAGTTACGCGAGGGGAAGGTACAAGCACCCCCTACGCGCTTGTTCTTACGAACGGTACCTAATTAATTCGAAATTATCCCTAAGTTAATCTAATAAGTCTTTAAATTACTCCTTTTTATGAATTTATAAATATATATGAAAAATAAATAAATAAATATATGCATATATATTCCCTCAGAGCTTAAGGTACGTGAAGCCCGAAGGCTCATACCCCCGCATTAAAATTATAGGGATAATAAAAATCAATAAAATATCTAAGAAAATACGCTCCCAAATTTTGAAATTGTATATAAAATTTTTATAGGAAAGTACTAGTATGGGAGGTTTTACTATATATTAATAAGATAATAAGTTAAAATATTAAATTATCACAATGCATATAAGAATAGTAATGACAATACGCATATCTATTAAAATATTACAACTTTCAAAACAGGCAATAAAATACCATATGTATATATATATATATATATATATATATATATATATATATATATATATATATTAAAACACTCAAGATACTATACAAGGTAATATCATCTAAAAAAAAATACCTTAATAAGTGAAGCTAAATAATAATTATACCATAATATTATATAAAATATCATACTAAGCAAAATATATACCAAAACACTAAACTTACCATAATGATTGATACCTTTATATGTAAACATGATAAACTATTAGAATACGAATACTAAATATCAGAAAATATTAATATGAGTATAAATAACACATAAAGAAAACCCTAAATAATTAAAATTGAACATACATCAACAATGAAAACCCTAAATAGCCCTAAACATATGGATTAAGTAAATAATTACAATAACTATTCTAGCTACATATTAAACATGCAACAATAATATTAACAATTCAACGAATAAAATGAAATTAAACTTTAAATATCTAGACAAGTTCCAACTATAAAAATTCCATACTCAAGAAAATTAACTTATATGAATAATGTTATCAAAATTTACCTTGTGTATCCAAAATTAAAATGACTATAAAAATTATAAAAACCTATGTACCACAAAATTCAAACTCTAAATATTGGAAGGAGCCCCAACAAAAATCCTGCAAAAATGAGAACAAACCAGTTAATATTTGCAGTGATGAAAAAAAAAAGAAAAAAAATGATAATAATAATAAAAATGACATCTTTAAATATACAAGGAAGTTTGTGTTATGTATGCTGTGTGTATGTGCTGTGTGCCATGTGTGTGTACTGTGTGTTGTGTGTTTGTGCCGTGTACTGCGTGTATCTTGTGTGCGGTGTGTTTATGCTATGTGTGTGTGTGTGTGTTTGTTTGTTTATTGTGTGCAGGAGACAGTCGTGAGGGAATGGCAGAGTGAACGGAACAGGGAGAAGAAGACTTCCCCAGCGGCGTGAGTGTGATGGATCTGCAGTGGGTCGTCGAAGCTGCTGGCAGCTGTCTACGTGGTCAGACCAGTTGAAGCAGGTGGCGGCAGTTGGCAGCAAAGGTTGGAGGATGGCTCAAGTCTATTGTTTGCTGCTGTTAGGTTGCTCACAGCGAGGACGACGGGGCTGCAAGATCGCAGCGTGATTGGTTGCAGGGAACGTGGGCGAAAGGTTGATGCTTGATTGGTGCTGCTGGCAGGCTATTGTGTTCGTGAACAGAGGGCTGCCAGAGTGCTGGTTGTGTGAGGATGCAGAGAGAGAGTGAGGGAAGATGAGGAGCAGTCATGGGGCTGTGCTGGCGGTGAGGTCTGTGAGGACGGTTGTGGAGTGATGGCTGGAACAGGGTAGAGGAAGGCGTGAAGAAGGGGTTAGGGTCGTGAGGGCTGGAGAGTTAGAGACAAGAGAGGCTAGGGCAATTTTTTTTTCGGCTCTCCAGTTTCTCTGGCCTTGCTGCGCTGCTGTGCGCTGCCCCCCTGTTATATAAAAAAAAAAATTGAAAACCCTAAGAAACTTTCCTTGCTTGATTTTATTTTTTCTTTTTCTCTTTTTTTTTATGCTTTTATTCTTATGGTAATAATGAAAAAGGAAATAATATTAATAATAATAATCATAATAATATAAATATCAATAAGGTAATAATAATAATAATACTACTAAATAGTAAATAGTAATAAATAATTATAGTAAAAATAAAAATAATAAAGATAAAATAATAATAATGATAATAATAAATAATAATAGTGATAATAATACTAGAATAATAAATAATAATAATAATATTAATATAATAATAATAAATAATAATAATAATAAACAATAATAATAATAATAATAATAATAATAATAATAATAATAAAGTATCAATTTTGAAAAAAAAAATAATAATAATAATAATAATAAGGTAATAATAATAATTATAGTAAATTAATAATAACAATAATAATAAATAAATAAATAATTAAAAGAAAGTAATAATAAAAATACTAATAATAATAATAAAATAATAATAAAAATGGAACCTCTTGTTCTATTTGGTTAGGGCAAAAATAGGGTGTTTACAATAGTAAATATGCTCAGTGCTTAATAATGTGTGTTAAACACTCAATCTAGTGTAGATAAAAAATCAAGATCTAGAGTGTATTTCTAAGCAAACTTTGAACCACAGTATAAAATATCACAATATCAATTTAGGGTTACAAAAGTTGCTAGCAAGATGATTCAAACAACCTCAATAATATGTTCTCAATATACTAAGCACAAGAAATGTTTAAATGCAAGCTTAAGAAAATATTTTGCACACAAAACATAAGGGCTAAGGTATCTTGCAATATCAATGCAAGCACCCACAAACTACTAAGTTTTCCCATACAAGATTTATTAAATAAAATCATTGGGAGAATTAGCTTAACTTATCCATATCAAATAAGATAAATATAACCACACAATATGAGAGTATTTAAGCAAGCCCCCCCCCCCCCCCCCCCGCCCCCCCCCCATATGATAAAAACACAAGCAAGTCTGGCACATCACAAACCCTCGGATATCAAAGAAATTGAAGCTTTGAGGGTATGGAAGTAGTAGTATAAGACAAAATAAGATTTGGGAAGTTTAAGAGAATTTTGCCTTAATTATTTTTCTAATCCTTGCTAATTTTTTCAAATGAACTTGTATATAAAAGGGCAAAGACAATTTTATGACCGTTTGAGACTTAATGGGCATAATTAAAAAAAGTTTTAAACTAATTTAACCCAAATAACCCCGTGTTACTGCAGTTAAAATTATTTTAACCTGAGAAGGTCAGTCGACCATCTTGATGGTTTGGCCGACCATGGTGCTCAGTTCGGTCAACTAGGGAGAATTTGAACTGAGTATTCGATCAACCATTTATAAGGCAATTCCGAACCTTCGCAGTTTGGTCGACCATATAGGGTTCGGTTGACCGAACTATATGAACTTCGGTCGACCAAGTCATTTTGAACTTGGTGGTTCGGTCGACTAGGATGTTGGGACTTCCGCCGAGGTTGTTTGGTTGACCAGAGCATTACAACTCATTTCTGATCGGTCAATTGAAGGGTAAAAAATGTTGACCCAGTGAAGGTTCGGTCAACCGAATGCTTCTATGCATTACAGTTCAGTCAACCGAACATGCCTTTTTAGAGCATTTTGGGCCTAGTCCCTTTATAAAATTATCCATATTCATATGATGATTAATATTAAAATGATAGGGCACATTTTTAAGTAAATATAAGGGTCCTAAGGTTAGTCTAGGTCTTTTTGAGCATATCGTCCTACTATGGATGATGCATATTACTACAGAACATATTGTGGTACAATCCATAATTTAATTACAGCTCAGAATGAAGAATATAAAAATAATTACAAATACAATACAATTTTTGTAACGACCTCAAAATCTCAATTTAAAATGTAACATAATAAATAGAAAAGTCAACCCAAACCCTTGGGTAATGGGGACACCTGTCAATCACAACGGAAACCTAAGCAGCAGTAAGTATAAAATCTCAAACATCCAACCATAAAACATAATACCAGAGTTTACTACATCATCAAAAAGACTGGGTTATATCACCCTCCAAAAAATCTAAATAACCTAGGATAACAACAAAAAATCCTGATCAATAGTATAACATCTTACCCTCCTAGTGGGGTAACTTAAACGTCACGGCGGCCAGAAACCAGCCGGTCTCTCAGGGTCTCTTGAAAAATTAATTAAGTACGAGGGGTGAGAAGCGACACTGGACACATCTCAGTAGGAAAATAACGAATGCATTGCGTGGCAAATGACGACATATTAATGCGTTATACATATAACAATACATGTTAATCTATCTGAAAACTTCGTCATAACATAGGAAATTCATCCTACACTTTCATATTTCTAGTAACTCATATCAATCATAAAATCGTACTGTTCTATTAATATATAAAAACAATGACCCACGGATGAATAAAGTAGGTGATGATCATGTATTACCCCCCATGACGGGTGTGCAGCCGAAGGTAGGAACCGCAAAGGCTGGCGACCACTGCCCGCACGAAGAAAGTCGAAAAAATGGTTATAAGTACGATGGGCCCACCAAACCCTGGTTCAGATCTGCTAGGTGGACGACTACATTTCTACCTAAAAAGCCCACATCGACTCTCCATCTCCAAAACCCCTCGTGGGGGGGTTAGAACAAGTCCTGAAAATAGATATCTGATATAATATATAGTACGGAACAGAAATCCTAAAACGGAATACTAAACAACATCCGCAGTTATGATAACATCTAATAATGATACTATAACATCTTTTCATAATTTCATTTAATACAGCCTCACGCCGAACATTTCAAACTTACGGCCTAGGGCTAAATTTCATTAAGTACGGCCTCGGACGAACATTTCATAAATACGGCACTCAGGGCCGAAACATTCATACTATGGCCTCGGCGAAACACTTTCATAACATATGAAAATAAAATCAATTATCATGTATTTCAAAATCATCATATATTGAATTATTATGTAATTTTTGAAAACATGCTATTCGTAAAATTTGGAGTAGTGTAATAAGTTTCAGGAAGCCTACTCCTCATGCTACACAATGCTAATTAAATCATACGTTCAAATCTAAAATCGTAATTCTTTGTATTACAACACGGATTTTCCCAATATACATTTACTCCCATAATATGTGTCTAAATAAATGTTTTTCTGAAAATAATTTACTCAAAATAATCATAATTTTGGTTGGAATAGAATAACTGATTTAATTTATTCTCTTACTGGCTAATGAGAAAAGCCCTCTAAATTTTGGTCTTCACACCAATAGGATTCCTACCGAATTAACCTAAAAAAATGAAAACTAACAGAACTAACTTTCAGATTCATGTGTACATAATTTCATATAACTCATAAGACATATTTAGCTAAAAGCCGACCTCAACTCAGGGATGAACTTAACGGAGTTTCCACCACAACAATACGGTCCGTGATATGCCAGAGAAGAGAGAACTCTCCAGGAGAGGTGGTGCTTCAACGATCTTCGACAGTAAAGAAGTGAAACTGGAATCAAAGAGAGAAAGAGGAAACAATAGTAGGGAGGAGATGAGAGGAGGAGGCAGTGAGTTTTTAGCAATTTTGACACATGTAAATTCGGTGGTTTTTGGCTATTTATAGAACTGGGATTCCGTCCAATGAGTCACGTCATCTAGTGATGAGTCATTCCCTTCATTTTGTCGACGAAACCCACTCCTCGTTAACGAAATTTAGACTGCTCAAGAACCTCTCTCGGTATTTCCTCTTCTATGAATCTTGCCTTCGTCAACGAGGTCCTCTTATACCCTCGTCGACGAATCCCCTGTGTTCGTCGACGAGGCCCTAATAATTTCCCTCGGTTATTCCTTTCAAAGTGCAATGTTGTCGACAAATGCTCGACTTCCTCCTTCTGTTATTGTTTCCATTTTCCTTTCTCTTTATTAATTAAATGACACTTAAATTCGGGTTGTCACATTCTCCCCTCCTTATAAAATATTCTTCGTACAGAAATTTACTATCCAATAATTTCATCCTCCATATTAGGGAAAAAGGTTACTTTTTTATTACTTACCCGCACTTATGGCGGAGGAAGAATACCGTGGTTACATTTCAAGTCTGGGAGATACATATACCACAAAGAAAAATTTCTCCAAAACTAAAAAACACATACTACCAAAACATTAATGTTACCTGCAAAAGAAACGTTACAATATGTACTCACTTCCTTAATCACATATAGACTTCTTGGAATAATTGGGATTACTGGTCTGATCTGTTCAACTCAAGTTCCTAAGATGCCTCTTTTAGGTGTGATTACTCAATAGAACTTTACTAGAGGCTTCTTTTACTATGTAACATGTTCTCTCTATTAGAATCTGCACCGGGCACCTCGCTCATAAATAGAAATCACAAGCTCAATTCACTATAGCTGATAAT
The DNA here is from genome assembly GCF_029873635.1 of Malania oleifera. Taxonomy (NCBI): domain Eukaryota; kingdom Viridiplantae; phylum Streptophyta; class Magnoliopsida; order Santalales; family Ximeniaceae; genus Malania; species Malania oleifera. Next base: position 141,426,349 of record NC_080417.1, read on the forward strand.
ATTGAGAAGGATTGGGACGTATGTCCTCAACCCAGATGACGTGGAATATCGTGCATCCGGATAGTGTAGGTGGACAAAAGGCTTGAGGTGCACCCCAGCCCAACTTTCCTAAAATCTCAAACGAAAACGAATAACCTAGGCAAGTTTACCCTTCCCTACCAAACCTCATCACAAATCATTTTTAATGGGAAGCTATCTTCAGAAACACATGATGATCACAAATGTCGATTCCCAAAATCATGCGGCGATTATCAATATAAATTTTGTCGGCTCTGCGCCTGCACTGATTCTTCCTTGATAAGACGAACCTGTCAGATGCTTGCGGCACCATCTCTGGACCCACAACACTTTGCTCACCATCTCATTTTGCCCCAATACAAAGGAATCGACATCTCCTACCGTAATAAAAAACCTCATACGGGCCATGCCAATACTGGATTGGGAAAATGTTATTATATGCAAACTCTACCAGCGACTATGAACTGAGTCCAACTACCCCAACGTCAAAACACATACGTCGGAGAATATCTTCTAAATATTATGTTCATCCTATCAATCTACCCCTCTGAATGAGGATGGAAGTCGTGCTAAACCAATAGTTGAGACCTACGATTTCCTCCAAGGTATCTCGGAACCGTGACGGAAAAAAACGAGTCTCGATTGACATATGGATTACTGGCACTCCATGAGATTCGAAACTATCTCCGGGACATAAATGCTTTACCAATCGACTGAGGGAATAGATTGATTTGACAGGGAGGAAAATGGGTGGACTTAGTTCACGGTCTACTCCACCCAAATCGCAGTCAGCCAGACGATGTTGACAGGTTAGCCCTGAAACAAGTCCAGTGGGATATATGACCTCACTTCCACTCTGGGAATGCATAGTGGTTGTAACTACCCGCTGGCATCTGGTGTGCAATTTATCTGCTTTGGCTGGCCACACGTTAGCACTGGCTTACATACTCGGCAAGCTCACTTTTCATACCACTCCACAGTAAAACTTTATAGATCCCTATCATTTCGTACTGCCAGGATGAATTGTGTATACAAAGGATCTGTGAGCCTCCTTGTTTAAAAAGTCCTCCTATGTCAGCATTAGTAGGAACACACACAGACGTAGACGGAAATAGTGCAAAAGCTTTGTCATCGGAATGCAGAAGTCCTTCCCTGACCCAATATGCACTCTGTACATTAGGCTGTACCAATTTGGATATTCTTTCTGGCTGCTTTGAATTCTTTCATGAGAGTAGGCTTGAATGTACCACTAAGTTGCAATACATACTTGAGTATTACTTCTCATCAATTCAATGTCGAGTCTCTCTAGATCCACTCATGAATCAAAAGCTGGGATTCCATAGCTGAAACGTTGATACCCTAGACTTCTGCTCATGGCATCGCTCCACGTTTTGCGTTCCTGGGGTGGAATTGATAGTACAATCAAAATCCTTAATCAAACTCTAACCATCTACTCTGCCTCATATTCATTCCTTCTGGGTGAAGAAAGGAAATATTAAGCTCTTGTGGTCAGAGAAAATCTCGCATGCTCGACTGTACAGGTATGCTTCCAAGTTTTCAATGCGTGGACCAATGTAAGGCACATTCAAGAAATGGGTATGTAGCTCTTTCCTACTCTTTCAATGTCTTAGGAGAATCCTCCACTCCCCTGCCATTCTACATCAAGTACTCACAACCAAGTCCTTTCAATGACGACATTCATGTTAGATAGTAGAACCCCCACCCCAAACAGGATGAAGAGTCAATTATGGGAGCTGTAGTGAGACTAGCCTTTGCTTCAATTCCTGGAAAAATAGGTAGCTCCCCCACACTGTGTAACATTCAAAAATAGATTCTTTCTAGTCAGTCAGCAGAGGTGTTTGATGAAAGTGAGGAACTCCCTCCCAAAGCGGCGGTAAATATCAGCTAACCCACGAAAAACTCGTGCACCTCTGGACACTTCCTCGGTTAGCCACCATTCAGTATGCCACAATCTTGCTAGGGTCTACAGAAATTCCTGTTCTCCGAGATACAATGTCCATAACCATAAATTCTCCAGCCAGAATTCCCATTTACTGCATTTTGATATCGCTTCTTTTCCCGGAGCATCTGCAAAACCTACCTCCAAAGTATTCTTCTGACTCATCATAATCCTCGAATAAACGTACACTCAATAAAACGCCCACACAACCTGCTCAATCTGGAGAAAGAATCCCATAATTCAAATCAAATCAAATAAATATTGAGGAGCATTGTTGGCCAAATGGCCATAACAAGAACTCGTAATGCCCATACCTGGGCCTAAAAGTTCTTCGTACATGTCTTGACCTCTCACCTTTTACCTGATGCGTGAAACTGACCTAAGGTCAATCTTAGAAATACAGCGTGAGACCCTAGTAGAGCTGGTCAAATAAGTAATTATACGGGATTAGAGATAGAATACTTGTCTTGAAGTAACTATTAATTCTCTGTTAGTTTATACACATCCTCATAGACCGTCCTTCTTTTTCACAAACAGCACTGGAGTCACCCACCGGAGATACACTAGGTGTATGAAGCCATAATAGCAAATCCTGTAAATGATCTTTTAGTTACCAATTCTACTGGCGTTTCATTCTGGTACGGTGCTTTAGAGACGGAGTTGTACCTAGAAGAGATCAATAAGAAAATCTACTTCATAATCAGGTGGTCATAGACTGGTATTCATCTAGAAACACATGTAAATTTTCACCACAGGGCGTCCGTATAATAAGCTTCAATTCTTTCTAACATTTCTTTCACAAAAAGCCAATGATCCCAGATAGCCATTCTGGGGCGCGGCCTCTTTGACTGAATAGCTGAAACCCATCGAGGTTAAATGATTGAACTCGTGACCCTTATAAACTAAATTTTGGTTTCCCCTGGAGGTCTGAATATCACTCTCCTAGCACGGCCAGTCTAGAGTAAATAGACAGAATTAGCTGCTAGCCAAATCCATGCCGAGATGCATATCAAAACTGGTGCATATCACCAACACTACAAATCAGTAGATAAAATTCTCCCATGAACAATAAGTGGACAACCCCGGAGCATTTGCCTACTGACATCTCAACCGCTCAACCCGGTTGGTTAGGCCGACAACAGTTCAACATCTAATGATTGCGTTTTGCACCCACGCACATAATTTACGCACCCCAAGAACATGCAAATCGGAGTGTGTGGCCCAGAATCAAAACGCTGCAATAACTTTAAATGAAAAACAAATTAATATAGACCGGTACCATGTCGCCGGACTATCTCAGCATCCAACCCAGTGCAAAGAAAAGAAAAAATCCTAGCTGGGGGCTATATTCCTTGTGGCCTTCCACGTGGCACCCGATAGCCTCCTCGGCAGGGTATAGGAGCAGAGAGCAGCACCCATCTGATCATGGACAATCCCTCATCAATGGCCCTGGCTCCACATCGAGAGCAAACACCTCGCCCCCCCGGCACGACACTCCCTAAGTGCCTCTCCCACAAGTCGGGCAAAATGGAGGGTGGATGTACAACCTGAAAATCGCAAGTCACGATCTCTTGCCTATGATCTCTATAGTAGCCACCTCTCTTCCGACGGAACCAAGTACAATCCCCTACTGGGAACCAGAAGGTTATGGATCCCTCTTCTTCTATCTTGCTCCTCGGCATACAACTGATCACAATTCTAATATAGTGGTCGGTCAACTCAGTCGCAAAAGTCCGGGGCCTGCAAACGTCAGTATTCAATACAATGCTTCTAATTTTCTATCCTCAGGCTTCAAAATGTTACGGACATTCTTTCACCTCATTTGGAATGATGTAGGATGGAAGGTGAGATCTAGCTCGATAATAAACCTATGTTGGTATTGCTGCACGACCGCTGTCCCTGCTTCAGATTAAGGAACTCCTCAACTGAGCCTCCCGGGTGGACGGAGGCTCGAAAATACCTGTCGAAGAATATTTCTTTTAATCGCTTCCCATGTCATCTCCACAGGTATTAGTCCCCCCGGCACTATAATAACTCCAAACCGACCAACCATCGTCCTCAGGCATCTCCATTCAGTTTTATATGTGGCAAATAGTACCCTCTGCTAGTCCAAACACGTGCAGTACTAGTACTGTAAAACACTTGCTATCTCCTGACCACCCACCCAGTTTTTAGAGCGAATGCGGATCTGACTCCCTCGAAGAAAGCCAGAGGAACTGACTCAATATAAACTTCTAGATCGAGAGCTATGCGACCGTGGCCTAACCGATGGACCACCTTGTTATTGCAAACTCCTGGCAATTCTGGCATAACCTGTTGGTCATGCTGCGTAAGAAGGCATCTGAATCACTACTCGCAGCGCCGAGGGTCTAGGCACCACACTCCAATAGCGTGGGAGCACTGTGCCACAGGGCCATCTGAAAACAAGTAACTAACCCTCAAAAACCCCTTTACTATACATATCGCTAACTCATCAGATTCTCCTAATTAATTCGTCACCCCTTGATCTTAATTTCAAGGTTCAATCCTTGGCACCTAGATACCCAACTCGATGATAGTTTACCATGACTTTTTTGAAATCCTCACCCGATATGAAATCAGACAAACCACCCTGAAAGTCCTTGATCTAGACTACAAAGCAGACCTTAAATTCCCTTATCCATACTCTGGTATTATATGCGACTAGAGTCTAAAGAACTAGACCTAGGCTTTGATACCAAACTATAACGATCTCAAAATCTTAATTTAAAATGTAACATAATAAATAGAAAAGTCAACCTGAACTCGTGGGTAACAGGGACACCTGTCAATCACAGCGAAAACCTAAGTAGCAATAAGTATAAATATCAATCTATCCAACCATAAAACATAATACTAGAGTTTACTACATCAAAATACTGTGTTTATATATAACCTCCAAAACATCTAAATAACCCTTGGATCATACAACAAAAACAATCCTGATCCTAGTACAAAATCTTACCCTCGTAGTGGGGTAACTTAATAAACTCAACGGCGGCCACGACCCGTCGGTCTCTCAGGGTCTCCTGAAAAACTAATTAAGGTCGGGGGTGAGTCACATCTCAATAAAGGAAAATAAACTAAATGCAATTGTGTGACAACATGAATACATATAATGCAGTTAACATAGAACTAACCAGTTCAAATCTGAAAACATTCGTCATAACATAATGAAGAATCTCCAATTATATTTTCTAGTAATATATCATTCATAAATCGCCTCCTTGTTGGTGTTCCTGTTAGTAGATTGTTTACATACGGAAACATACCCAGAGAATAGTAGGTGATGTCTGTATACCCCCATGACAGGTTGTGAAGCCCGAAAGGGGACTCGATTATGGCTGGCTGACCACTACAAGTACAAAATTTTTTGTAAGACGATGGCCCACCGCACCTGGTCTGCGACTGCCAAGTGGACGCTATAACTCTACATTGAATGAAAGTCACAATCGACTATCCATCTCCCATCCCCTGTGGATGGTAGAATTTAAGTCTAAACATAGATATCTGATTATATATATAGCTACGGGTACCGAGCTCTTGAAACTTGAATCTAAAATAAAATCTGGGTTGTAACATATAATACCTGATAATATAGCATCTTTCAAATTTCATAATTATGGCCGTGCAAAAAATTAATTAATTACGGCCTGTGCCGAAGCATTTCATAAATAAGGCATCGTGCCGAACATTATCATAAAATGGTCTATATGCCGAATATTTCATAACCTTCTAAAAAAAAATAATGTATTTCAAAAATCATCATATACTACATTATTCCGTAATTTCTAAAAAACATGCTTATCGTATGAAAATTGCAGAGAAGTAATACAGTATGAAGAATAATACTCATGCCACACAATGCTGAATTAAATCATACGATCCATCTAAAATCGTAAAATTCATGTATACAGCCAGTATTTCCCAATTATACGTGACTCCATAATATTCATATATAATACAGTTTTTCTGAAAAAATTACTCATACATAATAATTAATTTGCGTTGGAAAATAACGCTGTCGTCTATTCTCGTTACCTGGCTACTGAGAAAAGCCCTCTATAAATTTTGGTCTCACACTGTAGGAATTCTTGACCAATACCTGAAAAAATGAAATCGCAAACAAAACTTCAGTATTTTCACGTGTATATCATTTCCTATAACTACTGTAAGACCATATTCGGCATAAAAAAAGCCTTACTAAACTAAGGGATGAAACTTCAAGGAGTTCCACCAAACGACTATACGCGACAGATATGCAGAGAACTTCTCCGGGAGCGTCGTGGTGGCTTCAGATTGTCGATCCGGCAAGCGACGGAGCTAGAATCGAAGAGAGAAGAGGGAGAAATCGTGAGAGAGAAAGAGAGTGAGTTTTTTTTTTTGTAAATTTTGACATTTAAATCCGAGTTTTTGATATTTATAGAACTGGATTTGTCAACGAGCCACGTCATCTCATCAACGAGTCCTTCAAAAATTTTGTCGATGAAACCCACTCCTCGTCGATGAAATTCAGACTACTCAAAAACCTCTCTTGGTATTTCCTCGTCGACGAATCTTGCCTTCTTCGACGAATCTCTAAAATCTCTATGTTGATTTATGTGACGAGCCCTGAAGAAATCCTCTATTATTCATTTCAAAGTGCAATTGTCATCGACGAACGCTCGGACTTTTCTCCTTCTGGTAATTGTCCATTGGTCTTCTCTTGATTATCGTACATCCATTATTATTCGGGTTGTCACATTCTCCCCTCATTATAAAATTTCATCCTCGAAATTTATATCCATATTAATTATCAGCCCTTATTAGCAAACTGTTACGTATTTTATGACTTACCCTCACTTATGGTGGAGGCGAGGAATGACAGTAATTACATCTCAAGTCTAGGACGATTAATTTACCAAAAGAAAATTTCCCCAAAACTAAAATACCACATAAGTACCTAAAACATTACATGGACCGCAAAAGAAACCCTACATATGTAATACATATCCTTAAATCACATATGACTTCTTGGAATAAGTGGGGTATTATTTTATGTTGATTTGATTTGGAGGGTGTTGTAACTAACGTCCCTTGGAATGAGAGATGACACAACACGAGCCATCATGATCTTTTACTAAGTAATGTTTAAGCCTCAGTGACGAGGCTCTGATACCAATTGTTAGCTTTCGTGCAATCCCAGGAGGGGGGTGAATTGGTGATTTAAAAATTTATCCCTAGGTCAACTAGTCTAGCAGCAGTAATACACAACCTAGGGTCAGTCTATGCAATTATAAATAAAACATAAACGTGTAGTATTATAAATTGCGAAAATATAAACAGTGCACACACGATATGTTATCCAGGTTCGGCAAACTGTGCCTACATCTTTGCCTTGGCCGACAAGCACAAAGATTCCACTATAAGCTCACTTCACGAGTGGAGCAGCACCGGTTAGACAAGCTCAATTCACGGGGCTGATTTCAACCTACATCACACCAGGATGGTGCACCTAACTTTCCTAACTGGGTCTAAGCCAATCCGAGACTATTCCATAGGGCTAGTCTCCCTCTTCGAGCCCATGCTTGGAATACAACAATAAATATGAAATTTTGCGTACATGGAAATATGATTCTCAAACAAGCAGATATGTACCACAGTATAGCTCAAATAATAACGCAAGCATGAATGTGTGCTAAATGCTCAATCTAGTGCAGATAAGCAATCAAGATCTAGAGTGTATTTCTAAGCAAACTTTGAACCACGGTATGAATTATCACAATATCAATTTAGGGTTTCAAAAGATGCTAGCAATATGATTCAAACAACCTCAATAATATGTTCTCAATATACTAAGCACAAGAGTTATTTGAATGCAAGCTTAAGAAAATATTTTGCACACAAAAAAATAAGGGCTAAGGTATGATATCAATGCAAGTGCCCATAAGCCACTAAGTTTTTCCACACTAGATTTATTAAATTAAATAGGGGGCGAACTTAAGCTTACTCTCATCAATATCAAATCAATCAATAAACCACAAAAATGAGAGTATTTAGTACCGCAATATGGAATAAAGCACGAGCACTCTAGCACCACTCACAACCCACTAGATAATCAAAAGAAAATTGAAAGCTTTTGAGTTTAGGGGGAGTAGTTATAAGCAAAAATAAGATTGAATTTTTAAGAGAATTTACTTATGATTTTACTAATCCTTGCTAATTTTTGCAAATGAACTTGTATATATAGGCAAGGGCAATTTTATGACCGTTGGGGACTTGATGGGCATAATTAAAAAAGTTTTAAACCAATTTGGCCCAAACAACCCCGTGTTACTGCAATTAAAATTATTTCAACCCTAGAAGGTTGGTGGACCATCTTGATGGTTTGATAGACCGTGGTGCTCAGTTCGGTTAACCAGGGACTATTCAAACTGAGTATTCGGTCGACCATTTATAAGGCGATTTTGAACCTCCGCGGTTCAGTCGACCGTATTGGGTTCGGTTGACCAAACCATATGAACTTCGGTCGACCAAGTCATTTTGAACTTGGTGGTTCGGTCGACCAAGACGTTGGGACTTCCCCTAAGGTGGTTCGGTCGACCAAAGCGTTGCAGTTCATTTCTGGTCAATCGATCGAAGGGTAAAAAATGTTGACGCAGTGAAGGTTCGGTCGACCGAATGCTTCTGTGCATTACAGTTCGGTCGACTGAACATGCTTTTTTAGAGCATATCGGTCCTAGTCCCTTTATAAAATTATCCTTATTCATATTATGATTAATATTAAAATGATAGGGCACATTTTGATGCAAATATGAGGGTCCTAAGGTCAATTTAGGTCTTTTTGAGAATATCATCCTACCATGCATGATGCAGATTATTATAAACCATATTGTGGTACAATCCATAATTAAATTACAGCCCAAAATGAAGAATATAAAAATAATTATAAATACAACACAATTTTATTTATTCTTCAGGTGAGCCAATACGCCATCATGTCATGTAGGCTTCGTTCAAATCACGCGTATGGTGTGAACATGCAGCAAGCTATGACAAACGTCAATACACAAGGTATTTATCTATCCAACAACTGGGAGATGACCAAACTAGGTCACAGTCACTCGTGAAAAGTGAACAACCATGAGGCTCTCTAGCTCTTTGTGTCTCTTTTCTGAGGAGATAGCAAACTCTCTGAACTCATTCTACAGAGCTGTATACTGAGCGTAAGATGACGAGGCCAACTCCTTTTTGTCTATCTAAAGAGACTGTGTGATTAGGAATTGAGACTCTCTAAACTCGGTGAAGGAAGAAGCAACACCTGTGATGGTAGCCATTAAATCAGCATAGGATGGCTACGAAGGCTATGGTGGCTGTGGTGGCTGATCTTGTGGAATTTCTTGCTGGTCATCTTGTCTCCTACCAACAATGGGCAACCATATATTTCCAACTAAGTAAATCCATAGCCTCAAAGTGACGAGGAGAAAGTATGACATTAATCTCTCTTAAGCACAGCAACATTTGCTCTTGGTCATTTCGTTTCTTGAACCCTTGGTAGTATCCCTACATATGGCATGTCATCCGGTGGCCAGAGTCCTAGAGAAACATCACTTAATCATCAAGTTCAACAGGTACAATTCTTTTGGTGAAAACGGCACAACCAACCAAAATGTCAAATAGGGACAATGGACCTCTAGAACCAGCTTTAAGCAAGATATTATAAGTAATCAAATGATGAACAATCTTAGCCTCTAGGTTGAAAGACCTATAATTTGGAGGATGATTAGGGTTAGCATCTAGAATTGTCATCACAAAATTTGCAAAACTCTTAATAGTAAAATCACGTTCATTTATCCAAGTAGATACTGCATTAGGACACTTAAATTCTCCCCTCTGGATGTTAAGGGTTTCAGCCAGAAAGTCAGTGTCAAACCTCATGTTAGTGTTCCAAACCCGAGAGTAGCATCCATTATTCTCATGAGCGAGGTTGGCATAAAATAATCTAACAAATGTGGGGTAATACCCCCTAGGCTGGTAGGACATGAATAAGTCCCAACCCTGATGCCTAAACATGTCCATTATATTCCTAAAGTACTGCTCCATAAAGGTTAGGTCAAGAATTTTACCTAAAATGACCTCCTTGGGACGAAAGTCCCTCACATATCTCGTTCTGACAGCCACTGAGAGAAACTAGTTATTATCCATGTAACTGACTTCCTGGACATCAATACGCTCGTCAAGCTTTGCCATGGTGAAGACGTATTTGGGCAAATGGCTTTTGGTAGGTAGTCTATGGGATAACTAGGAAATAGAGAAAAATAGAGGAAGTTCTCAATTTTGAGAGTGAAAATGACGTTTCTGCGCAGTGAAGTTATATATAGTTGTGACATTCGGTTGAAAGAATGGAGGTTCGGTCGACTGAACCACAATAAATGCTATTTGAGCTAAGTCTGGTCAATCAACCAAGGAAGCGTTTGGTCGGCTGAAACTTAAGGTGATGACGTTTTAGTTTCCATAGGTCGGTTAACCAAATGTCTTTTGTTCTTGAAGGGTATGGTCGACTGAATGATGTTTGTTTTTGAATTCGGTCAGGTATATGTAGGCTGAATTGGATTTGGTCGGCTGAATATCTTAAGTATGAAATCAGATAGTCGACCGAACTATGTCAAAGTCAAAAGTCAAAGGTACGATCAACTGAATTCACTAAGGCATTAAATATAGTCGACCAAACACAGACAACAATGCAATTTTGACATGATTTTGAACAATTCCTTGTTTTTACTATCCCTTATGGCTAATCTTATGCTCTAAGGAAGATTATTTGATTTCAATTGGAACCATTCCTTCCTCTTGCCCTATGGGATTAGCCACCATAATTACCCACGTTATTTTCTCTTCTAAACCTCTGGCACTTCTTGATGGACAAGTAAGCTTAATGTGCCATTTCATTTTTCGACATAAGCAAATTTTGTATATCTGTGAGGGATCATGCTTATTTGTTCCATTTTTTCTTGATGAGGCATTTTAGTGACAATGGGTATTATAAGATGAACCCTTTTCAAAAGATTTATTTATTTTAATTTCAAAGGGTTTAACATGATTATTCTTTTCATATTTAACTTTAAGCATAACTCTAGAATAATCATTTATTACTTCCTCTAAGCAAATGATTTTCAATATCTTCTTAATCTTTTTTCTTTTCTAAGGCAGCATGATAATCTTTTAGATTTTCTAATTGTACTGCCAACCTTTTACTTTCACTTTTGAAGACTATTTTCTGCTTAGACATCATAACTAGAAGTTTATGCAATTTAAATAAAGTACATTCTAGTTCTTTGTTCAAGGGCATGCTTTCATTTATCAATTCGGCACATGATTCATCACAAGAATTATTATAATCATTATCATATGAATCATTGCATGTAGCATTAGCAGTATAATCATTATTTTCAACAGATGATTCAACGCATAATATGTTCTCGTATTCTACATGAAAACCATCAAGTGCATCAATAACAAAATTGTCACAGAATTCAATAGATGATTCAGCACATGGAGCAACACGGCATTCAACACAAGAATCATCCATCGAGCTTGAGAGAGAATCATATACCTCCCGTTTTGTTATTGCACTAACTCCGTGATTTACCACTTCTAGATCATTTGAGCTTGACACTATCGAAATGGTTGTCTCCTTCTCTTGGGACTCTCCATATTTCTTTTCAAACTTCTCCTAGATATCCCTTGCATTTTTACATGCCATAATTTCATAAAAAATATAAGAATCTAAAGCACAAAATAAAATATCCATGGCATATTAATTTGCATGCACTAAAGTAGTATCATTTTCATTCCTTTGCATACAAGTTCCTCTAACAATCACCTTCCAAACCCTCCAGTCCATTTATTTTATAAAAACGCTCATTCTAATTTTCTAGTGGGTGTAGTTTACACCACAAAATAATGGAAGGCTAGTAGGTAATTGTCCCTCGCCAAATGGGGATACACCAAATTGAGTCATCTCAATCTTTAGCAAAAACGTTTAAGTCAATGCCACAAGGCTCTGATACCAATTGTAGGAATTGATGTATTCTCAAGAGAGGGATGAATTGGAAATTTAAACTTTCTCTTAGGTCAATTCAAATTCCTCAAATAGCATTGCACAAACCTAGGGTCTTTCTATATAATCATAAACCCAATCAAATATTTAAACAATTAAATGCAAACATTCAAGTGCTAAAATTTAAAATGCAGAAATTAAAAGTAGAAACAAGAAATGTTATCGGGGTTCAACCAATACTACCTAGTGCCTACGTCCCCACCTCAGTTCGCAAACTCGAAGATTATCACTATAGCTCACTTAACTGGTAGAGCGGCACCATTTACGACACCTTTCAGGCTGGTGCACCTAGTTCTCTTAACCGGATCTAAACCAATTTGGGACTATTCACAAGGCTAGTCTCCGTTTCCGACCATACGTTGGGAATACAATAGATAATCAAATATTGTGTACAAAGGAAGGTGCTTCTAAACTAAGCAGATGATGTACAATAGTATGCTCAATAAAATTACAAATTGCACTCTAGTATTGTAACAACCTGCTTAGATATTCATATAATAAAAGCAGAATAAATAAAATAGTCAACCTAAACCCGTGGGAAGTGGGGACACCTTTCATACACAGCGGAACCTAGGTAGTAGTAAATGTAAATCCCATTCATCAACCATAAATTAAATAATACCAGAGTCTACTATATTCCCAAGGTAATTTTATACCATCTCCAAAACATCAGAATAAACCTAGGATCTTACAACAAAAATCTCCTGATCCTAGATTAGAACTTACCCTTCTAGCAGGGAAGCTTAATTCACTCAACGGCGGCCCTGACCCGTCGGTTTCTTCGGGTTTACTAAAATAATTTAAACTTAGGGTGAGACACCTCTCAGTAAGGGTAGATAAATTAAAATTAGCTATGTGACAACATGAATATTTAATGTTGTAATACACATACCGTACATTTCACATACCATAAAACATAAATCGTAATATGGTTAGATAAACATATATTTCCATACTTCCAAGTAATCATACTAATAATGTATTATCGATACAATCTATAATACTGAAAACTACCCGGGATGTATAGCTAGCTGATGTCATATATTAACCCCTATGACGGGTTGTGCGGCCCGAAGGCGAGACCCGACAATGGCTGGCCAACCACTGCCGAGTCAAAAATGTCTGTAAGTACGATGGGCCCGCCACACCCTGGTCCAGACTGCCAAGTGGACGTCTACAACTCTACACTGAAAGCTACATCAACTATCCATCTCCCACCCCCTCGTGGGGTGGTTAGTACCAATTTGAACATAGATATCTGATCTATAAGTTATAGTACCGTACTCCCGAAACTGAACTAAACTATCATTTGGGTTCTGATAACATATAGTACATAAACATATACTGTTTATCGTAAATCAAATAAAAGCATTTTCTGAATCCTACATTAACATAATAATTACGGCCTCGCGCCGAAAACATGAATAAATGTGGCCTTGTACCGAATAACAAGAATAATTGCAGCCTTGCGCCGACCATCAATTACGGTTTTGCGCCAAACATATCATATATTCTGAAATCATAATTTACTGTGTTTATCATGTTATTCCTGAAAATATTCATAAACATGATTTATTTTGTAAATCTAACTTAACATGGTATAAGATATATATATATATAAAACAATATTCACGCCACACGAATTGAATGAAACCATATATTCCGTTTTGAAATCACATTTCCTGTACAATTGCAGTATTTTTCCAAACTTACATTTTCTCAATTATACTCATATATAATCACATTCTTTCTGAAAATTATTCCACTATTAAATAATAATAATTTCATTGAAAAATAACTGTTTTAATTTATCCCCTTACCTAACAATTGAAAATCCCCTCTATAATACTGGTCTTACACCCGTAGGAAACCCTGAGCAGTACCTTGAAAATGATAACTCCTAGAACTAAACTTCAGTATTTATTCGAGTACATCATTTCGTTCAACTATGGAAAGACCAAATTTCGCATAAAAAAAACCTTACCTCAACTCAGGAATGAATTTCAACTTGCTTCCACCAACGATCCGCTCTAGCAGATTTGGAGAGAACTTCCCCAGGAGCATCGTGGTGGTCTCATATTGTTGATCCGGTGACTAACGGGGCTGAAATTGAAGAGAGAAGAGGTAGGAACCGTAGGGAGGAGAGAGAGAGAGAGAGAGAGAGAGGGTTGAGTGTCAAAATTCTACTAAAAAAAATGAAATTAGGCCTTTTTATATACTAGCTCTCATCGACGAGCCACGTCACCTCGTCGACGAGGTCAAGAGACAATTCATCGACAAATCTTACCCTTCATCGATGAAATTCAAAGTCGCCCAAATATCCTCTCGGTGTTTTCTCATCGACGAAACATACCCTCGTCGATGAGACCCTATGTTATCCTCGTCGACGAATCCTCTGTATTCATCGACGAGTCTTTGATTAAATTCCTCAATTATTACTCCCAAAGTGCAATGTCGTCGACGAATGCTAGTCTACTGCCTCCTTCTATTTCTGTTTCCATTTCCCTCCCTCTTTATTATTTAAATACCATTTTTCTTTGGGTCATTACAAGTATGATATGAATATATAAGCTCAATGAAGTCTAAATATGACTACTCTCAAGATAATATCAATATTATCAAGCAATATGTGAGAGTGTGTTATGAATGAATTTTTGAGTCAAGATATGTACGTATATCAATCACAAGTAATATCCTCAAAAATCTCTATTGGCCTAGCATGGTTAGTCAATCTTGTTTTAATTATAACAAATAAAAGATGATTTAATGTGTGTCTTTAAGTGATGATGCTTCAGGTTTACTTATAGACCAAGTTCAAATTAAAGAAATCCAAATGAAAATTCAAAGTTTACTTGGGACTCTAAAGCTACATATTTAAAGACATCCAAAGAAGCTCAAGCAATACCAAAAATATCAGAGAATGTGGAAACTTAAAAGCTAACTCAAAGCTCAAGTCAAGGAGGACACAAAGCAAATATATCATGGAAGACTTGAAGACTAGAGTTTTAGGCTTTAAGAACATTGATGTAAGTACTTCATGTTTAAATATCTCATGAAATATGTTGAAGCTCTTTAGGGGTAATTATGGACTTTAAGACCTTATTTAAAATTCTAGAAAATGTTTTATAAGAAATCAAAGTAAGAGAGCAAAAAAATTTTCTTGAAAACTAAAATGAAAAACCAGAAAATGGTCTGCCTAGACGATTGAGGTACACTACTAGAAGACTAAAGAGTTGTCTCAGAAGCCTGAAGTTTTACTTCATTCTACTGAAGAATTTCTTCAGAAGAATTAGGAATTAGTTCAGTCTGCTGAATATTTTTCTATTGGAATACAGAACAGGCAATATACCCTCCGAATACTGAACCCTAAGTTTAGTCGTCTGACCCTATGTCCAGACTAAAATTTTTAGTGTTTTAAGGTACTTTAAAAGACTAAACTTGATACTTCAGTCTACTAAACACTGTTAATGGCTAATTTTTTTTAAATATTTTAAAATTCAAAGAATGGTTTCTTGCGCCCCAAAATTTATAAAAACTTGGGAGATACTCCATGTAATCTTGGCCAACACAAAATTACTTTTAGAAGCCTATAAATACATGATTTTAGAAAATTAAATTCACCAAGAAAATGAAAAATCGTTGGACCAAGCATGGGGTATCGCTTGAAGAGGGATCTCTACCTTTAAAGAGGGAATTGTAATGGTTTGCTCCGCCCAGAAAGGAGTCCTCTAGTGGAATCCTTGGGTGTTATTGGCCCAAGGCGAGGACGTAGGTTAGGGATAAGCTGAACCTCGTAAAAATCTCAATGTCTCTTTTTCCCTGCTCTTTATTTTCAGCATCTATATACATTGTGTTGTGTGTATACTAAGTGTACATAGCTGAGATCAAAACTAAGATTAAAAGAAAATTTTTAATAAAAGAAAGTACATTTTGATTAAACTTTTTCGGAATCCTAAAAAGGAAGTACGCTGTTTAATCGTTTTTGGAAATCTTTATTAAGAGAAGTGCAAACAAATTCTTTAATACAAGGCTTGAAACAAACTCATTCATTCATAGGGTTGCAAAAGCTGAAAGTGCTAAAGAGTTGCATACTTTGTCTTGGTTTGGTATCTTCGCTTGTTTACTTTAAAGTTGTTGATTGGTTTTTGGTTGATTGAGTTTTGATTACTTGTGTTGTGTTTTGGTTTGTCGATTGAATAAGTAAATAAGCCTATGTTGTGTGATTGTTAAATTAACAAAAGGGTTAAGAATTTATAAAAGGTATTAAAAGAAAATTTTAATAACCCAATTCACCCCCTCTTGGGACTACACCTCAACTTTCAAATGGTATCAAAGCGGTGTTATAACAAATCTTAAATAGTAGTTATATAAAGATCTATATGGCACACCTAGGAGTAGCTCCCTTTGGAGAGGGTCAATCCTCAACTAGGCCTCCCATCTTTTGTGGTATAAACTATACTTTTTGGAAACAAAGAATGAGGATATATATATTCAAACCATAGATTGGAAAGCATGGAAGGTTGTCACACAAGGTGACTACATTCCTACTAAACTCGTAGATGGCAAAGAAATTCCTAAAGAAGAAAAAGACTAGAACGACAATGATTACAAAATGATGCAAGTAAACTCTAGTGCGATGAATGCACTATATTGTGTTTTAGATGTTAATGAGTTTAATAGGGTCATGGCATGTACGTCAACCAAAAAAATTTGGGACAAGTTAGAAGTAACCTAGGAAGGAACTATAGATGTTAGAAATAGTAGAATCGACATGCTCACGAGCGAGTATGAGGCTTTCAAGATGAACCCGGATGAAGTCATCACTAATATGTGTACTAGGTTCACTCAAATCATAAACTCCCTTAATGCTTTAAGAAAGAATTAGTCAACTTATGAAATGATTCAAAAAATCCTTAGAGATCTTCCACCCTTTTGGGAACCTAAAGCCACAGCTATTATGGAAGGAAGAAACCTTAAGAATACTTCTCTAGATGAAATTATAGGATCTCTTCTTACCTATGAGATGACTATGAATGAAAGAAATGCTAAAAAAAAAAATAGAAAATCTATAGCCCTTAAGGCAGCAAAAGAAAGCTCTAGTGAAGAAGAGGAAGATACAAGTGACTTAGATGATGAAGAACTAGCATTCATTACTAAGAGGTTTGGAAAATTCTTTAAAAGAAACAAAAAGTTTGCTAGAAAGTTTAAAGGGTCAAAATATGAAAAAGGAGAAAGTAGTAAAAAGGAAAATAAGAAAGAACCCCTACTTGTTAATATTGTAAAAAGGTAGGACATATTAAACTCGATTGTCCACAACTCAACAAGGATGCCAAAAAGAAGAAAAAAAGGCGATGAAAACTACTTGGGATGATACCAACTCAAGTGAATCAGAGAACGAATGAAGCGAACAAGAAATGGCCAACATATGCTTCATGGCGCACGATGATAAGGTAAATTCCTACTACAATTCATATGATGAATCAAGTGATAGTTCGTGCAGTGATTCTTTTGATAGTATGTCATCATATAAAGAAATGCAAGTTGAACTTTTTGCTTTACACAATAGGTTTGTAAAAGTCTAAAAAAGGAACATTGCTTTAAAAGAACAAAATGAATCACTCAAAAATCAACTTGACACGTTAAAATTAGTTGAAAAAGAAAAAAAATGAACTTATGAAGAAAATAAATGATTTATCTCAAGAGATATCTAAATTACAAGTGAATGGTCAAAATAAGAAAGACTTAGAAATTAAGGACCTTAGAGACAAAAGACAAAGAGAAAATCATATACAATTTTGCTAAAGGTAAGGAGAACTTTGAAAAATTGTTAGGTAAACAAAAGAAGCCATTAGACAAAGAAGGAAATAGATTTAATGGAACTGAGAACAAAAAGAAAAAGGGTCTTTATATTGGATATTTTGTTAAAGAATCAAAATACTATGCAAGTATATCTTCAAGCAACATCTATCAATACACTACATGCTTTTTATGTAAGAAAAAGGGACACATTAAATTTGATTGTCCATTTAAAAGAAAGAATGTAAATGTAAGGACCCAACCCGAGAAACGTGGATTAAACAAATAAGAAAAAAGGGAAGGAATTTGAAAATGTGAAAACAACAAGGTTCATCGACAAGGCTCTTATTCTCGTCGACAAAGTCTCTACTGTGGCTCGTCGGCGAGGTTCAAAGGATCGTCGATGAGTGGATACCGAGAGATTTCTAGAATTTTGGAATTTCAGGCTCGTCAACGACGCCAACTCCATCGTTGACGAACACCCTTCTTTTGCTCGTCGATGAGCGCTCCACTTCGTCGACGATTCTAGCCGAGTCAACTAAATTATAAATATCTATTTCATTGCTTCATGGTTAAGAAACTTTCTCTCTCTCTCTTTCTCTCTCTCTCTAGAACCGGCGAACTCTTTCCCTCTCTCTTCAATCCTTCGTTGTTCGTCACCCGAATCCACGATCTGACGTTACTATGTGGATGAGCGGGAAAACCTTTATGGTTATAGCGGATCAAATCTTCATTTTAGGATTTCCGAGTTTCATCCCGAAATCGAGGTAAGGGTCTAAGTTCATTTTTGGTTCGGTAGCTCTATAGTAAATAGGGTTGTGTTGAAGTACTATTCTGTGGTTTATAGGTTCTGAGAACTCGGTTCGTTGTTATGGAGTCATATAGTTCGTGTTTCGGTTTTGGGAAATTAGATAAGGGGATTTGTTTACATCGGTCTTTTTAGAAAACTAAACTGCTAAAAATTTAACTTATGTTTATATGCACGTATTGACTGCTTATTTACAAAGTTTCACCAGATAAAAATGTCGATTTTATGATTATACGATTTTGGTAAAAATGAGGGTTTTGGCGTATGATCTTCAAACTTTTCAAAACTTCGTTATTTGCATTAAACTTAACGTAGGAGATGCTTGATCCCCTTCTTTCTCATTTAAATGTTATTTTTCGAGTTTTATACTATATATAGCATATTTTGATCAAATGAGTGTGGCATATGATATGAAATGGAATATACTGAACTTTTATATGTATATGAACTATGGGAACTGAAGTTCCATTTTTCTATTTGAAAATGTGGAGAATAGGTGTCGGTTATATACCGAGCTTTATATGTAAAAGGGTTAAACCGAGAGTGTGTGTGCCGGTTTATACCATCGTATGAATGAATGAGTTTGTGAAAATATTGGAACTGTACAGGTGATTTGTGAATTTGAAACAAGTTAATTCGTTTTACTATAAATTGTATATATGATATTGGGACCGCAGCTTGTTACTATAAGAGGATTAAAAAATCAACATTATATGAAGCCTTAAAAAGCTTAAACGTGGTTCCATTGCTATATTATGGATACAGTGCAACCACACATATGATTTTCAGTGTGGGTATCGAGATAGTCGGCTGGGTAGAAGTGGCCACTGGTGGATTAATGGACCAGGTGGATTTAGTCAGACTATAGTAAATAGCACAACCCGCGCCACGGGGTAGTGATGGCATTAGTTATGAAGTTTCTAAGCTGGATGGTGTTCTAAATATGCATATACATGATTTAAAAACTAAAATGGGTAAAGTCACAGATTTGAGTACCGGGCGAAGGGATTGTACAGAGTATGGACCTGTACCCTACCCTAACCTCGGGAACTCTCACTCGTTATGATGCTAAACTATCTATTGCAAGAATTATATCTATATATATCTATTATATTATAATATTGAGAATATACTATATATGTAACTTCTTTCAATTGAAATAAACACATGTTGTCACACACTGATGTAATATCTTCCAGCTTACTGAGAAGTGTATCACCCCAACATACAACCTTTGTTTCAGGTTCTGCAGGACGTCAATCCTAGTTGCTAGAGGTACTTGGAGTGTCGTATTGTGTACAGATTATGTAAGTGTTTTGTATATGTAATAGACTTAGTTCAGAATGTCTTTTTGGGGATTGTAAGAACAAGTTATGTTTTAAGTATATTCATATGTATGTGAGGATACCGTTAGAAACTCTGGTTTGTCTTATAGATTCCATATGGATGTTTATGTTTTCCGCTGGTTTGTCTTATAGATTCCATATGGATGTTTATGTTTTCCGCTATGTATAAGATTACAGATCAATATGAAACACATGTATATCCCTATTCAGGTCGGGTTGTATATGTATATTTATTAGAGACGGGTGTATTATATAGGTGTTGTAGCCCTCAGAGGCCGTATAAAGGGTCAGGGCATTATAGTTGGTATTAGAGCCTTAACCAGCTAGAAGTGTGATGCGAATTACACTGCCTGGTTATTGAAATGCTCAGAGCTTATGTTGCTAGGTTCTGTAGACTAGACTATACTAGAGTTTAGGATTTGAAATAAGATCTTGAGTTTTGCTTTGAATACTTGGAGACGGAAATCCATTAACAGACTTCTGTGTTTTTCTAAATCAATCAAAAGGTTCTAAAAATCATGACAATCCATCGACGGTTTTTTTTTTCCGAGTGGAAGGTCGGAACTTGAGTCAAAATGAGAATTTTGAGTTATCTGAGTACGTCAATATTAGGAATGTTGATTTAGGGAACTGAGTTTATAGTATTGTAGTATTAGCTAATACTTAGGTTATTAAGCTTCTAATCGATTTTCTTAACTTGCTTCTTCAGGATGGAGTCTAGAGATAATACTGCCAACGTGGGAGGCAGTAGTAGCGAGGGAGCCGACCATGAGGCGGGCAGTGACTCCATGAGTGTACTGCGGGATTTCACACAGCAACTTATGGCTGAGGTGGTACGAACGAATAGGGGCAGGACCATCCCACAGCTGAGATGGGATGCTCCATTGACCAGTTCGCTAAACTAAAGCCTTCTATTTTCATAGGAAGTGCAAATCTGATTCGAGCTGAGAATTGGATCTAGGAGATCGAGAAGATCCTAGATGTTCTGAACTGCACAGAAAAGCAGAAAGTAACCTTTGCAACGTTCAAGTTGTCAGAGGAGGCAGAGAGATGTGGATGTCAATAAATAAAATGAAGGAGCATTGACCGATACATGTAGTGATGATGTGGGCCCGTTTTAGAGAGTTATTTTTTGAACTGTACTTTTCTTCCACGGTCAAAAATGCGAAGATGGATATTGACCTTATAGGTCACACACGGTTTTGATAATGACAAATACTTGTTGTATTTCATGGATGTTTGAGGATATGTGCCAGTATACAATTGGCAAATCAAGATGATGGCACAAGAAGTAGAAGTTGGAGGCCCTGAAGACATTATTTGTGTTGTATTTAAATTCATTATTCATTGTGGGTTTGTAATAGTAAATAGGTTCTGGGTTGTAATAATTATATGCATCACTTGCATGATATGATAGGTAAGCTCAAAACGAAAAAGGCCTAGAATGACTCTCAG
This sequence comes from Malania oleifera, assembly GCF_029873635.1. Taxonomy (NCBI): domain Eukaryota; kingdom Viridiplantae; phylum Streptophyta; class Magnoliopsida; order Santalales; family Ximeniaceae; genus Malania; species Malania oleifera. Next base: position 141,447,849 of record NC_080417.1, read on the forward strand.
ACACTCATACATGCACATATATATATATATATATATATATATATATATGGTTATATGGAAAGGGTGATCACATAAGTAAATAGAACCGAAATGCACTTAAAATGCATGTTCGGTCAACCGTACTTCACAAGTACATTTTTGTCAATCGACCAAACTAGTCATCGGGTCAACTGTTTGACCATTGACTAGTCGACCGAATATGGCTCAGTTGATTTTACTCGGTCAACCGAACTCACACCAAATTCAACCTTTCACTCATCGATCGACCGACCAAATTTAAACGGGCAATGCCCTAGTCGATCGAACCCACACATGGGAGAATCCAATGCTCTAGTCGACTAAACTACTTAGTTCAAATTCACCTGGTCAACCGAACCACACGGAAAAGAAAAAATTGCCTTTGAACCCTATTGACCGATCGACCGAACTTTCAGTTCAAATTTCACTCGGTCGACCGAACTTGGTCACTTGGTCAACCGAACCTCACCTTCGGTCGACCGGTGCTCTCGGGTTGCCATATTATTTTTACCGTAGTTAAATTTTTTAAACGGGGTTAATTGTGTTAAAATTTTTTAAAATAATAATAATAATACCCTATATGTTTCCAACGGCAATAATTCTTCCCATTTTTATATATTGCCTTTCATTTGCAAAATTAAGGGGTGATTAGGGTTTTAGATTAGAAAAAAATTCTCTAAAAATATTATTGGCCAAAATCTTCCTTATTTCCATATTCTTCACACTAAAAGTCATATACTCTTCCATTGATCATTCTATTGCAAAAACCTTTTTAGAGAGAGTATTTTGAGTTGTTCCATATAGTTCCTACGTGCTTATACTCTCATATAAGTGCATTGACTTTTTATTTTAATGAGAGTAAGCCTAGAGGTGTTCCCAGTGATTTAATTCATAAATTCATTTGTGGGAAACCTTTTTAAGCTTATGAGTCTTTGCATTCTCATTGCAAGACTGAAAAGCTTGTCTTGTGTTGTGAAGAAAAATATTTTTGACAAAACATTTTTTTCAAAAATATATCTTGTGCTTGAGCTTTTGAAAATCTTGTTTGAGATATTTAATTTTCATATTGAAGGTTAAGCAAGGATTTTTCCAACGATTTAATTTGATAAATTTTATGTGGAAAAAATCCTATAGCTAAGTGCGTCTTTGCATTGTTATTGCATGGCTCATTTAAGTTTGTATTTTGTGTGTGCAATTATTTTTAAATATCTCCTTGTGCTTGAATATTGAGAAAGTATTGTTTAGAGATATTTAGAATACCCTTGGTAGTAATATTTGAAACCCTAAGCTTGTGATTGAGATATAGTGATACATAGTTTCAAAGATTGTTCTAAAATACACTCTTATGCGTGATTAGATAAAGCTTCTGAGTGTTGATTCCACACGTAGAGCACCGAGCTTATAGTTCATGCGCTCTTAAGGCGCATTGATTGATTCATTATACTTTGCTTAGTGGTACATAATCTCCTTAGTGTACGAAGCATATTTTCGTGTACGCAAAAAATTGTATATCAAATTTTTTGTATTCTAGGCATGGGCCTGGAGAGGGAGACTAGCCCTGTTAAATAGTCCCAGACTTGCTTAGATGCGGTTAGGAAAGTTAGGTGCGTCATCTTGGTAAGGTGTATTGGTTGAGGTCAACCCCTTGAATTGACCTGGTTGTAACCGGTGTCGCTCCACCCGTGAAGTGAGCCTTTAGTGGAATCCTCAAACTTGCGAGCTAGAGGCGAGGACGTAGGCAGTATTGACCGAACCCCGATAACATATCGTGTGTGCATTTAATTTTTTCGTAATTTATTTATCGCATGTGTACGTTGTATTGTGAATGTCGCGCATGGTTTAATTTCCGCACGTTATATTTATATGCGCATTTGGAACTGTATAGATAGACCCTAGGTTGCGAATATACTGCTGTTAGATTAGCTAAACCTATGAGAGAAGTTTTAAAATTTCAATTCACCCCCCCCCCCCCCCGGCGCTTGTGAATACACCAAAGCTAACAATTGGTATTAGAGCCTCATTGTACTAGACTTAAATGTTTTTGCAAAAAAATCGCAATGGCTCAATTTGGTGTATCCCCATTCGGAGAGAGACAGTCACCTTCTAGGCTTCCTGTATTTTGTGGTGTCAATTACATCACCTAGAAAATTAAAATGAGTGTATTTATAAAATCAATGGATTGGATGGCTTGGCAGGTGATTGTGAATGGAATTCGTATGCCCTTGGATGAAAATGATATTAGGTTAATGCATGCGAATTCATATGCCATGGACATGTTATCTCCTACATTAGATTCTAATATTTTACTTGAGATTTTGGCATGTGTAAGTGCAAGTGCAAAGGATATCTGGGATGAACTTGAAAGAAAATATGGAGAGACGTAGGAGAAAGAGATCACTCCTCCGGATGCTCCAAGTTCAAATGATCAGGAGGAGGTAAATCATGAGCATGTAGCATTTACTATCAGTGAGGTATGTGATTCTCACTCTATCTCTTTTGATGACCCCTGTTACAAACACTGCTATATAACATGTACTGAATCTAACGATCAATTGATTGATGATTCTTGTGCTGAATGCTAGGCTGTGTCACATGCTGAATCACCTATTGAACATAATGATAATTCTATTAATATTGCATGTGATGATTCATCTGTTGATCCCTATAATATATTTTGTGATGAATCTTCAAATGTTTCTTGTGATGATGATGGTATGAATGCATGCAATGATTCATGTGTTTTTCAATTTGATAAATCCTTTGATGAATCATTTGATGAGATGCCCTCATATGAAAAACTAGAAAAGACTTCGTTTAAAATGCATAGAATTATAGTTAAGATATCAAAGAAGAAAACATTTTTGAAAAATGAAAATGAAAAGGTGGCAAAGCACTTAAATGATTTGGAAGAAAATCAAGCCACTCTAGAAAGGAGAAAATTTGAGAAGGTTTTGAAATTCATTTGCTTAGAAAGAAAAATTAAAAATTATTCTAAAATATTTTTCAAATCCTCAAGTGAGAAAGATAACCCAAACAACCCCTTCGGACTTAAAAAGAAAATTCTTTTTGAAAATGATTTAGGTTGTTTGCATAAAACCAATAGTCTAGCCTCACTAAAGAAAAATAGAATAAATAAGCACAATCTTTTATGTATGTTCAATACCTGCTTATTTTGAAAAACTATGTGGCACGTATGGTTTAATTGCTTGCTTAGAAGTGCCAGAGGCTTAGAAAAGGAAATGAAATGGATAATCTACAAAGAGAACCCTGTAGGACTTAAGGAAAAATGGATTCAAATTGAAATTATCTTCTAGTTAATTCTTCCTTAGTTCCTAGGTTTAGGGGTTGTGATCACTGTAGGCTTAGGAAGTGGTTTGTGCTTAAAATGAAAATTCTTAGAATATGTATTCACTATGCACTTTTGTCATACTAAGAATCATAAGATTAGCAAGCTATTTCAAAAATTGGATAAATTCCACTTCCAAATGGACTAGGCATCTTTGTTAAGTAAATATTTCCAAATGCTTAACCCATGTTTAAATATAATACTTTAAGTTAAGCCACTGTTGTCCATTGCACAAAATTGAATGTTAGGGTTCCATCTTATATCATATATCATTTTACCATAAACTCACTTTTGAATATGAAAAGCCTAAATCAAAATCAAGTCATCACTCTAGGCTTTAAGCACTATTGATCATAAATGACTAATATATATTGGGTGCTTCTCATAGCTATAACCAAATTAGAGGCATCCACTAAGGGATGGGTCCCTTTGTGTTTAAATTGTAAATCCTTTAATTTTGGTTTAATCCATCCATAGGAAATCTTTACCAAACCACGATCATATCAGGTATAGATTGATTCTTTCCTTGGTTTGTATCCTTGTTCCAAATTGTGATAATATCTAAAGGATACTTTCCAATCACCAAAGAGCATTGTTCACAACATTCACATATCCTATATGCTCTTTGCCCAAGCATGGACATGATTACCATCACAGAAATATTTTGAAAAATGTCTTGTCTATCCTAAATACTCTTCTGTACCCATTAGTGATTTAAATTTTCAAAGAGTATTTATTTATCTTCCCTTCACAAGCTCTCAAATCATTAATTCATATCCTTTAGAGCTTTATGCACTTAGAAATGAAGTTGAATGGCTAATAAAATTGCTATAGGTTCCAACATACATGGAAATGCAAAATATTAAGAAACCTATGCACGAACTTTAAAAATGGAAAGCCATTTGAACTTGGGTCTCTCACATTTTGAAGATCATAAGAAAAGAGGCAGTTATAGGCTTTATTCATTGAAGGAATATTGATTGTTACTCTTTGGTCCTTTAAAGCCTATGCATCTACCGCCAAGATATAATAACTGAAAATCTTAATACACTTGGCTAAAGAATTTGAAAACTAAAAGAGGCATGATTTGGTTGTGTGCATAACTCAGAGGGAGCGTTTATCCTTCATATCTATATAAATGAAAATGCTCTCATATTCTTATATCATTTATGTCTTTATGCCTTAATGAATAACCGCACTGTAGTGAACTCAAATCTATCCTCTGCTCTCTATATTCTTTAATGGATAGATTATATTTTATGAATTGTTGATTACTACTAGATTGCATGCTTGGATTGAAAGCCTCCTACGTGGCGGATGCAGTTGATGTATAATTGCATATTGGTAGTGGATATAGGTTCTCGTGTGCCTTGAACTTAATTATAAATTACTAAATTGAACCTATTAGGTACAGGTTTTATAGGAAAATGTCTGATTTACAGACGGCATGCTGCCAAAATTTTGACAGGATTTTCCAAAAATAAAACTTTGTGCTAAAGATGATTATGATAAAATTAATATTAAAACATTTTTGAAAGGATGAGTGAAACCAAATAGATAATTAAACTTCATCCTAACATAATCATCAACTGTTTAGAAAGGAACGTAGCTCCATCCCTAGAGAAAGACCATAAAGAACTCATATGCATCATGTTTTGACTTATTGAATATTAAGGCTCTTCTAAGAACCTATTGACCTTATAGGTCACGCCCGTTTTTGATAATGACAAATACTCATTGTATTTAATGCATGTGTTGAGGTTATGTGCAAGTATTCAAATTGGCAGATCATGATGATAGCACAAAGAGAGAGTGAAGTTGAAGACCCAATATTTATGTGTTGTATTTTATTTCACTTTCATTAAAAGGGTCCATAATAGTAAGTAGGGCTTTGATTGTAATAATTGCATACATCACCTGCATGATGTGATAATTAAGCACAAAATGAAAATGACCTTAGAAAGATCTTAGGGATTACCCTTCGGTCGACTGAAGCCAGATTTTTTCAGTGTCTTCAAAAAGACCTAGAAAAGACCCTAAGACACTCACCATTGCACTTGTATATGTTAGACACTTGAATAGGGTGGTTGTGTATTGAAACAAGACCGAAATGCACAAGTTATGCACTTTCGGTCGATCGAAACATATAGTTCATTCTACCCCCGGTCAACCGAACTCGGTCTGGGTCAACAGGTTGACCACTGTCCGGTCGACCGAGCCATGATAGTTCATATGACCCTGGTTGACCGAAACCCCTTGAAGTCAACAGTTTGACTTCCTGGTCGACCGAGACATTTTTTTACTGCACCAACCTAGTCGATCGAGTTCCCACGTGTGGGATCCAATGGTCTAGTCGATCGACCAACTTAGTTCATTCTAGCCCTGGTCGACCGAACCGTGCTAATTTTGAAAAATCGCCTCAGACATACCATCCCAATCGACCGACCCTGAAGTTCAAAATTGGCCCGATCAACCGAGCCATAAGAACTTCGGTCGACCGAATCCATCCTGGTCGATCAGTGTTGCTTCGAATTTTTACCGTGGTTAACTATTTTTTAACAAGGTTAAAATTTCTAAACGTCATTAAATATTTTGTAATAATACCAACCTTGTCCCCAACAGTCATAATTCATGGGGTGTCTATATATACCCCTTCATTTGGGAAAATTACAACAAGATTAGCAAACCAAATTAAAAATTCTCTCTTAAGCCAAAAATCCTCTACTACTCATTTTTACACTCCACTTTCACTCATACTTACGTTCTACTATCGTCTAAACTCTCTGTAAGTTGATTGAGTGATTGGTTTGGAAAGGTTTGCTCTCTTTGTCTTGATTGATTGATTTCATTTTCTTGAGAGCAAAACCTTGAGTATTCTTAGGAGACTTAATTAATAATTCCTGCCTAAGAAAACCTCATTCGATCTTCTGAGATTGTATATTCATTGCAACATCTTGAGAAGCTCGTATTTTATTTTGGTTGCAAAATCTTTTTAAAATCATTTACAAATATCTATTGTATTTTATCTTGAAAAATATTTGAAGTGATATTTGTTTGTGAGTCAAAATCTTTGTGGCAATATTCATAAAGCTTTATCTCCTGCTGAATACAAAGATTAGATTTCCTTTTGCAAACCAAATCTATACGTTCCTTAAGATTTATATTATTAAGAAGATCTTCTAGTTGAAATATATATAAGGATTTATTGATATCTTTGTTTGAGTATTTAGATTGAACACCTTGTGATACAAAGATCATATAGGTTTGCACTCTCACGCACTGATTACATCGACTGCAAATATTTATTTGAGAGTATATATTAAACCACATTGAACTTACTTATTATAACTTATTTGTGGTGTACGTGATTACACGTAACTAGGTACATATCTTCTTTACATAAAAGCATAATCACTATATCAATCTTATTGATTGTGAACATACTGTTGTATTTCCAGCCACGGGCCTGAAGAGGGAGACTAGCCCTTTGAAATAGTCCCAAATTGGCTTAGACCCAGTTAGGAAAGTTAGGTGCACCATCCTGTTAAGATGTAGGTTGAGGTCAGCCCCGCTAATTGACCTGGTTGTAAAGGTTGAGGTCAGCCCTGTACTAATTGACCTGGTTGTATTAGGTGCTGCTCCATCCTTTAAGTGAGCTATTAGTGGAATCCTTGGGCTTGCGAGCTAGAGGCGGGGACGTAGGCACAGTTGTCTGAAGCCCGATAACATATCTAGTGCCTTGTTTACTTTCTACACTTTACATTTAACGCACATGTATGTTATGGTGTGAATGATGCGCTTGATTTAAATTTTTGGATATTATATCATTAGTGCATTGGAATTGCATAGAAAGACCTTAGGTCGTATTATATGGGTATTTTATTTAACCTAGGAGATAAAACTTCAAAATTTCCAATTCACCCCTTTCTTGAGAATACACCAATTCTAACAGAACCCTGATCATCATTATATCCTGTATGTTTTGATATGGATTGTTCTCAGTTATGTGCTTTATTTCATACTTTAATGTATGTCTTTTAATGGATGTGTGATCTATATAGATGATTATACTGATTGAATGGTAAATGAATAAATCTTAATTCAGTATATTCGTTTTAAAAGACTTAAAAATTGATTGCTTACACTTCTTGGCATTCATAGTGAAATATTTATCCATCTAGTCTAAGCAGTTTATTTCATCTAAAGTTGGATTCAATTTGTCAGGGGGAGCTTTCAAATAAATTTTACAAGTCTAACGACTAATATAACTATTGATATCTTGTATTGGCTTAGACTTTGTGAAACTTGATTATTGTTTGTAATAGATAATTCTCATATCTACTGCATGATGATGATGGTACTTATGTTTTATTGTATTGATCATATTGGAACTGTTAGAGTTGTGTAGTTGTGGATAAACCGTTAGGTCTTATAAACTCAAAATAGGTCATTTTTATACAGGATTTTTTTTTTTTTTTTTTGGAATGTCATATTTACAAACGACATGCTGTCGAAATTTTTCGAAAATTTTCCAAACTTATTGTGTATAAAAATGATTTTTACCCATTGCCTAAAGCTATAATTTTTATGGCCCTTTTTGTAGTTTCCAAAAGGGGGAAATGAAGAGGCAAAAAATTAGGTTGAAATTGGGCTGCACTTAATGCATATTGTTAGGGGAAGCCATCTAAGACTACACCCATATTTTTTGCATGATGTATTTGTCATCATTAAAAAGGGGGAGAATGTTGACCTTATAGGTCACACCCGATTTTGATAATGACAAATACTTGTTATATTTGATGGATGTTTGAGGATATAGGCAGGTATACAATTGGCAAATCAAGATGAAGGTACAAGAAGTAGAAGTTGGAGGCCGTGAAGACATTATTTATGTTGTATTTAAATTCATTATTCATTATGGGTCTGTAATGGTAAAGAGGTTCTGGGTCGTAATAATTATATGCAACACCTACATGATATGATAGGGAAGCTTAAAACGAAAAAGGTCTAGAATGACCCTAGGACACTCATACATGCAAATATATATATATATATATATATGGCTATATGGAAAGGGTGATCACATAAGTAAATAGAACCGAAATGCACTTGAAATGCATGTTTGGTTGACCGTACTTCACAAGTACATATTTGTTCGTCGACCGAATTGGTCATTAGGTCAACTATTTGACCACTACCCGGTCGACCGAACATGGCTCAGTTCATTTTACCCATTCAACCGAACTCTCACCGAAGTAAACCTTTGACTCTTCAGTCAACCGACCAAATTTAAATGGGCAACACCCTAGTCGACTAAACCCACACGTGGGAGAATCCATCGCTCTGGTCGACTGAACTACTTAGTTCAAATTCACCTGTTCGACTGAACCACGCGGAAAAGAAAAAATTGCCTTGGAACCCTGTTGACCGGTTGATCGAACTTTCAGTTCAAATTTCACTCAGTCGACCAAACTTTGACACTTGGTCAACCGAACCTCACCTTCGATTGATCGATGCTCTCGGGTTGCCATATTATTTTTACCACAATTAAAGTTTTTAAACGGGGGTTAATTGTGTTAAAATGTTTTAAAACAATGATAATAATACCCTATATGTCCCCTACGACGATAATTCTTCCCATTTCTATATATAGCCTTTCATTTGAAAAATTATTGGGTGATTAGGGTTTTAGATTAGAAAAAAATTCTATGAAAATCTTATTGGCCAAAATCTTCCCTACTTCCATATTCTTCACACTAAAAATCATTTACTCTTCCATTGATCATTCTATTGCAAAACCCTTTTGAGAGAGAGTATTTGAGTTGTTCCATATAGTTCCTACATGCTTATACTCTCACATAAGTGCATTGATTTTTTATTTTAGTGAGAGTAAGCCTAGAGGTGTTCCCAGTGATTTAATTCATAAATTCATTTGTTGGAAACCTTCTTAAGCTTGTGAGTCTTTGCATTCTCATTGCAAGACTCAAAAGCTTGTCTTGTGTTGTGAAGAAAAATATTTTTGACAAAACTTTTTTTTCAAAAATATCTCTTGTGCTTGAGCTTTTGAAAATCTTGTTTGAGATATTTGATTTTCATATTAAAGGTTAAGCAAGGATTTTTCCAACGATTTAATTTGATAAATCTTGTGTGGGAAAAATCCTATAGCTAAGTGGGTGTTTGCATTGTTATTGCAAGACTCATTTGAGCTTGTATTTTGTGTGCGCAATTATTTTTAAATATCTCCTTGTGCTTGAATATTGAGAAAGTATTGTTTAAAGATATTTAGAATACCCTTGGTAGTGATCTTGAAAACCCTAAGCTTGTGATTGAGATATAGTGATACATAGTTTCAAAGATTGTTCTAAAATACACTCTTGTGATTGATTAGATAAAGTCATTATTCTGAGTGTTGATTGCACATGTAGAGCACCGAACTTATAGTTCATACATTCTTGAGGTGCGTTGATTGATTGATTATACTGTGTTTGGTGGTACATAATCTGCGTAGTGTAAGAAGCATATTTTCGTGTACGCAAAAATTTGTATATCAAATTTGTTATATTCTAGGCGTGGGCCTGAAGAGGGAGACTAACCTTGTTAAATAGTTTCAGACTGGAATAGACCCGGTTAGGAAAACTAGGTGCGCCATCTTGGTAACACATGTTGGTTGAGGTCAGCCCCTTGAATTGACCTGGTTATAATTGGTGCCACTCCACCCGTAAAGTGAGCCTTTAGTGGAATCGTCGGGCTTGCGAGCTAGAGGCAGGAACGTAGGCAGTATTGGTCGAACCCCGATAACATATTGTGTGTACTTCTAATTTTTTCGTAATTTATTTATCGCATGTGTATGTTGTATTGTGAATGCCACACATGGTTTAATTTTCGCACGTTATATTTATATGCGCATTTGGAACTGTATAGACATACCCTAAGTTGCGACTATACTGCTATTAGATTAGCTAAACCTAAAAGAGAAGTTTTAAATTTCCAGTTCATCCCCCCTCTTGGGAATACACCGCTAACAATGGAGGAATTCATGAGCCTGATGTAGTAGTCATTGACAGTTCAACAGTACGCTGCCAGATTCTAGGAACTATCCTAATTTGCTCCATTCATGATACCAGATGAGGCAATGAAAGCTTTAAAGTTTCATAGGGGTCTAAAGAAGGAGATCCAAAGGCATATAGTGATCTTACAGTTGTAGGACTTTGCTACTCTGGTAGAAAAAGTCACTGTAGCGTAGAAGAGCCTGCAGAAGGACGCAGAGGTTCAGGTTCCAAAGAAGAGGCCAACGCCTCCCAGTTCTTACTTTGGTGAGAGGGAGGGCGCCTAGAAGAAGGGCAGCGGTGGTACATCTCAGAGTACCTTACCCACTCCTAATTGTCCTACGTGTGGTAAGAGGCACTCTATGCATTGTTGGAGGACTACAGGGGCTTGCTTTCGATGTGGTAAGATGGGATAGCGGATAAGAGATTGTCGCATGCAGGAGAACAGCGGAGCCTTAAAACAGCCATATAGAGGACGTATGCAGGCACAGCGTGGTGGTCAACATGGGGGGTACAGTCCAGGCAAGGGTGTATTCCCTGACTCCAGGCAATGCAAAGAATGCTGGTGATGTAGTCGCAGGTATCAATTACATGCTTTCTCATAAAGTTGTTATATTATTTGATTTAGGGGCAACACATTTCTTTATCTCCCGGGGATTCGTTAAACTGTGTGGATTAGAGGTTCAACAGTTAGATTATGAACTGGTAGTGGCTACGCCATCAAGGTCGGTAGTCATATGTAGTAAAGTGATCCGTGACTTTCTAGTAGAAATTCAGGAGAGGATACTACCAATCGGTCTTATCGTATTTGACATGCATGGCTTCGATATCATCCTTGGGACGGACTGGTTATCTCCTAGTTATGTCAGTATCAATTGTCACAAGAGAGAGGTGGTGTTTAAATTGCCAGGGAAGCAAGAATTCAAGTTCTTAAGGTTATGTGTGCGTTTGCCACCACAAATCCTTTCAGCTATGTAGGTTAGGAGGTTACTTTTTGAGGGATGCCAAGGGTATCTGGCATTGGTGAAAGACACATCGGAAGAAGAACATAAACTAGAGGGGATTCCTATAGTGTGCAAGTTCCCAGACGTGTTTCTAGAGGACTTGCCATGATTACCTCCAAATCGAGAGGTGAAGTTTGTTATTAAGTTGGTTCCAGGTACAATGCCAATATCGAAAGCTCCATATCGTATGGCTCCAGCAGAATTGAGAGAGTTAAAGTAACAACTTCAGGAGTTACTAGATAAAGGGTACATTCGACCGAGAGTTTCGCCCTAGGGAGCACCGATGCTATTTGCAATGAAGAAGGATGGGTCGATGAGGATGCACATCGACTATGGAGAGCTTAACAAGGTGATGATAATAAACAAATACCCGCTACCCAGGATTGATGATCTGTTTGACCAACTATAGGGCATATAGATTTTCTCTAAGATTGACCTACGATCTGGGTATCACTAGCTGAACGTCAAAGCGGAGGACTTTTTGAAGACAGCTTTTTGAACTCGATATGGCCATTACTAATTTATGGTTATGCCTTTCGATTTGACGAATGCACCTGTGGCATTTATGGATCTGATGAACAGGGTTTTTCACGAATACTTAGACCAGTTCGTCATCGTAATTATTGATGACATCCTAGTTTATTCCAGGAGTGCTGCAAAACATGAAGTTCATATGAGACTGGTATTGCAAATACTCAGGGAAAATAGGTTATATGCTAAACTAAAGAAATGCGAGTTCTGGCTAGAACAGATTACGTTTCTAGGGCATTTAATGTCCAAATAAGGGGTATTAGTGGATCCGAGTAACATAGAAGTGGTAGTGGACTGGGCGAGACCGCAGAATGTTCAGGAGGTCAGAAGTTTTTTGGGTCTTGCAGGATACTACTGATGATTCGTAGAATGGTTTTCCAGTTTATCAAGTCCATTGACGTGACTCACGAGGAAGAACGTGAAATATGATTGGATAGATGAGTGCGAGCCGAGTTTCTAGGAGCTGAAACTGCGGTTGGTTTCTACTCCAGTTCTAACCATTCCATCTGGGGATGGTGGATTTATTATCTTCAGTGACGCCTCTAAGAAAGGTCTTGGGTGTGTTCTAATGCAGCAGGGAAGGGTGATTGCTTATGCTTCTCGTCAACTCAAGGCATACGAGAAGAACTACCTGACACATGATATGGAATTGGTAGTGGTAGTGTATGCATTGAAAATCCGGAGGCACTACCTGTATGGTGAAAGGTGTGAGATTTTTACTAATCATAAAGGTCTTAAGTACATTTTCACCCAGAAAGAGTTGAATATAAGGCAACGTAGATGGCTTGAATTGATAAAGAACTACGACTGTACCATTAGCTATCATCCAGGAAAAGCAAATGTGGTAGCTAATGCTCTGAGTCAGAAGTCTTTTGATGCGTCAATCTTAGTAGTGGGAGTTCAGCATCAGATCTATATAGACCTAGAAAGGTTGGGTTTAGAGGTTGTGGAAGGAAATCACCATGCTTTTCTTGCTAGCTTGGTGGTACAGTCGACCTTACAGAAGAGGATCCAAACAGCTCACATGACAGATGAAGAGCTGGTAAAAGTTATGGAAGGGGTACGTAGTGGTTCAAAGCCAAATTTCAATATCTCTGATGATAGGATATTGAGACTCCACAGTAGGGTTTGTATACTGAATGACGCCGAGATTAAACGGGTCATTGTAAAAGAGGCACATTATTCGCTCTATACCGTACATCCATGAAGTACGAAGATGTATAAGAACCTGAGGGAATCTTTCTGGAGGTTAAACATGAAAAAAGAGATTGCCTATTTCATAGAGCAATGCTTGTCAACAGGTTAAGGCAGAGCACAAGAGGCCAACAGGACCCCTTCAGCCACTTGACATTCCCAAGTAGAAATGGGAGCATATCTCGATGGATTTCGTATCGGGGTTACCTACGGTGATGCATGGGTAGAATGCTATATGGGTTGTGGTAGATCGGTTGACAAAGACTGCACATTTCATTCTAATCAGAGTCAGTTATTCTCTGAATAGGCTGGCAGAGCTATATGTGTAGGAAATTGTACAACTCCATGGTATCCCAGTTTTTATCGTTTCATATCAAGACCCACATTTTATTTCTCGATTTTGGAAGAGTCTATAGGATGCCTTGAGATCACAACTTACATTCTGTATGTCATTCCACCCGCCAAATAGATGGACAGTCTGAGAGGACTATTGAGACGTTAGAGGATATGTTGTGGGCATATGTACTGGATTTTGGGGACAGTTGAATACGATATCTACCATTTATGGAATTTGCGTATAACAATAGCTACCAGGCCAGTATTGAGATGGCACCATGTGAGGCTTTGTATGGTCATCGGTTTCGATTTTCGTTGTACTAGGATCAAGTAGGCGAGTGGCAGATACTAGGACTGGAACTGATTCAGTAGGCCTCTACAAAGGTTTAGCTAATTAGAGAGAGAATCAAGGCAGCTCAGAGTCGGCAGAAGAGTTATGCAGATACTCACCAACAAGAGCTAGAGTTCGAGGTAGGAGATATGGTATTCTTGAAGATCGCTCTGATGAAAGGAGTAATGAGGTTTGGGAAGAAAGGGAAACTAAGCCCTCAGTACATTGGACCATTCGAGATCCTGGAAAGGGTAGGTCTGGTTGCTTATCGAGTGGCATTACCCCCAACACTATCCATAGTTCACGACGTGTTTGACATATCAATGCTAAGGAAGTACATGCCAGACCCTTCACATGTGCTGAGTTACGAACCTCTAGAGATCAGTGATGCATTAGCATACGAAGAGGTTCTAGTACAGATATTATATCAGAAGGTGCAGCAGCTATGGACTAAAGAGATGGAGTTAGTGAAGGTATTATAGGTAATCACGCAATAGAGGAAGCTTCATGGGAATTAGAGTCATAGATACTCCAGAAGTACCCTCATTTATTTAGAGATAGTTAGAGTTAGACATGTAAGTAAGAATGTATGTATGTATGGTAGAATAGGTCATTCAAATTATTTTAGATATGGTCTTCAGGAAAGTTTTGTATGTGTATTGTAATCTCCTGAAGCATCATGTTGTAACCACGGTATTCCTCCGTCATATGTGAGGGTATGTAAAAAACTTGAGACGGAGCCACTATGTGGGTGGCTGCCAAATCTTCTATAGAGCTGAATTATAAGGTAAGGTTATGCTTAGAAAAGGTTAACAAATTTCGAGGATGAAATTCTTATAAGGAGGGGAGGTTGTAAGGACCCGACCTGAGAAATGTGGATTAAACAAATAAGAAAAAGGGGAAGGAATTTAAAAGGGTGAAAATAGCAGGGTTCGTCGATGAGGCTCTTATTCTCATCGACAAAGCCTCTTTTGTGGCTCATTGGCGAGGTTTAAAGGATCGTCGATGAGTGGATACCGAGAGATTTCTAGAATTTTGGAATCTTAGGCTCGTCAACGAGGCCAACTCCGTCGTCGACGAACTTCTTTCTTCTGCTCGTCAACAAGTGCTCCACTTTGTCGACGAGTCTAGGCGGGTCAACTAAATTATAAATATCTATTTCATTGTTTCATGCTTAAGAAACTCAAAACTCTCTCTCTCTCTCTCTCTCTCTCTCTCTCTCTCTCTCTCTCTAGAACTGGCGAACTCTTTTTCTCTCTCTTCAATCCTTCACTATTCGTCACCTGAATCCACGATCTAACGTTACTACGTGGATTAGGGGGAAAACCTCTACGGTTATAGCAGATTGGATCTACATTTGAGGATTTTCGGATTTCATCCCAAATCGAGGTAAGGGTCTAAGTTTGTTTTTGGTTCGGTAGATCTGTAGTAAATAGGATTGTGTTGAAGTACTATTTTGTGGTTTATAGGTTCTAAGAACTCAGTTCGCTGTTTTGGAGCCATATAGCTTGTGTTTCAGGTTCGGGGAATTAGGTAAGGGGATTTGTTTACATCGATCTTTTTAGAAAACTAAACCGCTAAAAAGTTAACTTATGTTTATATGCACATATTGATTGCTTATTTGCAAAATTTCACTGGCTAAAAATGTAGGTTTTACTATTTTACAGTTTTGGTAAAAATGAGGGTTTTGGTGTATAATCTCCATACTTTTCAAAACTTCGTTATTTACATTAAACTTAACGTAGGAGATGCTTGAACCCCTTTTTTCCCATTTAAATGTTATTTTTCGAGTTGTATACTATAGATAGTGGATTTTGATCAAATGAGTGTGGCATATGATATGAAATGGAATATACTGAACTGTTATACGTATATGAACTATGGGAACTAAGTTCCATTTTTCTATCTGAAAATGTGGAAAACGGGTGCCAATTATAAACCAAGACTTATATGTAAAGGGTTAAATCGAGAGTGTATGTGCCGGTTTATACCACTGTATGAATGAATGAGTTTGTGAAAATACTGGAACTGTACAGGTGATTTGTGAATTTGAAACAAGTTAATTTATTTTACTATAAATTGTAGATATGATATTGGGACCGCAACTTGTTATAATAAGATCCTTAAAAAGCTCAATGTTATATAAAGCCTTAAAAAGCTTAAGCGCGGTTCCGTTGCTATATTTTGGATACAGTGCAACGACACATTTGATTTTCAGTGTGAGTATCGAGATAGTCAGCTAGGTAAGAGTGACCACTGGTGGATTAATGGACCAGGTGGATTCATTCGGACTATAATAAATCGCACAACCCGCTCCACGGGGTAGTGATGGCATTAGTTATGAAGTTTCTAAGCTGGACGGTGTTCTAAATATGCATATACATAATTCAAAAACTAAAATGGGCAAAGTCACAGGTTTGAGTACCGGGCGGAGGGATTATGTAGTGTATAGGCCTGTACCCTACCCTAACCTCAGGAACTCTCACTCGTTATGATGCTAAACTATCTATTGCAGGAATTATATCTATATATATCTCCTATATTATAGTATTGATAAAATGCTATATATGTAACTTTTTTCAACTGAAATAAACACATGTTGTCACACACTAATGTAATATCTTCCACCTTACTGAGAAGTGTCTCACCCCAACATGCAACCTTTATTTCAGGTCCTGCAGAACGTCGGTCCTAGTTGCTAGAGGGACTTGGAGTGTCGTATTGTGTATATATTACGTAAGTGTTTTGTATATGTAATAGACTTATTTTAGAATGTCTTTTTGGGGATTGTAAGAACAGGTTATGTTTTAAGTACGATTGTATGTATGTGAAGATACCATTAGAAACTCTGGTTTGTCTTATAGATTCCATATGGATGTTTATGTTTTCTGTTGTGCATGAGATTACAGATCAGTATGAAACACTCGTATGTCCCTATTTAGGACTGGTTGTATATGTATGTTTATCAAAGACAGGTGTATTATACAGGTGTAGTAGCACTCCGGGGTTGTATAAAGGGCTAGGTCATTACAGTAAAAGTAAAGAAAGTATGGAAAATTAAAGAAAACACAAATGAATCAAAGAAGTCTTAGAAAATTTGGATTCCTAAGAATAACACATTGAATCCTTCTTGTAGGTTTGCCTTAGGACAACCACATCAAAAAACAAATGGTACTTGGACAGTGGGTGTTCTAGGCACATGACCGGACATATATCCAAATTCACCACTTTCATACTAAAAGATGGTGGATACGTCACTTTTGGAGACAATGCTAAAGAAAAAATCATTGGGATTGGTAAGATAGGTAAAGAACCTTCCCTTACTATTGATGGTGTGTTATTAGTAGAAGGGTTAAAACAGAATCTCTTAAGCATAAGCCAATTAAGTGACAAAGGGTTCAATTTAACATTTAAACAAGATAAATGTGTTGTTGAAAATAGAGAAAAACATAATATTCTCTTCACCGCTCAAAGAATTGATAATGTATATTGCATAAACTTTGAAAAGATGAAATCTCAAAATATTACATGCTTAGTAACTATGAATTAGGCTAGTTAGTTATGGCATAGAAGACTAGGACATGCTAGTATGGATCTATTATCAAGGTTAGCTAAAAAGAACTTAATTAGAGGACTTCTTAGTACAAATTTTATTAAAGATAAAATATATGATGCTTGTCAATTAGGAAAACAAACCAAGTCCATCTTTAAGAAAAAGAAACATATCTCCACTAGTAGACCCTTAGAGCTTATTCACCTAGATTTGTTTGGACCAACTAGGACACAAAGTTTAGGAGGAAAGTAATATGCTTTCTTCATCGCTGATGACTACTTTAGGTTTACCTGGGTACTCTTCTTAGCCTCAGAGGATGAAGCATGTAATATGTTGGTAACCTTATGTAAAAGACTTCAAAATGAAAAGGATATGACATTTTGAACAAAAGAAGTAATCAAGGAAGAGAATTCAAAAATAAAGACATTGAAAAATTCTACAATGAACATGGAATTAGACATACCTTTTCAGCACCAAGAACTCCACAACAAAATATAGTTGTAGAAAAAAAAGAATAGAACCCTTCAAGAAATGGCTAGGATAACGTTAAATGAAAACAAATTACCTAAATATTTTTGGGCTGAAGCGGTTAACACTGCATGTTATATGATAAATAGAGTGTCTATAAGATCAAGTTTAAATAAAATTCCCTACAAATTATGGAAAGGAAGAAGACCCAATATAGCTTACTTTCATGTATTTTGGATGTAAGTGTTTTGTGCTTAATGACAAAGATGACTTAGGGAAATTTGATGCTAAAATGGATGAGGATATTTTCCTAGGATATACAGCAAATAGCAAAGCATATGGAATCTACAATAAGAGAACATTCACAATTATTGAATCAATCCATGTAACGTTTGATGAAGCTAATCCTTATACTAAAACAATTAAAATTGAAGAGAAAGATGATTCGTTACAAAAACTAGAAAATTTAGATATTGAAGAAGTCAAAGAAAAGAAGAGAATAATGAAGAAAATCCAAAAGAAAATCCTATTGAAAATTCTAAATTGCCAAAGGAATGGAAATATGTAAGAAATCACCCCAAAGATCAAATAATAGGGAGAACCTACTAAAGGAGTAACTACTAGATCATCTTTGAAAAACCTATGCAATCACTATGCATTTTTATCTCAAGATGAACCCAAAAATATTGAAGAAGCTCTAAATAATGATTCATGGATAATAGCCATGCAAGAAGAACCACATCAATTCGAAAGAAATAAAGTATGGAAACTAGTTCCAAGACCCGATGACCACTCAATAATAGGAACAAAATGGGTATTTAGGAACGAAAAGGATGAAAGTGGAATAGTTGTAAGAAATAAGGCAAGACTTGTTGCACAAGGATACAATCAAGAAGAATGAATAGACTACGATGAGACATTTGCTCCCGTAGCTAGAATGGAAGCCATAAGAATGTTGTTAGCATATGCATCACACAAAAAATTCAAATTATATCAAATAGATGTAAAAAGTGTCTTCCTAAATGGATTCATAAATGAAGAAGTATATGTAAAATAACCACCGGGTTTTGAAGACATTCAATATCCCGATCATGTATTTAAATTGACTAAAGCCTTGTACGGTTTGAAGCAAGCCCTTAGGGCTAGCTATGAAAGATTAAGTGGATTTTTATTAGAAAATAGATTTTCTAAAGGAAAAGTGGATAGTACATTGTTCATCAAAACTAAGAAGAAAAACATGCTTATTATTCAAATCTATGTGGATGTCATTACGCGTCAAAACTGCGTAATTGGACATCTTAACCCGGGCTTTACGGTTTATATTTTTAATTAAATGTCCAAAATTATCCAATATTTTAATAAAGTGCAAAAATCATCATTCTTGAACTTTATTGCATTATTTATAAAGCTTTGGTAATTTTTTGTCGCAGGAAAAATCTCAAAAATCAAAACCAACACCTGTTCGTATTTTGTACATAACTTTTCCGTCCAAGCTCCGATCGAGACGATTCAAATTTCTAGAGAAAGAGGAAATGATTATCTACAACTTTCATGTTTTGAGTTTTGCAAGAAACGGGCTTTAGAAGAGCCAGATGTGTGATGAACAGAGAATGAAAAAAATGAAAAAAAAAATATAACAATTCAGGTTGGGTCAAGTTGCCGGGTCAAACCCAATTGGGTCAAGTTGGTCTCATGGGTCTTAGGGCTGTGTTTCCCCTCTTCCCTTTTTATTCTCTCTTTTTCCCTTTCTCTTCCCTATTGGGTGCTGCCCCAGCCGCACCATTCTCTTTCTCCTTCTCTTCCTCTTCTCCTTCTTCTTCTTCTTCTTCTTCTTTAATTTTTTTTTTTCTTTCTTTTGATCTTGTCTCTCTTCTCAGCTCTCTCTCTCCCTGTTCTTCCTCCTTCTCTCCTTGATTTTATTTTCTTTCTCTAATTCCCAGCTCTCTCTTCTTCTTTCTCATCCTCTGTTTCTCTCCCTTCTCTCTTCCTTCAAATTTCTCTTTCCAACTCTCTTTTCTCTCGGTCTCTCTTTTTCTCTAATTTTCTCTCTCAGTTATCCTGCTCTCTCCTTTCTTCCCTCTATTTCAATTTCAATCCAACTCTCTTCCTAATCTCCTACAGCCTTCACAGCATTTGTTCCCTTCTCTGCCCCACGACCACGCACAGCCTACTGCTCCTCCTCCCTGCTCTATCCACTGCAGCAGCAAACAACTCGCCACCCAGCCGAGCATCAATAGCAGCCGTGGCAACCCCTGTTCCAGCCAACAGCTCCAACTCCACTCCAGCTAGCAGCTGCTCTCCTCTACAGAAGCCTCCAAACAGCAGCCCCCCTGCTGCTATACCAGCTACCACCTGAAGCCAACACCAGCAGAAAACCAGTCCAGCCCCTACTGCATGGATTATCCCTGTTCCGGCCAGCTGTGCCTGCCATCTCTCTCTCTCTCTCTTTATCTTTTTCTTTAATTTATTTCTTTCTCTTGTCCTTTCTTTTAGTTTTTTATTTTCTTTAGTCCTATTACTATTTGCTTGAACAATAGTTTAAATTGCTAAAGTTTCTTTTGTACTTGACTACCTTTGGGATTTTTATTAAAGTGAGAGTTTTTATGGTAATGTAGTTAGGTTCTTTATTTTTACTATAGTGTTCATTTATTTATCTATTTGTCTTTTTCTTAGAAATTAAAGTAGTTACCTTTTAATTCTTAATTGAAGTTCGATTAGTCTAGGGTTAATCTTACCAAAGTTTTCATTTTTATTGTGTTCCGTTACCGTTTGCGTATCTTAAATTGTGATGTTGGTTCGTAATTTTTGGTTCATGTTAAAGATTTGGTTTTTATTGCGTGCGTGTGTGTTTGGTTGAGTTTCCATTCCTGTGTGTTTTAATTCCATGTTCTAGGTTACCATCCTTAATTAATGCATGCTTTGATGTTTCCTTGAGTAGGTTAGGGTTTCCCGTTTTTATTCTTTAGTTCAATACATGTTAGTTTTAGGACTTTAATTTGCATGCTATTTAATTTGTTAAAAGTAAAATCAAACAATTTTGAAAATCTGAATCTGAACCGAGTTCAGTGCATTTTTAATTTCGATTGGAAAAACGTAAAATCTGAGATTAAACGCATTCCCTGAGGAGACGATCTAGCCCTTGGGCTTAATATTACACGACAGAACTCCTATACTTGGGATAGCTTTCGAGCTGCTCATTTTTCGAGTGAGTCAAGATGACATCATATTTGGCGCAACAAATGAAAACTTATGTAAGGAATTCGCAAATGTATACAAGATGAGTTTGAAATGAGCATGATAGGAGAATTAAGCTACTTCCTTGGACTACAAATTAAGCAAGCCAAAAATGGAACTTTTATAAATCAATCTAAATATAGAAAAGACATGCTGAAGAAATTTGATATGGAAGGAAGTAATCCCATAAGAACTCCTATGAGTACCTCAATAAACCTTGATAAGGATGAAAAGGGAAAACTTGTTGATATGAAATATTATCAAGGCATGATAGGAAGCTTGTTATATTTGACTGCAAGTAGACCGGACATAATGTTTAGTGTTTGTATGTGCGCTCGATTTCAATCTGCTCCCAAAGAATCTCGTTAAACAGCTGTTAAAAGAATACTAAGTGTTGACCTTATAGGTTATACCCGGTTTTGATAATGACAAATACTCAGGTATTTGATGACTTTCAAGTATACGTGCAGGTTCATTTTAGAAGATCAAGTAATGGAACTTGAAAGCATGAAGATCCTGAAGATCAGTTTCATGTTATAAATTCATTTTATATAATATGGGTCTATAATAGTAAGTAGGATATAAGGTCTATAATAATTACCTATATGTCATGCATATAGGATATACTATAAGCTCAGTAAGACCCTAGTAAGACCTTAGAACCCAACACTCATGCACAAATAACATTCATAATCAGATGTGTAAAAAGGAATTGAATTGAACATGATAAGCATAAAATGAGTGAGGTCGAGCGACCGAACCACTGGAGTTCAAAACTCCTTAGGCACCCGAACTGTTGAAAAGTCAGCAGTTTGACTTGAGATTCAGGCTACCGAACCAAGAATGAACACATCATCCTCGGGCGACTGAACCCTTAAAAAGGGACTTCTCACCAACTCAGCCTGTCGATCCTCATAGTTCAAATCAGGCCTCGGGCAACCAAACTTAGCACCAGGAACCCGAACTGCACGCCATTGTTTCTAAATTTGGTTCAGTTAACCGAATCCAAACTCGGGCACCCCGAACTATTTAAAATAATTTTTTTAGCTGAGTCTATTCAGTCGACCGAACTTAAGTTCAACCACCCGAATCTTCTCGAGTTACTTAAGTTTTACCGAGGTTAAAAAGCCTAAAGTCAGGTTAATTTTTTTAAAACATTTTTAACCTTTCCTAATAATACCCTATAGGTCCTAAACGGTTATATTTTTACCTTGGTCGATAAATATAAGTTCATTTGTGTGAACTAAGTGTGATTAGCAAAAATCATAAAGTAAAAAATCCTCTCTACTTCCAAAAGCTCATATTGCCCAAATACTTTAAAAATTCATTCCTTTGATACATCCTAATATTGTGAGAGCTTATTGAGTGTGCTTGTGATTACTATATATTACTAATACTCCCACCATTCTTGTTTGATTGTTTGAGTTATTCTTGGGAAGTTTTACTTAAGTTTATCCCACAGATTTCACTATTATAAATCAAGTTGGGATAAACTAACAAGCTTTAGGATATTTGCATTGTTATTGCAAGTGTCATATAGCTTTGTTTTTGTTGTGCAAAAATATTTGCTATAGGCTAAAATATTTTCAAACTACTCTTGTGCATATTTCATTAAAGTAAATCCTTTGAGTTAGTTTGAGTATTTTATTTGCATCTTTGAAACCTTGATTTGTTATTGAGATTTAATATAACTTGTTTCAAAGATATAGCTTGTTTAGAACACTCTTGAACATTCTGGTGATAATATCTTATTGAGTGTTGCTTGCACAAATATTCACATCACTGAGCTTACATATTCTCTATTGTTGATGTGCTTGTGATTGATTACGTTTGGTTCACATCTGTTTTACTAAGAAGCACAATCACTATACCTTGTCATATTGGGAAAATATTGTTGCATTCCAGGCATGGCCTGAGGGGGCGATAATCCAGCCCGGTAAGGATTGTCTGTAAAGGTTGAGGTCAATCCTGTACTAATTGACCTGATTGTTTAGGTTCTACTTCACCCGTTAAGTGAGCCTTATAGTGGTAATCCTTGTGCTTGTTAGACAAGGCGAAGGCGTAGGCAGTTTGCCGAGCCTCGATAACATTTCTGGGTGTCATCTCTTATTTACCAATTTCTAGTGCATGCTTGGTTAAATTTATTGTACAATTTAATTTCCCTTGCATATTTAAATTGATTTAATTTATTTGCATTAGATTGACCATAAGGTTGTGTAATACTGTTGTTGGGGGATCAACTTAGGGCATTAATTTTTGAAAATACCAATTCACCCCCCCCCTCCCTCTTGGGTTCACGGTAAAGCTAACACTAAGATACTTTATAGGAACTCTAGACCTAGGATTATGGTGTCCTAAGGATACTAGTTTTGAAACAATTAGTTACTCAGATGCGGACTATACAAGTTGTAAAATCGATAGAAAAAGTACAAGTGGCACTTGTCACTTCCTAGGACGGGCTCTTGTCTCTTGGTTCTCTAAGAAACAAAATTTCGTAGCATTATCCATAGCTGAAGCTGAATATGTAGCTATTGGAAGTTGTTGTGCACAAACCCGATACATGAAACAACAACTAAATGACTATAATTTAGAATATACAACAATTCCAATCAAGTGTGATAATACAAGTGCTATAAATATATCCAAAAATCCTATATCACATTCTAGAACAAAACATATTGATATAAAACACCATTTTTTAAGGGATCGTGTTCAAAAAGGGGATATATCACTTGAATTTATTTATACAAATGATCAATGGGTGAACATCTTTACAAAACCTCTCAACGAAGAAAGATTTATAACTATTAGAAGAGAACTTGTATTACTACATAGTAGGGAAGTGGTTTAGGAAGAATTCAGAATTAGAAAATAAGGAATTTTGAAAATCTTTAAGAGTTTAGACGACTGAGCTTGAAAGCTCAGACGACTGAACACTGTAGCACTGAAAGTTCAGACGATTGAACCTGGACTTCAGTCTTCTGAGGTGCTACTACCTGTTCAGTTTCCTATTCTAAAAATCTTCAGACGACTAAAGTAAATCATCAGTCTTCTGAAGTCATGGGGTTTATATATTTAAACTCTTTAAAACCCTAACTTTGGCCTGTTGAACCCTTCTCTCTCTCTCTCTCTCTCTCTCTCTCTCTCTCTCTCTCTCTCTCTCTCTCTCTCTCTCTCTCTCTCTCCCCAAAAAACTCTTAAATCCAAGGCTCCAATCACATTTCTAAATCACCACTTACGAATTCTAGGGTTTCCTAAACTGAGTTTTGTTTGCTCTCTAATATTCACAATGCCTCTCACAAAGACAACGGCTAATCGAGGTACGTCTACTGAAAGAGATGAGAACAACATAGAGAGATGGTTAGTTGCACCTCAAGGTAAGCTCTGTTACCATGCTTCTCTCCATTCCACCGATCCCATTTTCGGTAAAGTTATCGATACCTCTTTCTTCAATGAAGCATTCCCTTAAATACTTCCATTGTTTAGGGACATAGGTTGGTTCAACTTCGTAATTCATCAAGCCAAAGATTGTTTCCAAACCTAATCAAATTTTTTTATGCCAACATGATTTATGATGAAGGTGTTTTATCAATTGAGGTTCGGGGTAAGAAAATTGTGTTAACCCCTCAAATCTTAGCTCCTATTTTAAATATCACTCCAGGTGAATTTGAGTATCCTACTTTTTCTCAAAACTAGATTTTGGAACAAGACTTCACCCCTAAAGCCTTTTTGCCCCTAGTTATGGAAAATCAACCTATGTATTTTGGGCATCCTCCGTTGTATAAACAACTAAATCTTAAAGCCCACATCCTTCATAAAATTGTTTCATACTACATTTTCCCCAAAATTGGCTCCTTTGAACATCTATCATTATGTCGAATGCTTTGTGTTATGGTGTCTCCTTAAAGGCAAGAAACTCGATTTGGCTAGTCTAATCTTAAAATGGATGTGAGCCAAACTAGAATCAGCTAGGGTGACTTTTCCTTATGGAGGTGCCTTAAACCTCATTTTTTCCCAACTCAATATCTCTACTCCATTTGAATTGTTCATCAAACGCACACGTTATAATCTCTTCGATTCCACCACCTTGAAACAAATGGGATATGATAAAGGTGATCAAGGGTGATACTTAAAAGGAGGAAGATCCCAACGGGTACCAGCAACAACTACTCCTCCTCCTCCAGCACATGACCAGGGTCCTCCTGTCAACACACCTTCCTGGTTTATATCCTTTCAGAGTGGCTTCTCCTATTTTAGCTGGGATATGAGGTCCAACCTCCAGAACCTTAAGGAAAAAGTATCCTCACTTGATCAGTGCTTAACCCGAATCGAGGAACATCAAGCTAGTTCCTCCCAAGGTGGTGATCCCATGGACACCAGCTCTGCCCCTCGCAATGATAATGAAGATTCTGAAGGGGAAATAAGGATGATGATGATGATGATGATGATGATGAGGAAAGAAATGAAGAAGAGGAAAATGCTGAGGATGAAGAAGAGGATGAGGAAGAAGAAGAACATAATGATGTTGATAGTTGAACAATTAGAACTTAAGAATCTTTTATGATGTATTAAGTGGATGAACATTAGTCTTTTTGAATGTATTAAGTATTTTAATGTAAAACACTTAGCTTGTTCCTTTGCTTGAAATTTCCTTGCTTATCTATGCTTGTAATGATTTTTTTTTACTTGTCTTATGACTTCTTGCTCCTACCCCTCGATTTTTTTTACATGATGTCAAAGGGGGAGAGAATACCATAAGGCAAAGATGAATTATTGTAAGCAAAAGATGAATTACATGGCAATATGAATTTCGAAGATATTAAAGTATATGTTAAAATATAAAACATGAATGAATGTTAAAACTGAAATATGAAAGAACTAAAATATGAAAGAAGTTAAAGCACACTACATATGCTATAATATAATATGTTGATTATGTATGCTTGATTGTGTTCATTTTCTAAAATTGTGGTTTACGTTGAACTTTATCATATTTGATATTATCACTTTTTAAAATTTCTTAAAAGGAATGCTTATTGTAAGGGGGAGCTTTTTCAAAGGAACCCTCATCTTTGCTCCTTGTTTGTCATCATTAAAAAGGGAGAGATTATTGGCCTAACATGATTTTTCAATCTTATTTTGATGATAACAAATAAAAGATTTAATATGTGTGTTTAAGTGATGATTTTTCAGGTTTACTTATAAACCAAGTTCAAACTAAAGAAACGCAAATATATTCAAAGACATCCAAAGAAGCTCAAGCAATACCAAAAAGATCAGAGAATGTGGAAACCTAAAAGCTGAATCAAAGCTCAAGTCAAATAGGACACAAAGCAAATATATCATGGAAGACTTAAAGACTAGAGTTTTAGGCTTTAAGAACATTGATTTAAGTACTTCATGTTTAAATATCTAATGAAATATGTTGAAGCTCTTTAGGGGTAATTATGGACTTCGAGACCTTATTTAAAACTTTGGAAAATGTTTTATAAGAAATCAAAACAAGAGAGCGAAAAGAATTTTTTGAAAACTAAAATGAAAAACCAAAAAATGGTCAGCCTAGACGACTGAGGTACATTTCCAGAAGACTGAAGAGTTGCCTCAGAAGACTGAAGTTTCACTTCAGTCTACTGAAGAATTAGTTCAGTTTGCTGAAGATTTTTCTGTTGGAATACAGAATAGGTAGTATACCCTCAGAAGACTGAACCCTGAGTTCAGTCGTCTGACCTCGTATATAGACTAAATTTTTTAGTATTTTAAGGTACTTTAGAAAACTGAACCCAAAACTTCAGTCTACTGAACACTATTAACGGCTAATTTTTTTAAATGTTTTAAAATTCAAAGAATGGTTTCTTGTGCCCCAAAATTTATGAAAACTTGGGAGATAATCCAAGTAATCTTGGGCAACACTAAATTACTTTTAGAATCCTATAAATACATGGTTTTAACAAACTAAATTCACCAAGCAATTGAAAAATCTGTGTCAAAGCTGAAAGCATACTTGCCCTCTTAAAGTTCTCTCTTGCTCAACCTCTTGCAATACTCTTTTGCTCAAAAACTAAAGTGTTGATCATCATACAACTGAGTTCCAATTGCTGATTCTCATCTAGAGAAGGAACTTGGTGAAATCTTACTTCTTAAGCTTCATTCTATTTCAGTTTGATATTTGAATATTGAAGTATATTAGTGCTTTTTAATTGTACTAATCAGCTCTGTTGTAAGAGTGTCTTTGTACACCGTATTGTTTCTTGCTTCTTGTAGTTCTTTGATGATTCCAAGTTGTTGGATCGTTAGACCAAGTGTGGCGTATCGCTTGGAGAGGGATCTCTACCTTTAAATAAGGAATTGTAACGGTTTAATCCACCCAGAAAGGAGTGCTCTAGTGGAATCCTTGGGTGGTATTGGCCCAAGGCGAGGACGTAAAAAATCTCAGTGTATCTCTTTCCCTACTCTTTATTTTTAGAATCTATATACATTGTGTTGTGTGTATGCTAAGTGCAAGTACCTGAGATCAAAATTGAGATTAAAAGAAGACTCTTAATAAAAGAAAGTACGTTTTGATTAAACTTTTGCGGAAACCTAAAAAAGGAGTACGTTGTTTAATCATTTGTGGAAATCTTTATTAAGAGAAGTGCAAACAAATTCATTTAATATAGGGTTTGAAACAAACTCATACATTCACAGGGTTGCAAAAGCTAAAAGTGCTAAAGAGTTGCATACTTTATCTTGGTTTGGTATCTTTGCCGTTTTACTTTAAATTTGTTGATTGGTTTTTGGTCGATTGAGTTTTGATTACTTGTGTTGTGTTTTGGTTTGCGGATTGAATAAGTAAATAAGCCTATGTTGTGTGATTGTTAAATTAACAAAAGGGTTAAGAATTTATAAAAGGTATTAAAAGAAAATTTTAATAACCCAATTCAACCCCCCCCCCCCCCTCTTGGTACTACACCTCAACTTTCAATCTCAAGTGCACAAGCAAATATCTCAAAGATAATTTATCAAATAAGTATGAGAGATATTTGAATATCAAGTTTGTTTTAAAAGTATTTCACAATAGCACAAAAAACAATCCTTTAAATACTTGCAACAATAATGCAAGACTCACAAGCTCTAGAGAGTATTCCCATTGAAGACTTAAGAATTAAATCACAAGGGAACTCTGAAGCTTACTCTTAATAAAATCAATATCAAACAAATACCATGAGAGTGTAAGCTAATATGAACAATCTCAATAATACTCTTACCAAAGGATTTTAGCAAGTAGGAGGAGTACGGGAGGGATTTTTAGCTTATATGAGTATTTAGAAATTCTGAGGATTTTGGCTAATGATGTTTGCTAATCTCTTCTTAATCTTTTCAAATCAACTAGTATATATAGACATTCACAAAATTATAACCATTGAAGGACATAGGAGTCTTTTTAGAAAAGATTAATGAAGGTTAATTAAAATTAACCTTGTTTTACTGCTATTAAAAATGTTCAACCCGAGAGTTTTCAGTCGACTATTTTTAAGTTCGGTCGACTACTTCTAGGAGTTTGGTCGACTGTGGCTATTTTAAACTTAAGGTTCGGTCAACTGACTCGGTGATTTACGAACCCTTCGAGGTTTGGTCAACCAAAGCAATTTTGAACAAATGGTTCGGTCGACTAAGTTGTTGGGGATCAGACACGTGCCAGTTTGGTCGACTGTGGAAGATACGTGCAAAAAGATATAGTCAACCGAGCGAAGTCAAAATGTTGACTTCCACCCAGTTCAGTTGACTAAGGCATTTTACACTGCCAAGGTTCGGTTGACTGAATCTGTCCACAAACCATATTTGGCCGAAATAAAGACCTAAGTTAAATCCCTATTAATGTGAGTTATTAACCTAATTGCTTGAAGATTCCTATAATCATTCTATGGTCTTTTTGAGCTTATGCAATCTATCATGCATGTCATGCAATTATATTACCGACCAAATTAAAAACTAAAAGCAATACAATAAAAATCTTTTTCTTCTTTCTTTTGCTCTTTATATTCCCATGGATTATGCCAGGAGTATGTGCTCTTTAAGGTCTTTCTGGCAACCACATCACTTTCATGTGCATGTTCTGAATGATTAACCTGTTCAAGTACTTAGGCGCACACATTAGTAACTTGCGGTTTGTCATTATCAAAACCAAGGATCGGACTCAAAAAGTCAACAAATGCTTTGATTGTCTCAAAGGTTAAGTATCTAAGCAATCATATCCCAAGAAAAACCTCTGGTTGTCTCGAACGTTAAGTATTCAAGTAGTCATCTTCAAATTTGTTTTAACTATCTCAGTTTTTTAGGGGTCCCCTTCCAAGTGATCTTGGCCACCTCAGAGGCATGAGTAACCAATAACACTCAAAATTTGCACTAACCACTAACACTCCAAAATTTTACTAACCACTAACACTCCAAGATTGTACTAACCACTAACACTCCAAAATTTTACTAACCGCTAACATTCCAATATTGCACTAGTTATCCTTTCTCATCCTTGATTATCATGCAGCAGAAGCAAGCGATACCTAGTCAATCTCAAATCCTAAACAACTTTTGTGGGCCGACGTAAAATAGGTATCTTTTATCTTTATAAACTTATTGCTAAAGATAAAAAAGGATGATTCCTACTATTACATTAAAATAACAAAACCTATAAAGAGGGGCAGTTGTAGACACCCCAATTTTAACTGGGACTCTCTTTTCTTCTTAGTGTTTAGGCCCTCCATTGTTTATTCTCTTGTATTGTGGAGAGCCTGTGGGAACCCTTCGTAACAACGTGCTAATTTACATAAAGAGGGGTCAATTTTATATTCCAAAAATTTAAAGGTCCTTTTTGAAAAAATCTTATTAGGTCCTTTCACATTCATGATTCCTTTTGTGTTAGCTTTACTGTGATCCCAAGAGGGGGGATGAATTGGTACTTTTAAAATTTAAGCCCTAGGTAAATTTCCTAACAACAGTATATTCACAACCCTATGGTCAATCTAGTGCAAGTAATGTAATTCAATTATAATATGTACCAGCAATTAAATAAAGCATTCTAATTAACAACACAAGCACCAGAAAGCAGTAAAGGAAGAGTGACACGCAGAAATGTTATCGAGAATCAGCCAATTGCCTACATTCCTGCCTTGGTTAACAAGCAGAAGGATTACCACTATAATTGCTCACTTAAATGGGTGGAACGGCACCAAAACAAACCAAGTCAATTATCACAAGGCTAACCTCAACCTTTACAACCAATCCTTACTAGGATGGATTACCACCTCCTCAGGCCACGCCTGGAACACTCAGATTTTACAACAATGAATACTGGTACAGTGATTATGCTTTCGTGTAAAGCAGACATGTACCCAGTTACGCGCAATCACATATACCACCAATATGATATAATATGTAAGCTCAATGTGGTTTAATATATGCTCTCAAATAAATATTTGCTATCGATGTATTCGGTGCGTGAGAGTACAATCAATATACTCTTTGTATCACAAGATGTATTCAATCAAAATGCTCAAACAAAGATATCAATCAAATATCATATATTTCAACCAGCAGGTTTTCTCAAATGTGTAAAGCTCAAGTAATATATATGTTTGGTTTGCAAAAGGAGTTTAATCTTTGTATTCAGAAAATGATATAAATTAATGAATATTGCAACAAAGATTTTTATCACATAAACAAATATATTTTTAAAGGTATGTCAAGATAAGTCACATAAGATATTGAAAAGATTTTGCAATCCAAAAACAAATAAGAACTTCACAAGATATTGCAATGAATATGCAATACTCAGAAGTTCAATGGAAGTCTTTTTAGGAGATACCTATTACCAAAGTCCCCTAAGAATACTTAGGTTTGGCTCTCAAGAAAAATCGTATCAATCAATCACAAACCAAAGGAGAGCAAACCTTTAGAGTAAGCAACACTCAAATCAAACTTATGAAGGATTTTGGCAATAAGAGAATATAAGTGTGAGTGTATAGAGCTTAGAAATGAGTAGTATGGATTTTGAAATTAAAAGAGAATTTTTAATCAGGTTTGTTAATCATCTTACTAATCATTCCAAATGAAGAGGTATTTATAGACTTCCCCTGAATTATAACCGTTAAGGACACAAGTGGAACTATTAGAAAAGTTTTAATATTATTTAATTAATCTAACCCCACTTAACAAAGTTAACCACGGTAAAAAATTCGGACCAACCTGAGAGCATCGGTCGGCTAGGACAAGTCCAATTGATCGTAGTTCTTAGGGTTCGGTCGACCAGGCTTGAAATAAACTATGAGTTCGGTCGACCGGACTCATATGTCCAAAGGCGATTTTCCAGTTTTGCGAGGTTCAGTCGACTGAGACCATTTTGAACTGATCCAGTCGATCAACTAGACCATTGGGTTCCCACACGTGAGAACTCGATCGACCAGGTTGGTGATATTCAAAATATTCTTAGTCAACCAGGAAGTCAATAAAGTTGACTCCTAGGGTGTTCGGTCGACGAAGGTCAAATGAACTGCATTAGTTCGGTCGACCGGGCTGTGGTCAACCAATTGACCCAGTCCTTGGTTGGTCAACCGAGGGCAAAATGTACATGAAGTGCCGATCGACCAAGTGTGCACTTTTAGTGCATTTCGGTCCTATTTCAACCAACAAACACCTTATTCAACTGACTAACACGTACAAGTGAGTGAGTGAGTGTCCTAAGGTCATTTCTAGATCCTGCTTCAGTTATTTTTTGTTTGGACTTATTAGATCATGCATGTGATGTGTGTGTGATTATTATAAACCATAGAACCTAATTACTATTACATACCCTTTGAATAAAAATGAAATACAATAAAAATTGAGTCTTCAACTTTACTTTTTCTTTGTGCATTAAGAACTGCCAATTTGAGTTCCTGCACATAACCTCAAATACTCATTAAATATAACAGGTATTTGTCATTATCAAAATTGGACGTGACCTATAAGGTCAACATTTTGTGTTAAAATTAAGGCCATAAAATTGAGTCATTTTGTGTTAAAATTAAGTCCTCTTTATTGAGTCCTTGTGATTTGAAACTGAGTCCTTTAAGTCCCTATGTTTTAAAATTGAATCCATTTTTTACTTTGAAATTAAGCCCTTTTTGTTTAAAAATTAAGTCATTTTTAAAATTGAGCCTTTTGTGTTCAAATTAATTGAGTCATTTTTTGTTACAAAATTGAGTCCTTTTTGTTTTAAAATTAAGTCCTTGTTATTAAGTCCTTTTGTTTCCTATAATTAAGATCATCCCCTTTTTGCACATAGGTCCCACAAGGCAATTAATGAAAAAAATCAAATCTCTCGTGTTTGTGCATCAACACACTAGAGTACATATACAAGGAACACATACACAAGGAATACACCGTACAAGGGAATACAAATACAATATACATAGTGGAAAATCCAAATACATAGAGTTACATTCTGGGAAAACCCTACATTGAACAAAAATTCAGAGAGGCTGAGTGAAGCCCCTGCGCACTGGAATATCCTTCAGCATCTTCGCGGATACCTGCACCCAAAGATAGAAGGTAGATCAAACATATAAAAGGCATATCAAATTTGAAGTAAATCATGCAATTAATAGGAGAGATTTTGAAGATAGGGATGTATCCCCCCATATATTCAGCAAGAGACTCCATTAGAAGGAGAATCTGCCCAAATCACAAGAATTGAGGGATTTATTGCTATAGGATAGGCACACGTGCATGGGTGATATATGCAAGGAAAATGTTGGAATGGAAGTTAAGATCATTGCCTAAATTGGCTTAAGACCCCAACCCAATAAACAAAGAGCCTTGCCAAGAAAGAAAGGACACGAACACTCAGAGAAAGAAAAATCAATAGAAATGAGAGAAATTTGAAAGTTAGCAAGAGTGGCAGGTGAATTCTCACACAAATTGTGTGTGAATTTTGAAAAAAGCTCAGACATAGGCAGACTCCCACATACCAACGAAGGGGAGTTGTTTAGAAAGCAAAGCTAACACACAATAAAACAAGAAAAAACATTCAAAATCCCTAGTATCCACCCAGAAGGACAAACCCAGACCGAAGAGAAAAGGACTCAAAGATTGGTGGAGTTGAAGACCGTAGCTAATTTTTCAAAAATCTACTAAGTTACCTCTATTTTGAAATCATGCAAAAGTATATCATGTGTAGGACTTAATCCCCTGGAATACCCAATGACCCGATCCTAGTCACTATAATGAACCAACTTGCCTACCCTAAACTCGCAGGTTGGTTCGAATCATTGGCTCCCCAAGACCCATGTCCATTTGGACTTAGGTCCATTGAGCCATATAAACCCACAGCCTAACAGTGGGCCAACTCCCAAAAATGACAACCCAAATAGTGAACCAGGACCCAAGCCTAATAGTGAACTAGGCCCCAAGCCCAAACACAAAATGAAATCAAGCCCAAACTGAAACTAGCTTTGAAACCCAGACATCCCCCCAAACAATGAACCAGCCCCCAAGCCCGAACATAAACTGAAACCAAGGCCAACTAACATCACGCCTAAAGCATATAACCAGTCTTGAAACCCATATTTTAAAATAACCAAGGCCCACTATTTAATAAAAGCCCACGCCCCCACCCCCCCCCCCCCCCCTTCCTTTTAAAAGCAAACCCAAAGCCCACTCTTTGTTTTTAAAACCATACCCTTAAGCCTAGTTTCAAAAAAAGCCCAAACCCAATTTAAATATCCCCCAGGCCCACTATTTTTAAAAAAAAAACTTCAGCCCAACCTTTTTAAAAGGAAAAATAAATAGCCCAAGCCCAAACTAAAGACTAGACCGCGGCCCACCTTTCTTTTAAAAAATAAAACCCAACCTATTTCTTTTTTTAAAAACACCAAGCCTACATTTTAAAATAAAACAAAAGGCCCAAATTTCCTAAAGCTCATGCCCTGGAAACAAACCCCAAGAACAAACATACAAACCAAAACAAACCCGCAGCCCGAACTGAAAACAAGCCCCCGGCCCAAACTTAAACCAAGCCCCCAGCCCAAACTTAAACCAAGTCTTAGGCCCATTTGTTAGTAGAAGTGTAATCCCTAGAGGGGGGTGAATTGATGTTTAAAAAATGTATGCAAATACTTAATAATTATAAGCAAAATTTAAGCACATAATCTAATTACGTAAATGCAATCAATATTTACAACAAATATGAACAAATATAAATGTGCTTAATTTAAAGAGATTAGGGAAGAGAGAATAAAACCCATGTTTTTACAAGATTCGACAATCCTTGCCTACGTCCTACCTCAAGCAACCCACTTGAGGATTCCACTATGTACTCCTTCAATAGGTGGAGAAAACCTCTCTTTCAGTAGGTGGAGAAGCCTTTACAATCCCCCCTTCAATAGGCGTAGTTGTCTCTCTTCTTCACTAAGCGAAGATGTCTTTCTCCTTTATTTAGGCGGAGTTGTCTCTCTCCTTCAATAGGTAGAGATGTCTCTCTCCTTCACTGGGCAGAGTCGCATATCTCCTTCAATAGACGAAGATGTCTCTATCCTTCTACAGGCAGAGAAGCCTCTCAAGAGAAAATACCCTTTCACTTGTCAATAACTCAATCCCAGAGTCGTCAACATACAAGAAGTAATCAAGAACTGATTTGTACAAGATTAACTCTCTAAAAAGAGTAGATACGTACACAAGTAAACTCTAATACACTCTCAGAATAAGATTACAACGAAGCTTAAAGAGTTTTTCTAAGGTTTCTTAGTTTTTGAAAAGCAATAAACTTGAAAATATGAACACAGAAAAGCTTTCAGCAAGAATGGCTCTAATCTCAATTGATATTACATAATAGGTGTAATTAGTTATCTAAGACATGTTTAGGGTTAGCTATTTATATCATTTTTAAATTATAGTCGTTGTGCGCATTTAATGACTTAATAATTTGGAAATCTCAAAGATTTTTATGCCATTGCAAAACTTATCGCTAGCACTTTAGTCAACTAAACTGAATGTTCGGTCACCTGAACCAATTAAATCAGGAATTATCAAAGTGGCAGTAGCCATTCAGTCGACTAAACTTTGATGTTCGGTCGCCCGAACTGAGCCATTTGTTCAACTGAATCCTAAGGTTTGATCGCCCGAACTCCTCAGAACCAAACCAGTGTTCAGACAGTATTCTCTGATCAACTGAGCACTTGCCTCAGGCGCTTGAACTTCCTAAAATATAAGTTCTTTTATATTTTTCATTTCAAAAATGATTTTAACCTTTTGAAATAACTTTTTGACCTTGTAAAAATATTTTCCAAATATTTTAATTACCTAAGGTCCAACTAAGTCACCTAAGAGTTTCGTAACAAAAATTCAAATGAGGTGTACTTACATGAATTCCAAATTGCAGTTACATAATCAAAAATTCAAGTCTTTATATCTTTAAGTTTGATCTTCATACAAGTTTTACTTCATCAGCCATATATAATTGTCGTGTATGCTTCATGGCTTTCCATTTTACATCTTTCATTGTGCTTTAAGATCTTAATACCTGTAACACAATCGCACAATTAGATGTCTTGATTTGACATTATCATAATGAGATTAAGTATTATTAGGCCAACAACATTGCCCAGATCCAAACCAACTCAACCCACTAGGTTGACTCACGTAAGTCAACCCAAACCCCACTCACTGGGTTTAGGCAAGTTAACTCGTTTTGAACCCCCACTCAACTCAGAACACAGACCCGAACTCCTAGTTGTATACGACTCATAATACGAACCCAAACTCAAAACCCAGAATATCAATCCAACACAAAATCATAACACCAATCCAAAAGTAAACAAAAGATAGGAGAACAAAAAACAAGAAAACTCATCTCAAAGTTCCAAGAATCATATTCAATGGATTATGAAACCCCCATCCCTTCGCACATCGCCAACCTACAAAGCACCGAGGGAAAATGGGTGAGATTTGAAAATATATATAGCTGAGTTGAGGGAAAAGAGAGATGGGGAACGGGTAGGAGTCTCAAAAGGAGACTAGAGGGAGAGAAAGGGAGAGAAAGATAACATAGAGGGAGCCATAAGAGGTCACAGATCTAGATCCGTGAGCTCAATAGAAGTGTAGGAGCCTCTATGGGTGTAGGTTGGAGGTTAAGGAGAGAGAAGGAAGAGGCTGAAGCTTCTTGCATGCAAAGAAACCATAGAGAAAGAGAGGGAAAGCGGAGAGAGAGAGAGAGAGAGAGAGAGAGAGAGAGAGAGGATAATAAGAAAAGAGTGTTCGGAGAGAAGAGAGAAGCGAAAAATGGAAAAAAAGAAAAAAAAAAAAAAAAAAGGAATTTTATATGTAGGGTTTAGTGGCCATGTGTCACCACCAATTGATGACACGTGGCACAATCTGATTTGAGTGTTCAAGAAGCGACATGGCTCAACCAGGACTATCTGATCTGTGTTTTCTTCGGATAGTCCTGACCCTGCTACGTCAATGATACATTTCCATCAGTACAATCCACCCGGCGAGTGACATGTGCTGACATCACCCCCACTTTCTAAAAATAATAAAAAAGGATGTCATACAGTGTGTGACACGTGTCTCGAGTGACGTCATCCAAAAAATTTTATACACACACACTGACACGTGCCCCCCCTGGTTGCCTCACACTTTCCCCCAAACCGGTTGACTCGATCCAGACCGATTTGCTATATTTCTCATTTATTTTATTTATTTAATTAATTTTAAAATTAAGAAAAATGGTAGAAAATTACCCCAAAAAAATAGAAAAAATAGAGAAAATTCCAAAAATATATTTTGAGTCGATTCAACTCAAAAAAAAATAAATAAATAAATGAAGCAACCTCTTTGAAAAACCTATAAATTTTGAAAAAATGTCAAAAGTACTCTAGAAAGTTTATACAAAATTTTGAAAAATCTGGAAAAAATTTTTAAAAAGATATTTTCTTGATTTTTTTAGGGGGGTGTGTCCAAATGATTTTAAAAAGGGTAATGGGGTATATTTAGACCACACATGTATCGACTATGAGAGGGGGTTTTCTAACAAGATTCCCTATTTTGGAGATCGTATTAGACATTTCTAAGTCACACCTAGTTTTTCCTATATCCTATTAATTTTGTACATTTAATCATTTATTTTTTTATTTATTTTAAAAGGACTAAATTAAAAGGTCATTAAATTCAATTTGAGGATAATTCTTAATTAATTAGGTATCGTTCATAGAACAGGAGTGTAGGGGGTGCAAATACCTTCCCCTCGCATAACCGAACTCCCGATCTTAATCCTAGAATACGCAGACCGAGACTACTAGTTCCTTGACCTAGGTATAGTATAGTGACCAATTAGACGAGTAGTAATAAAGTGTTCTAACTATACCAAGGAAAATAGGTTAGTGGCGACTCCAAATTTAAAATTTTCAAAAATAACACATTTTATTCCCTTGCCTCCTAGAACTCCACCCAAGACATCGCGATAGAACTACCACACCTTTACTAAGCAAAGTCATCGAAATGCTCATGATGATCTGATTCTTTTGAAACCATTTGTTGTGAAAAGTGAGAGACTCTTACATCATGTTTGGTTTGCAGATGGAATGGGAATAAGAAATGAATGGAATGAAAATTTGAATGAAAAACATGACAGTTATTAATTTGATTCCATTCCATTCCTTTGTGTCGAGCATATAGTTAAAGTTTTGTTAGGCAAAAAGTTTAAAAAAAAAAAAAAATCACTCTTAACTAACACTAGCTTAGGGTTTTTTCCTTTTTTTTATCAATGCCAAGCTAGCCTATTGGTTTTCAACAGTAGCTCTATCACAAAATGTAGGTTATGAAATTTGAGTTAAACAATCCCATGTCTAAATCATATTTTTAAGCACACTATAGTCTATCGAGTCTAATTTAACCTTATCAAATGAGCCTAAAAAAAAGTCTAATCCAAGCCTAGTAAATAAGCACAACCAATTTGTAACCAAATTGCTCATGAGCTAAAATAAGTAAAGTCCATTCATATTTACATTAAGCTCATTTATTAAACAAGCCAAAAAATTAGGTTTTAGAATTGATCATTTATACAGTGAACGAATATAAACAAACTTTTATCAAGCCAAAATCCAAAACTACTCATGAGTAAATTCCTTTGCTTGCACAACAAAAAAACCAATAACAAACCTTAAGTCCCATTATGTAGGATTGGTTATATGACTCATTCTTTCTGTCGATTCATGCAATTGAAGGCAATTTTTTATTTTTTTATTTTTTTTTTTGCCCAAATGAAAAGCTATTAAATGCTTACTCAATAACTCATTCTAAGTTATTTTAATTCTATCATTTCCCCTTTTAGTATCATTTACAATGACTAACTCACTCTTCTTCACTGGTGCACTAATTAGCCTATATTTCAAATGTCTAAACCAAGTTGTCATTCCCTTATCTTATCTTCTACCATGTTATACCTAGCTTTTTGCAAATTTGATCATTCCTCAATTTATTTTTTAATTTTATATCACTCATCCACCTTATTATACGTATTTTGGGCACTTTTATTTTTTAAATGTGTTGTTTCTTAGTTATCCAACATTTTGATCTATAAAACATTGTTCTTCTTATAAACGTCCTATAAAGCTTTCATTCTAATCCATCCTTGGTTCATTTGCATCTCTTTTTTTTTTTTTTTTCTTTTTTTTTTTTCTTTTTTTTTGAAAAAGATGACAGCACCTCCTATCTTTATTAGAAAACTCCTCACTTATGGTAAAGGAAAACCGTGGTTCCAACATTAAGACTTAGGGAAAACAAAATCAAACCCCAAGAATCTAAAACTGACTTAACCAGCTAATTCAAAACCAATAAACCAATTACGAACAACGAAACAAATAAATAAGAATTAAACAACTATAAGTGGAAAACAAACAAAACTTCGGACG
Organism: Malania oleifera; assembly: GCF_029873635.1. Taxonomy (NCBI): domain Eukaryota; kingdom Viridiplantae; phylum Streptophyta; class Magnoliopsida; order Santalales; family Ximeniaceae; genus Malania; species Malania oleifera. The sequence goes on from NC_080417.1 coordinate 141,486,828, forward strand.
ATCTTAAGGAATAAACCAACCACTCCAACCTTCACAAACACCAGCACAAAGCAGCACGGGCGCAAAGAAGGAAATCCCAACAAATCCAATCGAATCATTCCACTGACTTACTGTAGAAGCTCATCTTGGCAACTATATGATCAAGATATATTAGATTCACCCTACTTGGTAAAGAAATTCGCACTTTGATTCACCTTCCTGTAAACATGTTCTACTTTGTAATGTATGTCTCTCAATGCTAAGACAAGCTCTCTTCACAATTCTCATAAGTTTCAAGTCGAACACTTCCCAGAATTAATCACTGAACCAACAAAGCAGAGTCAAAGGCAATCTACACTTGATCAAATTCAAGATCTTTGCACAGATTAATCCCTATAATAATCGCTTTCAATTCAGCCATATTATTGGTTCCATAACCCAGTAATGAGAAAAAAGCTGCTTTAAATAATCCTCTTTCATCTCTTATCATGTCTCCACCACCACAATTACCTGAGTTCATTTGCATCTATATTTTAAAATATTGCACTAGAACATTTTGCATACACTGCAAAAATGCAAATCAAAATTGCAACATAGATTCATTTAACCCAAGTGTTAGGGAGTGACAATGTAATGGGGAAAAGGGGGAGAGAGATATTGCTATAATTGTATTCTCCAGAAATTTAGAATGAACATATGATTATTTGTGTTAACGTTTGTATGGTTATTCTCTTGGATTTGAATAATACAAGTAGTCCTTTTCATTATGGTGTTTTGTTGCCTTGGATTGTGATATACTTTATTGTTGTAGCCTTATTCTGTGTATGTGAATATATTGCTCGTGGGATATCATATTGTTTCTTATTTCTCTTGAGTATTGAGACTCACCTGGTGCTCGTATTTGCAGGCTTGAACGTGTGAGATTTGACTGAGTCGTCGGGAGAAATCTCTCAACAAGTGCCGCACGACCCTTACTTGAGTCCCATTTTGGGGGTCCGTGACACCAAGCCTTAAAAAGTAAACAAGCCAACCAACGGCTTGACCAATTTGTTTAGATGAGCGACAAGGATAAGATTTGCCTACAAGTACGGACAGAAAAAAAAAAAAAATTCAAAAGAGCCCCACTTTCAATTCATCGTATTTCCTCCTTCAACTTCTCCATGTTCAATTTTTCAAAAGTAGACCCAAAAGAAGGCACCAAAATCGATTCAATTTTTCAAAAGTAGACCAAAATAAGGCACCAAAATCCATTCACTGCATGTAGTAGTCCTAGGCTCCTAGCTACCAGTTTTTAATAATTTGAGAACCAGACTTTGATGAACCAAAGCAGGAAATCTTTGCACTTGGCCACTGTAACTAGCTGAGACTGTGGACACTGCTTTGTGATGGGTCCCAACTTGTCTTCAGTGGAAGACGTGCAAAGAAGGAAACATTCTTCCTGGTCACTGTTGCGCCAAAATGTGCCATCTCTGTCTTTAAAAAGAGTACCTGGCGAGGAAATTAAGAGCCACAGCCCACAGCGAAGTACAGCTACAAAAAATCGATGGGCATCCTTTATTTTCTGTTTGTCTGGATTGAGTTACTAAATGTCCTCTTCAAAGCCACCAATGCTGGTGATACCATCTATCTGTCCCAACCTTTGAGTGATGGCAAGACCTTAGTCTCCAATGAAGGAAGTTTTGAACTGGGTTTCTTTAGTCCGGGAAATTCCAGGAATCGATACGTGGGAGTCTGGTACAAAAACATCCCGACTAGAACAGTTGTTTGGGTTGCAAACAGAGACAATCCAATTGCTGACTTGTCAGGTGTGTTGATGATCAACAGCACAGGCAGCCTAGCCCTCCTCTGTCAGACGAACGAGACTGTCGTTTGGTCATCAAGCTCATCCAAAGCAGCTGAGTATCAGAATCCAGTTGTAGCACAGCTCTTGGATTCAGGAAATCTAGTCCTCAGATATGAGAAAAACAGTGGTCCAGAAAGTTATTTATGGCAAAGTTTTGATCATCCATCAGATACATTGTTACCAGGGATGAAAGTTGGGCGGGACTTGAGGACTGGTTTCAGCAGGCGTTTAACATCTTGGAGGAACTCAGATGATCCCTCAATCGGGGAGCTAACATACAACATAGAACTTCATAATTATCCCGAGCCCTCTATGTGGAGAGGCCAAACCAAGTACTATCGGACTGGGCCATGGAATGGCCTTCGTTTCAGCGGTGCTCCTGAATTACGGCCAAATCCAATTTATCAGTTTGCATTCATCATCCATGATCAAGATGAGATATACTACACTTACCAGCTTAAAAACAAATCTGTAATCTCCAGGTTAGTTTTGAACCAAACCAGCTATTCACTTGAGCGTTACACATGGATTGAGGTAGATCAGACTTGGCGAGTTTACCTAACAGCTCCTAGAGACCACTGTGATGATTATGGCCTATGTGGTCCCCATGGAATTTGTGTGATTAGTGAATCACCAGTTTGCCAATGTCTGAATGGTTTCACACCCAAGTCACTGGAAAGATGGAGTGTAATGGACTGGTCTCTTGGGTGTGTCAGAAATAAGCCATTGAGCTGCCATAGTGACGGGTTTGCCAAATTTGAAAGGTTGAAATTGCCGGAGACTACACATACTTGGGTGAACACGAGCATGAACCTCAAGGAATGCAGGGACAGATGCTTGGCCAACTGTTCTTGTATGGCTTATAAAAACTCAGACCTTAGAGGAACAGGTAGTGGTTGTGTCATGTGGTTTGGCGATCTTATTGATATTCGATATTTTCCATCCAGTGGACAGGACCTCTACATTCGAATGCTTGCTTCAGAATTAGGTACGGCACTGGGCTTTTGTTTTCTTAGCTGACGTACGCTGCATTTAAAGTAAACTCATTTGCTCCAGTCTTTTCCAATAAATATATATTCCTGTCTTGAAAGGTTGAAACCTTGAAATAACTTCTTTTTTTTTTTTTTGGACAATTAAGGGGGAAACAGCTGGTCTAAGATAAAGGTAGCAGTGATAAGTGTGGCTGCCATCCCCGTGGTTTCTATGTTGCTTATACTCACCCATTACATCTGCAAAAGCAAGAGACGCTTAAAAGGTAAAATTTCAGTTCAGCTTTCCCGATGGGACAATTATGATCATTGCCACCATTAAATTACAATGTAATTCATTGCAAGATAAAAAAGTCTATAATTATTGGAAAATATAAAGTTTCAAATGGCAAGAAGTCATATGGAGCCCATTTTCAAATTTCTGGTGACCTACTTAGGTTTGGAGACCCATAAAAGCATAAATTAGTACCCAGAACATCAATATTCAGCGACTTCTTTTGACTACAACGAACAAACATGTTAAGTTCTAGGCTACAGGGAATACTTTAAGGACCTTAATTTGAACTCAAGTATTTTCACATGGAGAAACCAGTGAGGCACTGTTTTGCAAGGTTGATTTATTTAGATTAGGGCCATTCTAGGTACCATAGCACAGTATGATGGCTTTGACTCAATTGACAAGTCCTTGGGCTGTTTGGCTAGCTTAGTTTGAAATCTTCTTTTTATAATTTCTTTCTAAAAATTGTAAATTTTATTTACTTACATTGTCACATTACTTTTATATTTACATTTAAATGCATTAGGAATTGCTAATGCTTTTGATTTTCGCATTAACTAGGAAATATATTGGCCAAATTGGATGAATTTAATTATTTGAACTGTTGGGGACAAAAAGAATGCATAAATTTATAATAGAATGGTAGGTGTCTCGTGGGATGGCTATGTTAGAGGTCACGGGTTTCAACTTTGGGAGGGGGGGTGGGGAAGGTGAGAGATACGAGACAATGGACAGAAAAAAGGATAGTACGTACATTCTATGTTTATTAGAAATATCAAAACAAAGCCGACATTTTACCCTTAAATTAGCTGAACTAGTGTTCAGTAACTGATGTCATATTTGTTTAATAAATTCAAAAACATGCAGGCAACAACAGTGCTAAAGATCACACTGGTGAAGTACAAGGAGAAGACCTTGAGCTACCATTGTTCGAACAGACTATAATAGTCAATGCCACCAACAATTTTTCATTTAGCAGTAAGCTTGGAGAAGGAGGTTTTGGACCGGTGTACAAGGTACTAATGACCCTGAAGAATCTAAATAGGCTCATTTGATATGGAATATCATTTGTAATGAATGGTAATATTCAGGGTACGCTATTAAATGGACAAGAAATTGCAGTGAAGAGGCTTTCAGTCAGCTCTGGGCAGGGGTTGGGTGAGTTCAAAAATGAAGTTATGTTAATTGCAAAACTTCAACACCGAAATCTTGTACGGCTTTTTGGTTGTAGCATTCAAGGAGAGGAAAGGATGTTGGTTTACGAATACATGCCCAACAACAGCTTGGACTCCTTTATTTTTGGTATGACACTCCTAACCTACTAATGTAACCAGATCATATGTTATTATTGTTTCCCAGGCTTTCAATCATAGATATTTTGCTTGACCACACCAATTGGGTCATTGGTTTAACTTTAATAAGAAGCTTGCAGATCAGACAAGAAGTAAACTATTAGATTGGTCCAGACGCTTTAATATCATATGTGGAATTGCCCGGGGGCTTCTCTATCTTCATCAAGATTCTAGGTTGAGGATAATCCATAGAGATCTCAAGGCGAGTAATGTGTTACTTGATAATGAGATGAACCCAAAAATTTCAGACTTTGGCTTGGCTAAATTTTTTGAAAGTGATCAAAATGAAGCAAGGACAAGGAGAGTTGTTGGAACATGGTAAGTATTATTAACTATATATCTATATTTTGCTTCCATCTATTGTAACTGCTTGTTCTCCAATGATGTGGAACAGTGGTTACATGTCTCCAGAATATGCTGTTGATGGGCTATACTCTATAAAGTCTGATGTGTTTAGCTTTGGTGTTCTGGTATTGGAGATTGTGAGTGGGAAGAGAAATAGAGGTTTCAATCATCCAAGCCACAGCCTTAACCTAGTTGGACATGTGAGTATGAAGATCTAAATTTTCTTTTTTTAATTTTTTGTACGACTTAATGACAAGGGTGGTTTTTATGTCCTATAGGCATGGAAATTATGGAATGAAGGCAAGCCATTTGAATTAATGGATGCAATATATTTGGAACCATGCTCTCAATCAGAGGTGTTGCGATGCATCCATATTGGTCTACTATGCGTTCAACAGTATTCAGAGGATAGGCCAAACATGTCATCAGTGATTCTAATGTTGACTAGTGAGAGCACAATGTCTCAACCCAAGCAGCCAGGTTTTTCATAGGCAGAAATCCAATTGAAGAAGCAGATACTTCACAAAGAAAATCTTCAAGCAATGAAATTACTATCACTCAACTAGAGGGGCGATAAGGGATCATTTCACAACCTGAGTATTATGCCCTAGCTACATAAAAAAGGTTTCACAACATCATTGCATGTCAATGTATTATCATTCATATGCTGATCAATTTCAAGATTTGCTTAATTAATTATAATTATCATCCATTCCTAACAAGGAAATTTTCAAACATCATTGTGGTTTTGCCATATAATATATAGATGCTACCAACCTGACATTAAAGCTAATGACTATTGTTGCACAACCTTTGATTCCAACCTTGCCCTCACTGGGTGTGAGCCGTTTCATCGAAACGCGCAGCAGTGGGCTTCAATTGTTGATTGATTGCAACAAGAAAGTCATATTTTAACAACCTTAGGAACTCTGCCCTTCTTGGTTCACAAAGTTTACAATGACGAGGATCCAGTGAGTGTCCTTACAGACATTGATGCATTCTGCCTGGGTTGAAGATGAACAATGGCTTTAGTGGTAGAAAAAAAATTTGACTAGTATTTATGAATGCAACAAATGAAATTATCACCAAGGAATCAATTATGGGTATTTCGGAAAATGTTTAACCAAAGAATTGGAATTATTGCTGAGAAGGTCAATTTAACTGTTACGAAAATTTCTTGATGAAAATGGAGCTAGCATAAGAGTAAATTTAGAAAAATTTTACATTTTAAAAATGGAAAATGGATGGAGAAAACAAAATGTTTTTACAAAATTTAATTCTTAGATATAAAGGGAATAAATACAATCAAAATGCTATCCTAAAGGAAATTTAAATTTTGGCTTTTTTATTTCTGGAAAAATGGAAGCTAAAACCCTAAATAATTGGATGCAAACAAAAGAAAAAATAAATAGAAAAAAAAAATGAGGATTGACATGAGGAGATGAGGAGACCAAAGGGAAAAGGATAACAGAGCCCAAGTTTGATGCTTTACTCAGAATGAATCACGGCTTAAAATAGGCAAGCAAAAGAATTCCTCCAAAATTTTGCCTAACAGTGTTGAAAGGAGTAAAACTCTTAGGGTGCATTTGTTTTGATAGCTAAAGTTTTTATAGGACTTAACCAGATATAAATATTATCCTGATGTTTGAATTGCAACACCGGGTTAAAATATCAAAAAGACCAAAATACCCTTGAATTAGGTAACTCCACTTTAATTCACTTCCAATCCACTCTCTCTCTCCATGCCCTAGGTGTACATGACCTTAGAAATCAAAAAGATATCTGCAAAAGATCTACAAGATGTGAACCCCTTCCCTAAGATAGATGTGTACGCCGTCATTATTTCAATCTCCAATGAGACCATCTCAAGGGGCAGAAGACCCTCGCCAACAAGGCTGCCGGCAAGAATTTGCCATTGGCAAGTTAGTTGCCTTGCTCATCATCTTCCACCTCTGCTTCGACCGTGCCCTTGGTCACATGGACTTCGCAAAAGTCAACGTGCCCATCAAAGAGCTCCTTGTCACCACCATAGACGGTGGCAACCGGAAAAGCCCCCAAATTCATTAGTTACCAAGTTAAAAAGTAGTTAGGAATGCTCAAGGGGGTGTTGTCTTTTTCTTAGAGAATTGGCGAGGAGTCTCCAGCACCAAGGCTATCTTCATTCTTTTCTGCGTTAGCCCCAGCCTTAACTGGGGCTACCGCGTGGGGAAGAAATGGCCAACCCTATCCATGGTTTTAAATAAAGGCCGCGACCGTTACATAACGTCGTTACGTAGCCGTTTTTTGGGTCACCGATACAGTTACACACTGCAAAATTGGTGGGAAGAAAAAATCACGGCCTTAGCGGCCGTTACGGACCACGACCATTATGTAAAGACCGCTACGGCCATTACGTAACCGCTACAGCACTGTTACACCAAAAAAAATATTTTATTTTTTAACTTTTCTTCTCACTTTTTCTCTCTCTTTCATATATCATTCTCAATATACCAAGTGGCAAGAGGAGGAAAAGACTATGATGAGGATGACAATGATACAAAATTTACTATTTCTTTAAATACTCACAATAGATGCATTAATTAACAATTTCAAAATACTAACTTGTTAGGAAAATATATTTTTTTTATTATATTAGTAATGTGATATTTATGTTCTTTACTTTTCAACTTCAACCTTCTTTCTTTTTTGACAATTTTATATATATATTATTCATATGTCTTATGTGTCTAATAGATTAGCACACATAAGAATTTATCACAGATAAGAACAATGAGAAGTATAAATACGCGCGCGCGCGCGCACGCACATACACACACACACACACATAATTTTCTATCAATGGTGGTTTAAAACAAATGTAAACTTGTTGCCCTTACCAAATAACTTAATTACTCGAACTAAAGGATCCACAATACACTAAAACTCTTTCTAAGAATGGCTAAAAGCTTAAAACATGCAAGTACACTAATATGCACAAGGTTGTGCGTGCTTCAAAAAAATTCACGGCCGTTACACCCACTTCCCGTTATGTAACATCCGCTACTCCCGCTTCCCATTACACCCGTTACCGTTAGGTTATGCTACCCACCACCACAATTTAAAACCATGACCCTATCCCAAACAAATGGGCCAAGGCACCCCCTTCCCGGTTAGTTCTATTCTTCTTGTATATTACACCAAACATGGGCTAAGGACCCTTAGCTTAGCCGAACCTGCGAACTGAATACACCCTGAAACATGTTCTGCTCACTGAATTTCATAAACACTAATGTTTCTGCACAAACTATAAGATTCCTAATATGTGATTACTGTCCTTTTGAAACATATATGTGATTGAAGCTTTCATCATAGCTGATAGCTTATTAAAAATGGGAATAAAGTTCTTAACAGAATCCGTCCAGGTATTGCTTTAGAAATGTAAGTTATAAAGACCTTACACAAGCCTAACTTCTCTTAGCCTGTAGAAACACACACACATTCCAAGAGAGAGGAATGTTGACCGTCAGTATCCGTTGGTGCTTCTGCTTCTTCTGCTTTCTGCCAATGAGCTTCTTTTATCCTAATCAATGGAGCCGCTCATGAGTTTTATTTTTTTTAAATTCCCTAACAGCTAGTATTTAGTCAAGAATTTTGATCGGTGGGGCATTGAATACTGACAAATAATAATTTTAGAGATAAACATTATCATACCATATTTTAATATAAACTACATGTACCTAATATTGTAAAGGATCTTATAAAATTTAACAATGTGACAGAAAGCCAAATTTTTATTTAAAAATTAAATATTCTATCACATTATTACTATTACTTGTTCATAATTTTGGATAAAGACATAATCACATTATTTTTATACTTTTGATTTATTAAGCTGTACATCTTTGAATTGGAAAGCGCTACAAGTCCACTAGCTGCTTCTATTGTCCCCATGTGCAGGCTGCAGCTTTGGTTTTGTTTTGGTGTTGCTTCTTTTTCCCCCTTTGGCTTTGTTGCCTTGACTACTCACATTGAATTTGGTTAATTAGATTATTATGTGCCAAAAATTTTTATTTATGATGATTGAAATTTTTAAGACATAATTTTAATTTGGAACACATTCTTATTTCTTAATAATTTCTCAGGCTGAAAGTATATTTAATCTTTCTATGATGTTTGTTATGGATACAAACATACTTTCTGGATCGCCTGTCAAAATTCTGGAATTTTATAGCAGGGATCAAAAAAATATATGTTTATGAGACCAACATCTCATTCTTAGAAATGAGAATACAGGAAAATTATTCCATGAAAATATTTTTTTAGTACAAACCAAACACCACAGTAATGGCTATGACCAATTCCAGGACACCACCACTGTGCTAACACTTCAGTTTATTGTGGTTCATTCGTGCCAATGGCAGGTAATAGCATGGAGCCAAGGGTCAAAAACAAAGGAAAAACAGAAAATGAAATAAAAAAAATAGTACTCATTTCCCCTTTTCAAATTATGATTTAGACATTTCTTGGTTTATGGGGACTGATTCCTATATCAGATATTCTAAGTTGACCATTTGTCAGGCACAACATTAAAATATATATATATATACTGCAAAATGCAAATGAAAATCACAGTAAAGATTCACTGCTTGAACCAAGTTTCCAAAAGTAAATGGACCAATCAACAGCTTGGCCAATTAGTTTAAATCAATTACAAGGAATAAGATTTGTCTGCAGTTAAAGACAGTCTAGATAAAATTTTCTTCATAGGCTCACCCCTTTTCTTCCTTCAACTTCCCCACATCAACTTTTTCAAAGGTAGACCAAAATGAAGGTATCAAAATCCATTTTTTGTACGTAATTAGAATCTTAATCACATGTTATAAATCAGGCTCTGATGAACCGGTGCAGGAAATCTTTGCTCCTGACCACTGACACTAAATGAGACCGTTGCCATTGCCTGGCGGAAGTCAGACTTGTCCTCGTGGGGGAGGACAACCTGTAGAGGAGGAAACATGCTACCTAATATTTGTCACCTCTAAATGTGCCATACTGCCATCTGCCTTCAAAGAAGGAATTTGACAAGAGAATTATGAGCCACAGCCCACAAGAGAGTACAGCTATAATAAATCAATGGGCATCCTTTATTTTCTGTTTGTATGGATTGAGTTACTCGATGTCCTCTCCAAAGCCACCAATGTGGCTGACATCATTAATCCATCCCAATATTTGAGGGAGGTAAAGACCTTAGTCTCCAAAGAAGGAAGTTTTGAACTGGGTTTCTTTAGTCCAGGAAATTCCAGGAAACGATACTTGGGAAGCTGGTACAAGAACATCCCAACTAGAACAGTTGTTTGGGTTGCAAACAGAAACAACCCAATTACTGACTTGTCAGGCGTGTTGATGATTAACAGCACAGGCAGCCTCGTCCTTCTCAGTCAGACAAGTCAGACTGTTGTTTGGTCACCAAGCTTGTCCAAAAGAGCTGATCATCAGAATCCAGTAGCAGCACAGCTTTTGGATTCAGGAAATCTTATTCCTACAATATGAGAAATACAGTAACCCAGAAAGTTATTTGTGGCAAAGCTTCGATTACCCATCAGACACTGTGTTACCAGGGATGAAAGTTGGGTGGGACTTGAGGACAGGCCTCAACAGGCGTTTGTCATCATTGAAGAACTTGGATGATCCATCTCTCAGGACCTTACTTAAAATATAGAACTTCATAATTTTCCCAAGCCCTGTACGTGGAATGGTGACACCAAGTACTACCAGAGTGGGCCATGGAATGGCCTTCGATACAGTGGAGCCCTGAATTGCGGCCAAACCCACTTTATCAGTTTAGTTCAAGTACAGTCAGAAGGCGGTGTTCTACGACTTCCAGCTTAAAAATAAATCTGTAATGTCAAGGGTGGTTTGAACCTAACCAGTTGCTTCAGCGGTACACATGGATTGAAGTGGATCAAACTTAAAAAGAGTACCTATCAGATCCTAGAAACCACTGTGATAACTATGGACTATGTGGTGCCCATGCAATTTGTGTGATTAGTGAGTCAACAGTTTGTGAATGTTTGAAGAGTTTCAGCCCTAAGTCACCCAAAAAATGGAACTCAATGGACTGGTCACAAGGGTGTGTGCGAACTGTGAAGTAAACCATTGAACTGCCATAAAGATGGGTTCACTAAATTTGAAGGTTTGAAATTGCCGGATACTACATATACTTAGTTAAACACAAGTATGAATCTCAAGGAATGCAGGGTCAAATGCTTCGCCAACTGTTCTTGTATGGCATATTCAAACTCTGACACTAGAGGAGGTAGTGGCTTTGTCACATGGTTCAGAAATTTTATTGATATTTGACAGCTTCCAGCCAGTGGACAGGACCTCTATATTCGAATGCCTGCTTCAGAATTAGGTATGGGCTGCTTTCATTTTCTTTTCAGTCTCCACTGTATTTTGCAATAAACCTATCTTCTAATTTTAGAATAATGATGTCATTATTTATTCAGTTATAAGTGTATCTCGATCATACTTTGCTTTCTAAATTTGAATTTTATAAATAAAGGAACAAAACTCTGGTCTAAGATAAAGGCAGCTGCAGTAACTGTGGCAGCCACTATCATAGTTTCTGGGATGCTTATAATCAGCTATTACATCTGCAAAAGCAGGAGAAGCTTAAAAGGAAAACGTTTTCAAACTGCTTCCATTCTCAAGCTCTTATAGTTTCAGTATTTCATATTTCCCAATAGAATGATTATAGTTGTTGCAACCAGATATTAAATTTTAATGAAATTCTTTGCAAAATGAAAATTTCAACGATATATTGACAAAAACAAAAGTTTTTTGTCAAAGAAATTTTGTATCTTGAACTAATAACTAAATAGATTAAAAAATATACTCTTATCCAGTCTTTAAGCTAACACAGGCCACTCTTGTGTGTGCTGACAAAGAGTGGACATGAATTTAGTAAGGGGCATTATTAAGTCCTTTTTTCAAATCTCTAGAACCTCACTTCAAACTTAGGTTTGACAGCATATAAATTGGATGGTTAAGGCTGTGTTTGGACTGACTCATAGGTTTAACTTATCTCGTGCTCAGTCTGCCGTCTATAAATGACAAGAATCAAGATAAGGACATGAGTCAAACTTCTTTTTGTATTCTTTTTTTTTTTTTTGAATTTTATGCCTTTATTTGCATCAGTCTAATCTGGCTATGTTGATTTTTATTTTAGTTTTGGTGAGGTGGGAAATTGACCTACTCCTGCCCATGTGCATAGGCCAAGGAGCCGCCTTAGCCAGCCAAGTTCTTTACTATGATCCCACCAAGCTTGGGCTAAGAGTGGCCTTCTTGAAACAAATGCACCCTTAATACCCAACTCTTAGTCTCTCAGCAACTTTCAGTTACAAAATGCAAAATAATAGGTTGAAAGGTACCAAGAATAATTAAGACTTCGAACGCAAATATTTTTACTGGGATAAACCAGTAAGGCAGTATTTACAAGGTTTATTTACTTAAATTAGTTGCATTTTCACTACCAATGTACAATATGACAGGGGGCTGACTCAGCCAGGAAGCCATTGAATATTTAACTAGCTTACTTTCAATTTTTTCCATTTCATCACAAAGATTTTTTTTTTGTTTTTTTGATTCTATCTATTTACTTACATCCATCACATTATTTTTATATTTAATTTTATACATTAGGAATTGCTAATGTTTTTTTTTTTTATTTTTGCATTGGTTATGGAATTAAATTGTCTAAAAAATGTCATGAATTTAATCTGAATTTTCTCAGGGAAAAATGGAATGCATGAATTACATTGTGTTGTACAAACATTCTATGTCAACTCAAATTACTGAAAAGAAAACAAAGAACCAACCCTTAAGCTCACCTAAACTATTGTTTATCTCAATATAACTATGCAGATTCCATTTTTTTTCTATTTCCCCTTGCACTGTTTTAGTAACTAATGTCAATCCTATTTACTACCATCCAAAAATGTGTGCAGACAAGAATAAAGATCACCATGTTGAAGTACAAAAGGAAGATCTAGAGCTACCATTGTTCAAACTAGCTACAATAGTCAATGCCACTAACAGCTTTTCATCTAACAAGAAGCTCCGAGAAGGTGGTTTCGGATCAGTGTACAAGGTACTTATGAAAATGAATAATTTAAATAAGCTCATCTATTATAAAATATCACATTTTGTAATGAATGCCACTATTCAGGGTATATTACTAAATGGACAAGAAATTGCTGTGCAGATGCTTTCAATGAGCTCTGGGCAAGGGTTGAGTGAGTTCAAAAATGAGGTTATATTGATTGCAAAACTCCAGCACCAAAATCATGTAAATCTTTTGGGTTGTTGCAATCAAGGATAGGAAAATGATGTTAATTTATGAATACATGCCCAACTGAAGCTTGGAATCTTTATTTTCAGTTTGACTCCTTTATTTTGACTCTTTCATTAGTCCATGAGTTTGCACACACTTAAATCGTCCCATATAGGATTGGTATAACTTGAATATGGAAATTGCAGATCAAACAAGAAGTAAACTCTTAGATCAGTCTAGGCGTTTTAACATTATCTACGGAATTGCTTGCGGGCTTCTCTATCTTCATCAAGATTTTAGATTGAGGATTATCCATAAAGGTCTCAAGGCCAGTAATGTGTTGCTTGATGATGAAATGAACCCAAGAATTTCAGACTTCGGCTTGGCTAAAATATTTGAAAGTGATCAAAAGGAAGCGAAGACAAAGAAAGTGATCGGAATATAGTAAGTATTATTATCTATAATCTATATTTCGCTTTAATATCTTGCAAGTGTGCTCATTCTGAAATGATGCATTGCAGTAGTTATATGGCTCCAGAATTTGCTGATGATGGGCTATACTCAATAAAGTCTAATGTCTTTAGCTTTGGTGTTCTGCTAGTGGATATTGTTAAGCAGGAAAAGAAATTGAGGTTTTAATCACCCTGACCACAGCCTTAACCTAATTGGACACGTGCGTACCATGATCTAAATTTTGGGTAAACTGCACCAATAGTTCCAAACTACAACCACTATTTCATACTAGTTCCCAAACTTCAATTTTCCTCACATTGATCCCAAACTTTCAAAATGATTGCAATTTTAAATCACCTCACCATTAGTTGCAGCCATTTGGTCCAAGTACCCAACCATCCAACTACATTGCATTAGTAATCCCCAAATTATTGACTAAGTTTTATACTTGTCGTCAAACTATTGACCAAGCTTCATACTTATCCCCAAAATTTTGGCTAAGCTTCATATAATACCAAAATTTGGGAAGATAGTGGAACTCAATCAATAGTTGTAGAGACCCAGAAAATAAAATAATAAAAGAAAATGGGATAAAGAGGTTTTGGCTGGGAGAGGAGAAAACAGGCAATGGTTTTCGGGAGTGGATAGAAAACCGTCAACGGTTATGGAATTTTACCGCGGACCGGTAATAGGTAAATGGTAAAAATTGAGCCGGCTAATAGAAAACAAGCAACGGTTTTCTGAGAGTCAAAGAGCAGTGAACAAGATAAGAAGATCTTGCAAGCCTCATTTTTCATTAAACAGAAATTACTCTCTCTCTCTCTCTCTCTCTCTCTCTCTCTCTCTCTCTCTCTCTCTCTCTCCCAAACCCATGGCTCTCCCTCCCTTCTCTCTACGATTTCGCTCCACTCGTAGTTCAAATCAACGATCAGGAACCAGCACGAGGTTCCTAGGAAGTTTCTTTGCAACTTAGGCAAAGCAAATTCTAAGTTTGGCATTCCGAGCCTCCATCCCAAAACCAAGGTAAGTGGGGTATTTTAAGAGTTTTAAAATTAATTTGGAATATGTAGAGTTTAGGGAATATTAAATGTTAATGTTGTGGAGGTTGCGTTGAATAATTTGGGAAAAAATGAATTTCAGGCTTTTGAGCTACGAACGTCGTGGAGCGTATAATTTAGGGTGTTAGTGGATCTCTCAGTAAGCCAGGTAAGGGGAAAAAATTATAGCAGTCTTTTACGAAAATTATTGGTTGAGAAATATGAGGAAAAGGAAATATGATATTTTACTTGAAATTTATTATGATATGAATATCAGATGAAAATTTGTGTGGCATATGATTTATACTGAAATATGTTTGAAATTGGGTTAAATGAGTATTGAAGTATGGGAAATGTGGAAAATAATGAAAGTGATATGTACTGAAAAATATATCTTCTGAGAAATGATGAATATGAGATAT
Organism: Malania oleifera; assembly: GCF_029873635.1. Classification (NCBI taxonomy): domain Eukaryota; kingdom Viridiplantae; phylum Streptophyta; class Magnoliopsida; order Santalales; family Ximeniaceae; genus Malania; species Malania oleifera. Next base: position 141,501,836 of record NC_080417.1, read on the forward strand.
GGAAATATTTTATTGAGAAATGTGAATAATGTGAAATGAGATACGTATATGTTATTATGATATGAAATTAGTTGTGAATACTGATATGTGAATATGAAAATGAAAAATGGAATATTACAATGTGAATACTGCATTATAGATATTGAAATGTGAATATGAGAAATGGGAAATGTTGCAATGTAAAATTCTGCAATATGAATATTGAATTGTGAGAATTGAAATGTGACATTCTGAAATGTATATATTGAAATATGAATATTGAAATGTGATAGATGAAATGTCAATACTGCATAATGATTGCGGGTATGTGGTAATGATAACCCTAATGGATGGATATGGAAACCCTAATAATGGGTTGTGATATTGAGTACGATACTGTTGCTAGTGGTGTTAGTACAACCATACAGACTCTTGGAGCGTGTGACATGGCAGTCGACTGAGCTGTTTAGTAGAGTTGTTGTGCCCCCTAGTTTGGATTAAGGCTATAGGCCGGCCAGTCGTACTACAGACGAAGATATATGATATGATATTTTGATCTAACCGGGTAGGTCAGCCGCGGTTAGGTCCAGCCTTCGGGCCGCACAACTTCGACCATGGGAGGAAGCATACCGTAGTGTATGGAGAGTTACCTCGACCATGGGGTGAAGCATGGCATTGAAAATATCCTCAGGGCAGTCATGAGTTACAGACGCAGATGTAACTAAGGAAACTCATGAGCTAGATATGAAAATGGAAATGAAATGGAAATAAAAATGGAAATGAAATGGAAGGGAAATGGAAATGGAAATGGAAATGAGAAAATGGAATAGTGTGAGTTAATAACATAAATAATTAAAGCGAAGTAAAACACTCTGCCTGAGGGCTTGCTGAATAAGGTGAGTGCCCTGATGAGTATCAGTTGTAACCGAACCCGAGTTATTTGGGCAAGGATACAAACGATATCAGAGCAGAGAAGAGTTACATGTATATACGTGTATTCTCCCCCTATTTTCGGGAACTCCGCTGGTAAACATGGGTTGCGTGTGAATGAATTTGCGAATGAAATTAAAAGCTTATGAAAGTTTGTGTTTTATATCTATATGATTATGATTGTGGAAATGATATATTTTCTCAAAAATATATTATCACTGACATGAATACATGTCATATTATGATGAAACTCATACTGCCACGCCCTATAGATAATTTATTCCGTCTTATTGAGATGTGTCTCACCCAATCATTTAAATATTTCAAGAAACCGAAATAGACTAGGTGATAAAGCTCTTAGGTAGAGGGAAGCTGATACCTTGCGTAGACAGGGTGAGTGTTCTGAGCTAGGGATGGAGGACTCCCCTAGAGCATTTTGTGTTTCTTTTTGGCGATGTGTTAATCATGTATTTATGGATGAGTTAGTACTCTGGTATGTGTATTCGCTGTGATATGTATATATATAATGACGTCCGCTGTTAGGTCTGTGAATATGATAATGACTATATACCCAGTACCTTTTTCGGGTCGGGTTATGTTTGTGTGATATCAGAGGTGATGACGCAACCGATAGGTGATTATATGTTTTATATATTGAAAGGAAAAAAAAAATGGTATGAAAAATCAGGGCGTCGCAGTTTGGTATCAGAATCTAAGTTGCTAGGTTTTGTAGACTTTAGTAAACAGCGGAATACAATACCAAAGTATAGGAATGGATATTGACGAGATATAAGTTAGTTGTCGTTAGAGGATGAGATCAGAATTTAGGGTTCCATCTTGTGACCTGGAGGCAGGAATTCCATGGTTGTTTCTGTGATTTTCCTAGGGTGACGACTTCTGGAAAACCATGGATACTATCGCCGATTCTTGTTTCTAAGTGGTAGGATTGAATCTTAAATAAGGATTGAGTATGTTAAGAGAAATGGTATAGCAGAATATCTTAGTATGTTGGGTGTGTTAGTGAGTTATGATGAAAGAGTTCTAAAACCATTTTATATCATTTGCAGGATGGATATAGGGAGTAGTAGTGCACATGTTGAGGGTGATGATGCAAGGCTTTCCAATATGGAAGCCGGAGATCCTGATGTTGTACTATGTAGTGTCACTCAGCAAGTGATGGCAAAGATGGCTAGAGGTTCAGGGGAGCGAAGCTACACGATTGAGCAGTTCACGCGTATGAGACCCCCGTCGTTCTCTGGAGAAGCTAACCCATTTGTGATTGAGAATTAGGTCCAGGATATGGAGGACATGTTGGCAGTTTTTCCGTGTACAGATGAGCAAAAAGTACTGTTTGCGACGTTTAAGCTGACAAGGGAGGCAAAGCGCTGATGGAGATCAACGAGACTATTGGAGGAGCAAAGACCTGACCCTGTAGCGGTGACGTGGAGCCGCTTCAGGGAGATCTTTTTCGAGAGATACTTCCCCGCTACCATTAGGAGTGCGAAGGCAGCGGAGTTTCTGCACTTGACGTAGGGACCGATGACAGTACAGCAGTATGCAGCTAGATTCATTGAACTGTCTCGGTTTGCTCTGTATTTGGTATCGGATGAGGAAAGGAAAGCGAGGAAGTTCGAGTAGAGCTTAAGACAGAGTCTGTTCGAGCAGGTTATAGGCTTTTGAGCCCAGACATTTGCAGAGGTAGTGGATAGAGCTGCAATGATTGAGAGTGACCTTCAGAGGGACGCTGCAGCACAGAGTCAGGGGAAGAGGTCAATGCCTTCAGATTTTCAGGAGGGTCCAGTTGAGGGCCTTAGAGGAGGCAAGATAGCAGAGAAGGACGGAGACAGGTAGTGGGAGATTGGGTAGTACAAAGTAGACAGAAGCCCCCTTCTCGTCCCATATGTTACAAGAGACACTCGGGAGAGTGCCAAGTCAAGGAGGTGATATATTATTAGTGTCATCAGCCTAGGCATATGGCAAGAGACTGCCGAGCACCGCTAGTTATTGCACCTGTTCCTAGACCATTCAAAGAGGTCGTCAGGCACCTCGAGATGGACAACAGAGGAATATCGCCCCGGCACGGGTTTACACGCTGACACCGAGGGATGCTGAGGCGGCAGGAGATGTTGCGACAGATACAATTTTAACTCTGTCATTTACAACTACTATTTTGTTTGATTTAGGGATGACTCATTCTTTTATCGCCTAAGAGTTTGTTAAATTTTGTGGGTTAGAAACACAGCAGTTGGGTGTCAGTTGTCAGTGGCTACGCCGATAGGGGCTGTGAGGATATGTGAGAAAGTACTCAAGAACTGTCCAGTGTGCATTCATGTGAGGTCTTTATTAGCTAATCTGGTGGTCTTGGATATGCATGGGTTTGAGGTGATACTGGGGATGGACTGGCTAGCTGCTCACTATGCCAGTATAGACTGTAATCAAAGAGAGGTAGTGTTCAGACCTCCAGAAGGACAGGAGTACAGATTCGTGGAGTCTTGTGTGCGCACCACACCACAGTTGTTATCCGCCATTCAGGCGAGGCGATTGTTGCTGGAGGATTGTCAGGGATATGTGGCTAATGTGAATGAGATATCAGGAAGGGATTTGAGGTTAGAGGATATCCCGATAGTGAGGGATTTTCCCGATATTTTTCCTGAGGAGTTGCCGGGACTACCTCCTGATCGTGAAGTAGAGTTTGTTATTGATCTGGTTCTGAGGATAGTGCCGATTTCGAAAGCACCGTACAGAATGGCACCGGCGAAATTAAAAGAATTGAAAAAATAGTTGCAAGAACTGTTAAATGATTTACCTTGAGAATTATGAGATCGTGAAATGAGTATTGAAATATGGGATTTGAAATGTGAAAAATGATGAAAGTGATATGTACTAAAAAATATATCTTCTGAGAAATGATGAATATGAGATATGGAAATGTTTTATTGAGAAATGTGAATAATGTGAAATGAGATACATATATGTTTTATGAGATGAAATGAGTTATGAATACTGATATGTGAATATGAAAATGAAAAATGGAATATTACAATGTGAATACTGCATTATAGATATTGAAATGTGAATATGAGAAATAGAAAATATTGCAATGAAAAATTATGCAATATGAATATTGAATTGTGAGAATTAAAATGAGACATTTTGAAATGTGTATATTGAAATATGAATATTGAAATGTGATAGATGAAATGTCAATACCTTATAATGATTGCGGGTATGTGGTAATGATAACCCTGATGGATGGATATGGAAACCCTAATGATGGGTTGTGATATTGAGCACGGTACCGTTGCTAGTGGTGTTAGTACAACCACACGGACTCTTGGAGCGTGTGGCATGGCAGTCGACTTAGTTGTTTAGTAAAGTTGTTGTGCCCTCTGAGTCCAGATCAAGGCTACAGGCCGGTCACTCGTACTACAGACGCGGATATATGATATGATATTTTGATCTAACCAGGTAGGCTAACCGCGGTTAGGTCCAGCCTTCAGGCCGTACAACCTCGACCATGGGGGGAAGCATGGCGTAGTGTATAGAGAGTTACCTCGACCATGGAGTGAAGCATGGCGTTGAAAATATCCTTAGAGCAACCATGAGTTACAGACGCAGATGTAACTAAGGAGACTTATGAGCTAGATATGAAAATGGAAATGAAATGGAAATTAAAATAGGAATGAAATGGAATGGAAATGGAAATGGAAATGAGAAAATGGAATAGCGAGAGTTAATAACATATATAATTAAAGCGAAATAAAACACTCCGCTTGAGGGTTTACTGAGTAAGTTGAGTGCCCTGATGAGTAATAGTTGTAGCTGAACCCGAATTATTTGGGCAAGGATACAAACGATATTAGAGCAGAGGGGAGTTACATGTATGGGCATGCATTCTCCCCTATTCTCGAGAACTCCATTGGTAAACATGGGTTGTGTGTGAATGAATTTGGGAATGAAATTAAAAGCTTATGAAAGCTTGTGTTTTATATCTATATGATTATGATTGTGAAAATGATATATTTTCTCAAAATATATTATCACTGACATGAATATATGTCATATTATGATGAAACTCATACTACAACACACAGTAGATAATTTATTTCATCTTACTGAGATGTGTCTCACCCAATCATTTAAGTATTTCAGGAAACCGAGATAGACCACGTGATAGAACTCCGAGGTAGAGGGGAGCTGATACCTTGCGTAGACAAGGAGAGTGTACTGAGCTAGGGATGGAGGATTCCCCTAGAGCATTTTGTGTTTCTTTTTGGTGATGTGTTAGTCATGTATTTATGGATGAGTTAGTACTCTAGTATGTGTATTCGCTGTGGTATATATATATATATAATGACTTCCGCTGTTAGGTCTGTGAATATGATAATGACTGTATACCCGGTACCCCTTTTGGGTCAGGTTATGTTTGTGTGGTATTAGAGGTGATGACGTGGCTGATAGGTGATTATATGTTTTATATATTGAAAGAAAAAAAAATGGTATGAAAAATTGGGACGTCACAATAGTTTGGAAATTACCACTGCAAATAATTTGAAATTCCATCCAAAATTTTTGATTGCGACTAAAAGGATGGAATTGAAGCCACTTTTGAAGTTTGGGATTGATGGTGAGACAAATTGAGGTTGGGGAAGAAGCTTGAAACAGGGCCTATAGTTTTAGGACTATCATTGCAATTTATCCATTAAATTTTCTTTATTTTAGTTGTTGTCTTACTTAAGGACAAAAAAGTTTTATGTGCTTTAGGCATGAAAATTATGGAATGAAGGCAAACCATATGAATTAATTGATGCATCATCTTTGGACTTATGCTCTCTATCTCAAGTGTTGAGATGCATTCATATTGGTTTGTTATGTGCTCAGCAGCATCCAGAGGATATAGACCAAATATGTCATATGTTGTTCTAATGTTGGGTAATGAGAGTGCAATGCCACAACCCAAGAAGCCAGGTTTCTTTGTGGGTAGAAATCCACTTGAAGAGGCGGAAACGTCACCGAAAAAATTATATTCAAACAATGGAATTGCTATTACACTGTTGGAGACACGATAATGGATATTTTAGCAGCATGAATAGTTGACACGGCATTTATATGTCAATCCATTTATTGATTCACTTCAACTGATTGTTATTATCACCCTATGAAAATTTTCAAATGTCAACACGGTTCAGGAAGATGCTAATGGCTTGCTGTTGAACCAAATGAACATTGTTGCACAACCTTGGTTCAAACCTTGCTTTGACAGCTTTAATAATTGGGTTTGATCAGAAAGCACGATGGGCTTTATAAGTTACGGATTGATGGTAACAAGAGTTTGTGTTTAACAACCTTAAGAACCCTGCCTTAATTTTTTGGATTGCAAGGCATACACAGCATAGCAGACAAACAACGCATGCTTACAAGCAGACAAGCAGCGTTTATAGCGCATAAAAATAGGAATACGTAATAGTCAATAACCTCCTTAATTTTCTCCAATTCAACAAGCAGCAGAAGTGAGAAGATACCCACGCACCCAAGCATGCGACAGTACATCTACATCTCGCCATAGCCATACATAGTAGAAATTCAAAACGAAATTCAAAAGGAAGAGAGGATGAGAGGGATCATAAAAGAAATTTGGAAGAGTGAATTACCTAAAAGCACCAGTACCACACGAATCGACGCCCTGTTCTCCTTGAATCGACCCTCAAAAATTCCCAATACTCATGACGACGCAACCTCGCATCTCTCCCTCAAATCTCCCAAGCACCGCAGATCCCAATGGTCCACTGGTGGCCGCAGTGAAGGCAGCAATAGCATTAAGAAATACCATGCACCGTGGAAAGAAATTGCAGACAGAGGATTTAATGTGCTTGGAATTTTCTGCCGTAAACTGTAGTGAGAAAATAACCGAGAAAACGATACCGCCTGACATATGCCACCATTTTGTGAGTTTTAAGTACAAAATTTTACGAAGGCCGGAGTTTTTCAAAGGTCTAATACAGTAAGATGCCAATGTGATCATGCGAACAACTCACTTATTTCTAATTTTTTTAAAATATTATGATTTTTTAACTTTAAAAGGTTAAACTTTTATTACTTTTACTTAATTATTCTAATATTATTTTCTAGTTATGAAAAATATATATGTCACTCCACCTTACCCAGCCTCATCTCCCACCAATTAGGTTTTTCCATCCCAATAAATGTATTGGTATCCTTATTGTCCTATAAAAGGGCGCTACCTCTCACATTTGATAGACACATCTTTACATACTTGTATACACATTGTATGCTTGATACTCACTTGCATGCTTGAAGTAAGTAAGGTATATAGAAAGAAGTATTGAGGTTTGTCCCACATCGGTTGTGGAAGGGGCTTGGTGGTTAATTATTAAGTGTGAGGGAAAGACACACCCTATGAGCTAGCTTTTGGAGTTCAGAAAACCCAAGACCACCCAACACAGACACACAGCTGCTACTACGCATGACTCCTTTATTTGGAGTTCCAGAATAGGCTACTGCACATGGCTTCTGGTATTTGATTTCCAATATAGCATGCTCCAACAAAACATTAAAGAAAGGAGCCTTTTCAAGGCATTGGGCCCCACAAGGAGGGAAACCCAACAGTCTCTTCATTTTCATTCTCTTTTTTTTCTACAATAGCTCCTCCATTTGGTTTTTTCACTTACAGCAACCAGTAGCTCCTTAGTATTTTTCTCCATTCTGTTTCACTCACATATGTAGCTTCCCCGCGCCTGCAGTTAGCACCAGCACCATTCGTCTTCTTCACTGCAACAAGCTGCTGCTGCTTCTTTTTCGTGTGACTCCGGCTGCATATTATTAACAGCATATTGAGATATTCTGATTGTGCTCATTTTGGTTGGTTCTTTGAAGTTTTGTTTAGAATATTTGGTGAGACATTTCCATCTTACTACATTTGTTTATACACTCTTATGTATTTGTAAGGCTTATACTTTTTGTATCCACTTTGTACTAATTTGGTGATAGTGGATTTGGACTGCCGTGTCCCGTGGACGTACCTCAACATTTGAGGGAACCACGTTAAATTTTCTTGTGTCTCTTTTTTTTTATTATTTGCATTACTCCATTGATTTACTCATGGAATTGTTCGTATATAATATTTCCCCAATAAATGGTATCGGAGTCGTGTTATTTGTACGCATTAAATTTGTGTAAATCATGGATGGTAATATTGGCTATATGATTAGTTTCAATGGAAGCAATTGGGTAACTTGAAAAACAAAAATGCAAGATCTTTTATTTTGCAAAGATTTGGATGGGCCTATTAAGAGTGATAGCCGAAAGCCTAAAGACATGAATGATGATGGGTGGAATAGGCTTAATAGGAAAACCGTTGGTGTTATCTGGTAATGGATTGATGATAGTGTTTTTCATCATGTTTCTACCGAAACTTTGGCACATGAATTGTGGAAAGAATTAGAAAGTCTTTATGATAGAAAGTCGGCTACAAATAAAGCTTTTCTTTTCCGAAAATTGGTGAACTTGAAATATAAAGATGACAGTCTTATTACCGAGCATTTGAATGAGATGAAAAATATTATCAATCAATTTACTACTATGAAAATAGTTTTTGATGATGCATGCCTTAATGCTTCTTAACTCTTTGCCAAAAAGTTGGGAGACTTTGGTTGTGACAGTTAGTAATTCGGCTCCCAATGGAATTGTTACTGTAAACCAAGTAACTACCAGCTTGTTGAATGAAGAAATTAGAAGAAAATCAGTTGGCTCTTCTCATTCAGAGGCACTTGTGACACAAAATCAGGGGAGAGGTAGAAGTAAAAGCAGATATTCTCACCGCAATGATAAATCACGAGGCTGGTCCAGCTCAGTTTCGAAAAAAGATATTGAGTGTCACTATTGTCATAAAAAGGGGCATATGAAGCGGGATGCAGAAAAGTGAAATTCAAGGAGCAAAACAAAGAGAAAAATTTTGAGAAAAAGCATGAAGACACAACTTTAGTTGCATCAGATGGTGATCTCATGGTTATTTGTGATGAAAGTTGCATTAATTTGACAAGTCAAGAGACTGATTGGGTTATTGATTCCGGTGCGTCATTCCATGTCACTTCTCAGGGAGATTTCTTCACTTCTTATTCCAAAGAAAATTATGGAGTTGTTTGGATGGGAAATTAAGGTTTGTCAAAAATTGTTTGCATGGGAAATGTTTGTTTGGAAACAAATTTGGGATGCAAGTTGGTGCTCAAAGATGTGAGACATGTACCCGATATTCAACTAAATTTGATATCTATAGGAAAACTTTATGATGAAGGGTTTGACAACCATTTTGGAGATGGAAAATGGAAGCTCACAAAGGGTAATTTTTTGGTGGCTAAAGGCAAGAAGACTGGTACACTTTATATGATGTAAGGTAAAATTGGTAATGGTGGTGTGAATGCAATTGAGAGTCACTCTTCCACCGATTTGTGGCATAAGCGGCTTGGCTACATGAGTGAAAAAGGAATGCAATTTTTTTTCAAAAAGAAGCTCCTACCCGGGTTGAAAGGTACCCCTCTTAAAGCTTGTGTTCATTGTTTGGCCGGTAAGCAACATAGAGCTCCTTTTTGTACAAAGTTTGTTACTAAAAAATATAATATTTTAGATTTGATACATTCAGATGTATGTGGTCCTTTGAAAGTTAAATCTCATGGTGGTGCACTTTATTTTGTTACCTTTATTGATGATTATTCAAGAAAAGTTTGGGCTTACACTTTGAAGACTAAAGATCAAGTTTTAGATGTGTTTAAGCATTTTCAAGTTAAATTTGAAAGGGAGACTGGAAAGAAGGTGAAATGTGTGCACTCAAATAATGGTGGAGAGTACATTGGCCCATTTGATGTATATTGTTACAGCCAAGGAATTAGACATCAAATGACCGTCAAGAAAACTCCTCAACAAAATGGTATTGCCGAAAGGATGAACCCCACTGTACTGGAGAGAATGAGATGTATGCTCTCTCATGCGAAGTTGCCAAAATCATTTTGGGGTGAAGCAATGTGAGGACAACGGTGGACTTGATTAATTTGTCTCCTTCAAGTCCTTTACTTGGTGAAGTTCCTAAAAAAATTTGGAAAGGTAAGGATGTCACTTATGATCACTTGAAAGTGTTTGGTTGTTGTACATTTGTTCACATTCCAAAAGATGAAAGATCCAAACTTAATGACAAGACAATTCAATGTATTTTTCTTGGCTATGGGCATGATGAATTTGGATACAGATTGTGGGATTCGATTGACAAGAAAATTGTTAGAAGCCGAGATGTTGTATTTTTTGATGATCAAACAATTGAAGATTTTGGCACGGTTGAGCAACCACAATATATCCCAGAACAAAATATCACTATTTCTACGTCTACAACATTTCCTATAACTGCTGGAAAGTCAAATTTCGAATAAAAGACCTTACCCTAAATCTAGGATAAAATCCAACTTCGTCCCACCGACGATCTGCTCCGGCAGACTTAGGGACTTCCCCAAGAGTGTTGTGGTGGTCTCAGATCGTCGATTTGGCGAACGACGGGACCAAAATCGAAGAGAGATGGAGGTGAAGCCATAGGAGAGAGAGAGAGAGAGAGAGAGAGAGAGAGAGAGAGAGAGAGAGAGAGAGAATTTTGCTAAAAATTTATGCATTTAACCCGATTTTAGGCCATTTATACTGTGGAATTCGTCAACAAGTCAGGTCAACTCATCGATGAGTCCTATAGAAAGTTCATCGACGAATCTGCACCCTCATCGACAAATTTCAGACTTCCCAAAAATCCTCTATTAGTATCTTCTCATCGACGAGATCCTGAAGAACCTTCGTCTACATACCCCTGTGTTCGTCGACGAGACTTGGAAAATTTCTTGGAATTATCACATCTAAAGTGCAACGTTGTCAACGAAGTCGGTTGCCTCCTTTTGTACTGTTTCCATTTCTATCCCTTTTTATTATTTAAATACCCTTATTTTCGGGTCGTTACAACAATTACCAAACAAAACCCTCCCAAAACCATCAAAAGAGAAAACTATTACATACAACTGATTAACCTGCACTACTTATTTACATAATTTCTTACCTGAACCCTTACCTTTTTATGGTTGATGCTGGATCCTCCTAAATAAATATAGGTACTTTTGGCGCATCTCCTCCTTTAAATCTCATGAAGTTTCCTTAACTACATGATTCCTCCAGAGTACTTTCACTAGTGGGATTTTCTTGGTACGTAATTCTTACTCTTTATATTCTAAGACTTGAACTGATATTTCTTTATAAGATAAGGTCTCACCAATCTCCAGTGTTTCATAACTTATTATGTGAAATGGATCTGGGATGTATTTCTTCAACATGTACACATGAAATATGTTGACCTTATAGGTCACACCCTGGTTTTGATAATGACAAATACAATTGTATTTAATAAATATCTAGTTCATGTGCAGGTTCATATTAGCATATCTTCAGTGGCACGTGAAAAGCTTAAAGACTTGAAGACAATTTCATACTCTTAATTGTAATAGTTTTTAAATGAAATTTGTCTGTAATAGTAATTAGGGTTTTCGGTTTGTAATAAGCTCACACACATCACATGCATGATTTAATTTGTAAGCTCAAACCGAACCATAGAAAGACCTTAGGGTGAACCATCGGTCGACCGACACCGGACTTTTTCGGTGTTTCCAAATTGGACCCCAAGTGACCTTAGGACACGCACATATGCACATATGTTTATTAAGCACTTGAAATAGACTTATTTGGGTCAATTTGGGACCGAAATGCACACTTGGTGCACTTTCGGTCGACCGGCCAACTCAGTTCAATCTGGTCTGGTCGACCGAAACCGGTCCGGGTCAACTGTTTGACCCAGGCCCGGTCGACCGAGCCCTTATAGGTCATTTGACCTCGGTCGACCGAACCTCCTGGGAGTCAACTTTTTGACCTCCCGGTCGACCGACCAGATTTGTACCCCAGCGACCTGGTCGACCGAGGGGTCTTGGGAGAATTCCCAACTGCCTGGTCGACCGAGCCCTGTAGTTCAAAAAGGCCCCGGTCGACCGAACCTCAAAAATTTGGCAAATCGCCCTCTCCGGTCGACCGAGCCACTCAGTTCAAAATTGCCCTGGTCGACCGAGCTACTTGAGTCCTGGTCGACCGAACCATTTCTGGTCGACCGGACCTCTCGGGTTGCTCCCATTTTTTACCGCAGTTAATAATTTTTTAATGGGGTTAAATTATCTTAAGTGTCATTAATCTTTTCCAAAAATCCCTAATAAGTCCCCAACGGTCAAAATTTTTAGTATGTCTATATATACTCCTTCATTTGGTGATTTAAGCACGGATTAGCAAAAAGATTAACAAAATTTCTCTCAAGCCAAAATACTCATTTTTGCCTCTCATTACTCACACTCCTTTTGAAACCTACTCAAGCTTACACTCTTCATCCATCTAAATCATTTGTAAGTGTACTGAGTACTTTTACTTAGAGGTTAGCTCTCCATATTGTTGCATATTTGAATCGATTTTTGAGAGCATAACCTAAGTTTTCTTAGGAGGCTTTGCCAATAAGCCTGCCCTAAGAAAGACTTGTTGTGACATCCCAAGTATTGCATTCTTGTTGCAATATCTTAGGAAGTTCGTTTTTATTTGGAGATTGCAAAAATACTTTCAAACATATCCGAATATCTTGTGGTGTTCATATTGATATATTTGTGAAAAGATATTCATGTGTGTGATATATCAATCTTTGTGGTATTATTTATACAAGTATATATATCATTTGCCGAAAACAAAGATTATCTATTTTGCAATCCAAGCATATACGCATTCTATTGATTGATAATATTGAGGCTTGTTTGATATTCTGTGTGAACACTCTTGACTGAATATTTTGAAGTACACAGATTATTATTGACACTCTCACGTACTTGCTACACAGATAGTTGTTGAGAGTTGACATATTTAGACCACACAGAGCTTACATTATTAAATCATCTGTGGTGTTTGTGTTTATGCGCACTTGTGGTACAAATCTGCTTTACGTGAAAGCACTCTTGTATTGTACCTTTGATTGTATATCTGAGAGATTCCAGGCGTGGCCTGAGGGGGCGGTAATCCAGCCCGGTAAGGATTGGTGTAAAGGTTGAGGTCAGCCCTGTGTTAATTTGACCTGGTTTGTATAGGTGCCGCTCCACCTGTTTAAGTGAGCAAGGTATTGTGATAATCCTTGTGCTGGTTAGCCAAGGCGGGGACGTAGGCAGTTGGCGAAACCTCGATAACATATCTGCGTGTCATCCTCTCTTTACTGCTTTCTGGTGCTTGTATGGTTGTTTAAACTGCTTTATTTTATTTCTGGTATATTTACATTATTTGCACTAGATTGACCCTAGGCTTGTGAACATACTGCTGCTAGGTGGAATACCTAGGAGATAAAATTTAAAAAATACCAATTCACCCCCCTCTTGGGATCACGGTAAAGCTAACAAAAAACATCGTGGATTCTAGATAGCGTTGGGGGTAACGCTAACCTATAGGCAACTGGACCAACTTTTTCCAATATCTCAAATGACCCAATATACCTAGGGCTAAGCTTACCCTTCTTCCAGAATCTCATTACTCCTTTCATCGGTGCAACTTTTAAAAACACAATATCACCCACATCAAATTTCGGCACTCGTCGATGGGTATCTTCATAGCTTTTCTGTCGGCTCTGAGCTGTTTTAATCCTTTCCTAACTAAGCTTGATTTTATCAGAAGCCCACTGTACCATCTCTGACCCCAATATCTATTTCTCTTCAATTTCATACCAATATAACAGAGATTGACACTTTCGTCCATACAATGCCTCATACGGGGCCATCCTGATACTGGCCTAGTAGCTGTCGTTGTAAGAAAACTCCACTAATGGTAGGTACTAGATCCAGCTACCTCCAAAATCTAGCACACAGGCACGCAGCATATTTTCCAATATCTGAATAGTTCTCTCAGTCTGTCCATCTGTCTGAGGATGAAAGGTCGTGTTAAAAGCCAACTAGGATCTCAAAGCTCTTTGTAAGCCTTTCCAAAATTGATATGTGAAACGTGGATCCCAGTCATAAATAATGGACACAGACACACCATGCAGTTTGACTATTTCCTGTACATACAACTCTGCCAATCTACCCATGGTGCAATTAACTTTGATGGGAAGAAAATGGGCGGTCTTTGTTAGTCTATCAACGGCCACCCAGATGGCATTCTGTCTATGCTGTGCTGGCAGTAACCTCGATACGAAATCCATAGAAATATGCTCCCACTTCTATTCTGGAATGTGAAGTGGTTGCAATGGCCCCGCTGGTCTCTGATGCTCAGTCTTCACCTACTGACATGTCAAAAACTGCTCTACATATTCAATAATTTCTTTCTTTATATTGCTCCACCAAAAGGATAACCTCAAATCCCTATACATTTTCGTACTCCCTAGATGTACTGTATACAGGGAATAGTGCACCTCTTCGAAAATGGTTCTTTTAATCTCAACATCTACAAGCACATAGAGTCTGGTACGGAATCTTAAAGCTCCGTCATCTAAAATACTGAGCTCTACTCCCTGCCCACTCTGCACCTTATCCATAATCTTTATTAACTCCAATAAAATATTATTTTAATATTTCCTAATTTACAATAACTAAATAACAATTAATTTCTAAATAACTAATTTATCCTAGTTTTAGGGCTATGCCTACAACGACCTCACGAGAAATCTGTTCCGTTAGACTTGTAGAAAATTATCCCTAGATTCTCGTGGTGGTGTTTGATCGTCAATTTGGCTTAAAATTTAGGAAAAATTGAGGTAGGAGTGAGAATTTTCCTTATCCTAGGAGATATGTCTACGTTGCTCCTATGAAAAATCCACTTTAGTAGAAATGTCGGTGACGGAGAATGGAGTCTAGTGGTATTTTCATATTTTCAATTGGGCGAGAATTCGTCGCAAAATCATAGAGAGAGGAGTGGAGAGCATGCGAGTTTTTTTTCCCTTTCCTTCCTATTCTGCGCATGAAGTTTGTTTTTTTTTTTTTTTCTTCTTTTCCTCTTCCTGTTTGTTCCAGGAAGCTTAGGCACTAAGTCTTTTTTTTTTTTTTTGTTTTTGCGTTACTTTATACCTTATTACATAATAACTTTACATATATATATATATATATATATAACTTAATATATATCCTTATTTCAATTTTTTCCCACACTATTCATTTTATTTGTTTATTCCTTTAATTAATTTCCTTAATAATATTTAATTAATTAATTAATAATTAATATTTATTTATTCTATTATTTTTTTTCTGGGTTACTACAGGTTTTCTCTGTAGTGAGGGTTAAATGAAAGATCCTGCGAGCATTGTGGTTAAACAACATAAACTCTCTCTCTCTCTCTCTCTCTCTCTCTCTCTCTCTCTCTCTCTCTCTCTCTCTCTCTCTCTCTCTCTCTCTCTCTCTAATGCTATCCTTTGAAGCTCCCTCCTTCTCTCTTCAATTCCATGTAACGACTTGCTATACTTTATAAATATTTTAAAACTTTCCAATAATAAATACCATGAAATTTCATGTCTCTGATACCTTCTGATATATATATATATATACATATAACTATCAACCTATGCAGCAGGAAGTTGTATCCATATAACCATAAACACATATTTACACAATACGAGAGTGCTAAAATGTTCCCAAAATATGCATATACAACTATTCCTAAAAATAAGCCCTTAACTAAAATTGGGGCTATACAAAATAATCTCTCAAGAATACTCACCCTACTGATAGGGCAGAACAATAGCCCCTTTACCTACAAGTCTGTTCTGCTCGCCTACCTGGATCACCTGAAAAATGTTAAAGTAATGGGATGAGCCAACGCTCAGTAAGATGAAATATGATATTGCTAGTGTGTGGCAAATGAGTTACATTTCTATAAAAATCTGAGTCTATAAAATCATGAATACTGAATCTGAAAATACAGGTACAGATAATATATATACCACCTTGTACACGTTGCTTAACATAACTGTCTTTATAACTTTTCTATTCATAATACTTCTAATATTCATAAGTACATCCTCTATTTCCGTAAACTGTATATATATATAAATACTGAAAAACTTCCCTGTGGATAACTGTATGTTATGATTTAACCCCTCACGACAGGGTTGTGTGGCCCGTAGACGGGATTTACCACTGGTTGGCCTATCAGGATAAACCACTATACTTAGTCAGTCAGATCGGCCCTCCTCAACCCATATCTGATGGGGAGCTTATCCACAACATAGGCACGATCAACTTATCTACCACGTATTATCTGAATAGGTGGTTGCACTCTATACTATATATAGCTATGGTACCGTGCTCTGTAATTTGTAATGGTCCATTAGGGTCTGATACTATATAATTATAACGCACCGAACCCTTAAACCCGGGTCCAACGCATTATACCTAATAAAATCCCGATAATCCATAATCAGCATATACACAACGAAAAACATAAATATAATCTCCAATTATATAATACCAGAGTTTTCTACATCCATCTACACACCATAATAAATCATGCATCCATCTGTATTCCCATATATACACATATCTCCCAAAAACATTTAGTATTCACAATACTAGTATGTTTCACAACCATTCATAATATCTAGAAGACTTAAAACATAAAACATAAATTTTATACATCCCAAAATTAACATAGAAATATACCCTTTTATTTTTCTATTTCCCAATAATGCTATAAAAATCTCGAGCTCTCAAAGCTCGATTTCGAGGAAATCCTGAAAAAGATAAATTCATATTCGGGTGAGACACATCACAGTAAGGGAAGAAACCGTATATTAAAACAATGTGTGGCTTACATGAGGTTCAAAATATCATTTTAATAACATTTGCAAAAGGTTATCATAAACACTGAAATCATTCTCTGAGCCTAATCAAACACATGCAAAAGTTTTAATCCACGAGATTACCCAAGGATAGGGGTGATTACCCGCCCATATAAGTAGCACCCCTCTGCTTTGATACCTAGGCAACCCAGAGGTCATAACTAAATCATACCAGGGCACTCACCTTACTCAGTAAGCCCTCAAGTGTTAGATTGATTTCGTACTCACACCGTTTAACAATAGCTTACCGGAAAAGGCCCTAAGGATAGGGAAATCTACTCGCCCATACAAGTAGGTTCTCTCTGCCCTAGTACGTTATACAGCTACTGCCACATCTGAAGCTACTAGTGCACTTGCCTTACTCAGCAAGCCCTTAAGCGAAGAGTGCGCCCCGCCCAAACGTAACATGTTCTACATATATAAATACTTCTAATATCATAATACATTATTCATTTTGTCATTGTTCAACCATTCACCTACTTTTATATTCATAACTTTAACATTACACTTCATTTCACTTTAAGTGACTCTTTCCTATTTTATATTGTTCACATTTTACATTTCATTTTCATTTCATTCATTTTCCTTTTCATTTCATTGCATTTCATACCCAGCATCTTTCAGCTGTTTTACCCAGCATCTTTCAACTGTTTTACCCAACATTTTTCAGTTGTCATACATTTACCCAGCATCTTTTGATTGTTTTACCTAACATTTTTCACTTGTTACACATTTACCCAGCATCTTTCAGCTGTTTTACCCAACATCTTTCAGCTATTTTACCCAGCATTTTTCAGTTGTTTACATGGTTGCATTAACACACACAAGCAACATAGTCCATGTCATGTTTTATCCACAATGCATTACTTACTTAACCTGCATCTCATACATTTAACATATATTTGAACAGAAATTACATTTACTCATGCCACACAATTTAACAATAAAATTCATACACTGCCTGTAAAATAAGCCAACCAACATTTAATGTTTATATACTGAAAATACCTTTTATTTCTTATATAATTATGTTGAAAATATTTTCCCACTTTCATCAATTCATTTTCGCATATACGTACTTAATAAACAGCCCTAAATTCGAAAAAATATAATTTAAAAGTTTGGCATTTTAAACCCATACCGAAGCATATACACGTATATATAACACAATTTATTTTTTCATTAAATTCATAAAAATTATGATTTAATATATATTTTTCCCCTTATCTGGTTTCTTGAATTACACCGATAGGGACTCCGAAAAAATACCTGTGGCACTCACCCGGACCCTGAATCTAAAATTCTAGTTCCATTAAATTAATCGTAAATAAAATATTATTTTAATATTTCATATGCCCTTAAATTCTAAATAAATAAATAAATATACCCTTAAATATAACCAAATTACCAAATTTTCCAAATTAATTAATTCATTTCTCTAAAATACTACCCATCTAGCCTTCCTTAGGCTTCACACACCTCAAATTAACATTTGAACTAATATTTAACACTTTCACTTAATTTTCTAAATTATGTCTGCGGGATTCAAAATTACACCCGCAACGCTCACCCGGGCCCTAAGTTCTGAACATTCTACTTCAACTCCAGATGCTCAACATTTTAACATTTCTAAATTAATCCTAATTAATTAAAAATAAACCTCTTACTAACCCCCATACCCCAAATTTGGGGTTTTGCCCATGACGACCCTACGAGAATTCCGTCCCACTAGACTTGTAGAGAATCATCCCTAAATTCTCGTCGTGGTTTCTATTCGTCAATCAGGCTTATAAGTTGCAAGAAATTAAAGAAAAAGGGAAAATTGGCTTACCCCAGGAGATACGCCTACGCCGCTCCTACCACCGATCCGCTCTGGTATAAATGACAGTAGCAGAGAATGGAGTCCAGCAGTATCTTCTGATTCTCGATCAGGCGAGAAGCCGCCACGTAGCTGGGGAGAGAGGGAGAGAGAACGAGAGGAGAGGGAGAGAGAGAGAGAGAGAGAGAGAGTTCAGAGAACTTGGGGGGGGTGGTCTAGCGCAGGAATCTTCCAGCAGAAAGAAAAAGAATTTTCTTTCCTTCTCTAATCCTTCCTTTAGGAAGGATCCTGAAGGATTTATAATAATAATAATAATTATTATTATATTATATACATATATATATATAATTTATTCAACAATTTAAATTTAACAATACTTAATTAATTAATTGGTTAATAATAAATAAATTTAATTTAATTTAATTTTTTTATTTTTTTATTTAATTAATTAATTTAATAATATTTAATTAATTAACTAATCAATAATTACTCTTAATTTTAATTTTTTTTAATAAATTTTTTTTCCGAGTTATTACATTCTTCCTTCCTTTAAAGAAATTCGTCCTCGAAATTTTTTTACTAATCCACCATCCATAGTTAAATTAAATCATTATTATCTTAATCATAAACCTATACATGCACCACTGACATTATCTGGCTTAGTCGGGATCAACGATTACTCATGCTGATCCACCTCTATCGAGAGGTACTTGCTGGTTTCTCCCAATACCATAACCTCTGAAATCAACTAACCAAACTTTCAAGTTCAAATTCCAAGTTCTTATTTTTCTGTTCGGACACATCACCGTCGATGGATTTATCATGATATTTTGAAGCTAACCACTCCTTCAAAAAAACACAGAAGACTATCAAGGGATTTCTACCCCAAAACTTACGAAACACAACTCAGAATTCCTAACGGTATCTTAATCTACCCATTCCTACTCTTATCACAATTTAATCCTATACTCTGGTATAAATCATTCCTAACCTAATACTCTAACATCTCCATATCCAGGCGATGTGAAATTAATCACACTTTCAGCTGGACATTACTCTGATACCATAATGTAACGCCCCGAACCCTTAAACCCGAGTCCGACGCATTATACCTAATAAAATCCCGATAATCCATAATCAGCATATACGCAGCGAAAAACATAAATATAATCTCCAATTATATAATACCAGAGTTTTCTACATCCATCTACACACCATAATAAATCATGCATCCACCTGTATTCCCATATATACACATATCTCCCAAAAATATTTAATATTTACAATACCAGTATGTTTCACAATCATTCATAATATCTAGAAGACTTAAAACATAAAACATAAATTTTATACATTCCAAAATTAACATAGAAATATACCCTTTTATTTTTCTATTTCCCAATAATGCTATAAAAATCTCGAGCTCTCAAAGCTCGATATCGAGGAAATCCCGAAAAAGATAAATTTATACTCGGATGAGACACATCTCAGTAAGGGACGAAACCATATATTAAAATAGTGTGTGGCTTACATGAGGTTCAAAAATATCATTTTAATAACATTTGCAAAACGTTATCATAAACACTGAAATCATTCTCTGAGCCTAATCAAACATATGAAAAAGTTTTAACCTACGAGATTACCCAAGGATAGGGGTGATTACCCGCCCATACAAGTTGCACCCCTTTGCTTTGATACCTAGGCAATCCAAATGTCACAACTAAAGCATACCAGGGCACTTACCTTACTCAGTAAGCCCTCAAGTGTTAGATTGATCTCGTACTCACACCGTTCAACAATAGCTTACCGGCAAAGGCCCTAAGGATAGGAAAATCTACCTGCCCATACAAGTAGGTTCCATCTACCCTAGTACGTTATGCAGCTACTGCCACATCTAAAACTGCTAGTGCACTCGCCTTACTCAGCAAGCCCTCAGGCAAAGAGTGTGTTCCGCCCAAACGTAACATTTTCTACATATATAAATACTTCTAATATCATAATACATTATTCTTTTTGTCATTGTTCAACCATTCACCTATGTTTATGTTTATAACTTTAACATTACACTTCATTTCATTTTGAGTGACTCTTTCCCATTTTACATTGTTCACATTTCACATTTCATTTCCATTTCATTCATTTCTATTTTCATTTCATTTCATCATTTCATACCCAGTATCTTTCAATTGTTTTACCCAACATCTTTCAGTTGTTTTACCCAACATTTTTCAGCTATTACACATTTATCCAGTATCTTTCAGCTGTTTTACCCAACATCTTTCAGTTGTTTTACCCAACATTTTTCATCTGTTTACATGGTTGCATTAACACACACAAGCAACATAGTTCATATCATGTTTTATCCACAATACATTACTTACTTAACTTGCATCTCATACATTTAATATATATTTGCACAAAACTTACATTTACTCATGCCACACAAATTAACAATAAAATTCATACATTGCCTGTAAAATAAGCCAACCAACATTTAATGTTTATATATTGAAAATATCTTTTATTTCTTATATAATTATGTTGAAAATATTTTCCCACTTTCATCAATTCATTTTCGCATATACGTACTTAATAAATAGCCCTAAATTCGAAAAAATATAATTTAAAAGTTTGGCATTTTAAACCCATACCGAAGCATATACACGTATATATAACACAATTTATTTTTTCATTAAATTCATAAAAATTATGATTTAATATATATTTTTCCCCTTACCTGGTTTCTTGAATTACACCGACAGGGACTCCGGAAAAATACCTGTGGCACTCACCCGGACCCTGAATCTAAAATTCTAGTTCCATTAAATTAATCCTAAATAAAATATTATTTTAATATTTCATATGCCCTTAAATTCTAAATAAATAAATAAATATACCCTTAAATATAACCAAATTACCAAATTTTCCAAATTAATTAATTCATTTCTCTAAAATACTACCCATCTAGCCTTCCTTAGGCTTCACACACCTCAAATTAACATTTGAACTAATATTTAACACTTCCACTTAATTTTCTAAATTATGTCTGCGGGATTCAAAATTACACCCGCGACGCTCACCCGAGCCCTAAGTTCCAAATATTCTACTTCAACTCTAGATGCTCAACATTTCAACATTTCTAAATTAATCCTAATTAATTAAAAATAAACCTCTTAATAACCCCCATACCCCAAATTTGGGGTTTTGCCCACAATGACCCCACGAGAATTCCGTCCCGCTAGACTTGTAGAGAATCATCCCTAAATTCTCGTCGTGGTTTCTATTCGTCAATCAGGCTTATAAGTTGCAAGAAATTAAAGAAAAAGGGAAAATTGGCTTACCCTAGGAGATACGCCTACGCCGCTCCTACCACCGATCCGCTCTGGTATAAATGACAGTAGCAGAGAATGGAGTCCAGCAGTATCTTCCGATTCTCGATCAGGCGAGAAGCCGCCACGTAGCTGGGGAGAGAGGGAGAGAGAACGAGAGGAGAGGGAGAGAGAGAGAGAGAGAGAGAGAGAGAGTTCAGAGAACTTGGGGGGGTGGTTTGGCACAGGAATCTTTCTGTAGAAAGAAAATTTGTTTTCTTTCTGCAAGAAGATTCCTATGCCTATTATTATTATTATTATTATTATTATTATTATTATTATTATTATTATTATTATTATTATATATAGAACTTTTAACCATTACATATATATATATATATAATTTATTCAACAATTTAAATTTAACAATACTGAATTAATTAATTGGTTAGTAATAAATAATTTTAATCTGTATCAACTGTATTTCTGAAATGAATTGTAAAACTGTATGTCATGGTACTGAAAACTGTATAATCATGGTATTCTAAAAATACTATAAAATATATTCCCTGTCTGTATATTTGATTACGCGTCAAAACTACGTAATTGGGCAACTTAACCCGAACTTTACGGTTTATATTTTTAATTAAATTTCTAAAATTGTCCAATATTTTAATAAAGTGCCAAAATTATCATTCTTGAACTTTATTGCACTATTTATGAAGTTTTGGTAATTTTTTGTCGCAGGAAAATTCCCAGAAACCAAAACCGATACCTGTTCGTATTTCATGCATAACTTTTCCATCTGAACTCCGATTGAGACGATTCAAATTTCTAGAGAAATAGGAAAGGATTATCTACAACTTTCATGTTTTGAGTTTTATGAGATACGGGCTCCAGAAGAGTCAGATTTGCGATGAACAGAGAATGAAAAAAATGAAAAAATATAACAATACGGGTCAACTCTTTCCGAACGGGTCGGGTCGTGGCTTCACGGATCCTAGGGCACCCAATTTCCCCTTTTTATTCCTCTGTTTCTTCCCCACACACAGCAGCCCACGAGGACTCCCCCTCTCCCTTCTCTTCTTCCTTTCCCTTCTTTCTTTTATTTCTTTCATGTTTTTGTTCTTCTTCTTTTTCAATCTTTCCTTCTCTCTACATCTCAGTTATTTCTTTCCTTCACCTTATCTTCCTCTACTTTTATTCTTTCTCTAACCTCTTTGTTTTTCAGCCTCTCTCTCACTCAGCTTCCTCTTCCCTTTGCAACTCCCCGCAACAAACACCATTACAGCCGCAACAGCTTCACGGCACAACAGCAATACCAGTCGAGCACTCTGCTGCTGCCATAGCAGTAGCCCCATACCAGCACCCACAGCAGCAGCCTGTGCACCAGCTTCCCCTACCCCAGCTCTCCTCCAGTAGAGTAGCAACACAGCAGCTCCAAACTCACACACAGCAGCTGCATCTGCTGCCATGGCCACCCCTCTCTCTCTCTCTCTTTCTTCTTTATTCTTTTCTTTTCTTTCTTTTGTTTTCAATTGCAACAATATGTTTCTTCTCTCCTTTAGTTGTTAGAATTTTGAAAGATTGTTTGAATGGGTGTTAAGTTATTTTAATTTGTTTAGTGGAGTTTAATATTTATTTATTTATGTTTCTTTTAATTAATGTTATTATTAGATTGGATGGATTTAATTTAACTCCTTTTATTTATTTATCATTCCTTTAGTTCCTTTTATTTATGTTTTTATTGTGTTTTATTTTCATTTAAGTCAATTGATAGTTAAACTTTGTTTCGAGTTCTTGGTTCGTAATAAAAGTTCAGTTTTTAGTCTGCATTTAAATTGTGATTTTGGTTCGTAATTTTTAGTTCATGTTAAAGATTTGATTTTTATTCCGCGCGTGTGTGTGTTTGATTGAGTTTCCATTCCCGTGTGTTATAATTCCTTATTCAAAGTTGTCATCTTTAATTAAGCGTGTTTCAGTGTTTCCTTAAGTAGACTAGGATTTCCGTTATTGTTATTTAATTTAGTGCGTGCTAGTTTTAGGACTTTAATTTGCGTGTGTATTTAATTTGTTAAATTAGGTTTCCACAATTTTGAAAATCCCGAATCTGAACTGAGTTCAGTACCTTTTTAATTTCGATTGGAAGAACGTAAATTTTGAGATTAAAATGCATTCCCTGAGGAGACGATCTAGCCCTTGGGCTTAATATTACACGACGTAACTCTTATACTTGGGATAGCTTCCGAGCTGCTCATTTTTCGAATGAGTCAATATTCTGTAAAACATAATCATGAAAACACTATAAAACATGTTTCTATACTATATCCATATTCTCATGACACAGTAATTTAAAACATAATAACGTATTTGATAAACTGTATAAATTTCTGTTGTGAATGATAATCTGGTAAAAACGTATAATTTATACTGATAACATATTAGAATTGCCTAGCATAGCATATTTCCTTATCTGATTTCAGCTAAAAATCCTCTGCTGAGACGGGTCCTACACCCGCAGGGTTCTCCACTCAATACCCTAAAAACCATATAATCAAGAACAAAATATCACTATTTCCTTGTGTACTACATTTCTTACAACTGCTGAAAAGCCAAACTTTGACAAAAAGACTTTACCTTGAATTTGGGATGAAATCCAACTTCGTCCCACCGACGATTTGCTCCGGTAGACTTAGAGAGAACATTCCTAGGAGCGTCGTGGTGGCCTCAAATCGTCGATCCGGCGATCGACGGGGCTGAAATCTAGGAGAGAGAAGGGAGAGGCCATAAAAAGAGAAGAGAGGGAAATCTCTTCTCTGCAGGCACACACAATCTAGTGCAAAATCTCAAAACTCCATTGTTAGAAATGCTGAATTCCTCTGCCTAACCATCCTGTATTCAAACTGTTACTTTTGCTAATTCTGGATCATTCTTCCGAGCTAGTTTAATCCTTTCATATAATGTAAGCTGTACAACCAGATTGGCCATAAACGCCCGAGGATCATCTATTACTAATTCCATGCCGAGCCTTTCCAAGTCCATCTGAATCGGGTGCTGAACTACTGCTGCTAATTGCGTTGTATCCTCTGATTTATAGCTCAGTGCATCAGCTACCACATTTGCTTTACTTGGGTGGTAACTAATAGTACAATTATAATCCTTGATGAGTTCCAGCCATCTCCTCTAGTGCATATTCAACTCTTTTTGTGTGAAGAAATATTTTAAACTCTTATGATCAAAAAATATTTCACATTTCTCACCATATAAATAATGTCTCCAGATCTTTAGCGCGTGTACTACTGCAGCCAATTCTAGATCGTGAGTAGGGTAGTTCTTTTCATATTCTTTCAACTGTCTGGAAGCATAAGCTATCACCCTACCATGCTGCATCAGTACACAACCGAGCCCTTTCAAAGACGCGTCATTATAAATCACATATCCATCACCTCCTAATGGAATCGTCAGTACTGGTGTAGTGACGAGCCGCTGCTTTAATTCTTGAAAACTTTGCTCGTATTCTTCATCCCAGACAAACTCGGAATTTTTCCTGGTCAAACGTGTGAGAGACCTTGATAAGGCTGCAAACCCCTCAACAAACCAACGACAATAACCTGGCGGTCCCAAGAAACTTCTGAATTCTTGCACATTCTTCGGCTTGGCCCAATTCACCACCGTATCAATTTTACTGGGATCTACTGAAATACCATCTCCTGAGATCACGTGGCCTAAAAATACAACTTGCTCAAGCCAAAACTCACACTTACTAAATTTGGCATAGAGTTCCTCTTCCCTAAGTGTCTGCAGATCCTGTCTCAAATGCACCTCATGATCCTCAAAATTCTTTGAGTACACCAGCATATCATCAATAAAAACCACTACAAACTAATCTAAATACTGGTAGAAGACTCTATTCATCAAGTCCATGAACACAACTGGGGCATTCGTCAGACCAAAAGGCATAACAAGAAATTCATAGTGCCTGTACCTGGTCCTGAAAGCTGTCTTCGTAATGTCCTCTACTTTTACTCTCACTTGATGATACCCTAATCTGAGGTTGATCTTAGAATACACCTGAGTACCCTGAAACTGATCAAACAAATCATTTATAGGGGGTAGAGGATACTTGTTCTTAATAGTAACCTTTACAAATAATACTGGAGCTCCCTATGGCGATACACTAGGTAGCATAAATCCCATATCTAGCAAATCTTGCAACTGATCCTTTAATTCTCCCAATTTAGTTGGAGCTATACGGTAGGGAACCTTAGAGATGGGTGTTGTCCCTGGAGGTAAATCTATGGCAAAATCCACCTCACGTTCGAGAGGCAACCCTGGTAGCTCTTCTGGAAAAATAATTGGAAATTCTCATACTACTGATGTACCGTCAAACTTCAATTCATTTTCTGTCACTTCTTTTACAAAAGCCATAAATCCCTGACTTCCATCCAAAAGCAATCTGCTTACCTGCGTAGCTAACACTAACTGCGACGGAGCACGTTCACATGAACTAGTGAAGCTGAATTCTTGCTTACGAGGGGGTCTGAAAATTACTTCTTTCTAATGACAATCAATACTAGTATAATTAACTGTCAGCCAATTCATACCCAGTATTACATCAAACCCGCACATCTCTAACATGATCAGGTCAGCTGGTAGCACTCTCCCCTGAATTTCTATAGGATAGCCTCTGAGTATCCTTTTACACCTCATTACTGACCTGGATGGTGTAGCTACTCACAGTTCTCTATCTAATAACTGAGTCTCATTTTCAGATAATTTAACATAGGATACAGAGACAAAGGAATGAGTAGCACTTGAATCAAATAAAATAATAACGGGATGTGACAAAACAATAAATGTACCTGTCACCACATCCGTAGCAGCCTCAGCATAACCCAACATCAATGTGTAAACCCTCGTTGGGACTACATTCCTCTGCTAGCCTTCACGAGGCGCCTGATATCCTCCCCGATAGGGTCTGGGAGCTAGAACCTGATCTGGCAGTCCTAGGCATGCACATACCATATGGCCGAGTCTCCCACAACAATAGCAAACATCTCTCCCAACCCAACACTCCCCCAAATGTCGTCTCCCACATATCTGACATACCAGGAAAGTCAACATACCCTAACTCTTAGGAGGTCTTGTCATCTGCCGTTGATCTCCCTTATCACGACCTCCTCTCCATGAACCCCTACAGGAGCCAACCTGAAAATCCTGAGGTGCAGGCCTCTTCCTTTGACTCTATGCTGCAATACCTCTTTGTATACCACTCTCAATGATCGTAACTCTGTCTACAACCTCCGTAAATGTCTGAGCCCTGAAACCAATCACCTGCTTAAACAGGTTCTACCTCAGTCCCTCTTCAAACTTTCTTGCTTTTTTCTCTTCATTTGGCTCTAAATGCAGGGCAAAACATGACAACTCAATAAATCGAGTTGCATACTGAGATACTGTCATCTTCCCCTGAACTAGATGCATAAAATCTATTGCCTTCGTGCTCCGAACAACCGAGGGAAAATATCACCTGAAGAATAGCTCCTTGAATCAGTCTCAAGTCACTAGCACCAGAACCAGCCTCTGCTCGTCTTTCAATCACGCTAATCTCCACTAGCACTTCGCCTCTCCTGTTAGTTTAAATGCTGCAAATACCACCTTCTACTTATCCGTACAAGAAAGCACAGCCAACATCTCTTTGATGTCCTGGACCCAATTCTTAGCTACAACCGGGTCATCTCCTCCAGCAAAAGATGGGGGCTTCATCCATGTAAACTGCTCGATCGTGCAACTACGCTCCCCAGAGCTCCTGGCCATCTCATCCATCACCTGCTAAGTGACGCTACGCAGTACAGCATCTATATCTCCTCCACCTATGCTGGAAGGTCTTGGCTTATCCTCCCTAGCATTCGTGTCACTGCTTCCTAGGTCCATCTTGAAAACAAATAACACACTTTAAAACCTTATCTCCTGCACAGAACTAATCCATTTAATTCCACTCAAATCCCATACTCATAACTAACTACCTTCCCTGATCTTAATTCAGAATCCAATTCTACAACCTAGACACACAACCCGATGATAGTTTACTATGGTTTTCCTGAAATCGTCATCCCAGGAAAAACACAGAAATCACCACGGTAATCATGCACCCAGACTATAGAACAAACCTCAAATCTTTTCTTATACTTTGGTATTGCTTTCGCTACACTCTAAAGTCTACAGAACCTAGCAACCTACGCTCTGATACTAATCTATAACGACCTGCTATACTTTATAAATATTTTAAAATTTTCTAATAATAAATACCATGAAATTCCATGTCTCTGATACCTTCTGATATATATATATATATATATATATTTAACTATCAACCTATGCAGTAGGAAGTTGTATCCATATAACCATAAACACATATTTACACAATACTAGAGTGCTAAAATGTTCCCAAAATATGCATATATAGGTATTCCTAAAAAAAAAACCCCTCGACTAAAACTAGGGCTATACAAAATAATCTCCCAAGAGAATACTCACCCTACTGATAGGGCAGTACAGTAGCCCCTCTACCTGTGAACCTGTTATGCTCGCCTACCTGGATCACTTGAAAAATGTTAAAGTAATGAGATGAGTCAACGCTTAGTAAGACGAAATATGTTATTACTAGTGTGTGACAAATGAGTTACATTTTTATAAAAATCCGAGTCTATAAAATCATGAATACTGAATTTGAAAATACACGTACAGATAATATATATACCACCTTGTTCACATTGCTTAACATAACTGTCTTTATAAGTTTTCTATTCATAATACTTATAATATTCATTAGTACATCCTCTATTTCTGTAAACTGTATATACATATAAATACTGAAAAACTTCCTTGTGGATAACTGTATGTCATGATTTAATCCCTCATGACAAGGTTGTGCAGCTCATAGGCAGGATTTATCACTGGTTGGCCTACCAGGATAAACCATTATACTCCGTCAGTCAGATCGGCTCTCCTCAACCCATATCTGATGGGGAGCCTGTCCACAACATAGACATGATCGACTTATCTACCACATATTATTTGAATAGGTGGTTGCATTTTATATTGTATATAGCTACGGTATCGTGCTCTATAATCTGTAATGGTCCATCAAGGCCTGATACTATATAATACATCTCTATATACAACTATCTATTTTACCATAATTTTGTAATAACTGTATTAACCATGACGTTGTGATAAACTGTATCTGTATCAATTGTATTTCTGAAATGAACTGTAAAACTATATGTCATGGTACTGAAAACTATATAATCATGGTATTCTAAAAATACTATAAAACACACTCCTTATCTGTATATTCTGTAAAACATAATCCTAAAAACACTGTAAAACATGTTTCTGTACTATATCCATATTCTCATACCACACAGTAATTTAAAACATAATAACGTATTTAATAAACTGTATACATTTCTACTGTGAATGATAATCTGGTAAAAACGTATAATTTATACTGATAACATATTAGAATTGCCTAACATAGCATATTTCCCTTACCTGATTTCTGCTAAAAATCCTCTACTGAGACGAGTCCTACACTCGCAGGGTTCTCCACTCAACACTCTGAAAACCATATATCTCATAACAAAATATCACTATTTCCTTGCATACTACATTTCCTACAACTGCTAAAAAGCTAAACTTTGACAAAAATACCTTACCCTGAATCTAAGATGATGTCCAACTTCGTCCCACCGACGACCCGCTCCGGTAGACTTGGAGAGAACTTTCCCAAGAGCATCGTGATGGCCTCAGATCGTCGATCTGGGGGTCAACGGGGCCGAAATCGAGTAAAGAGGAGGGAGAGGCCGTAGAGAGAGAAAAGAGAGAGTTTTGGTTGGTTTTTCCTGCGTAAAAACTCAATTTAACACTATTTATACTGCAGGCTTCGTCGACAAACCACGTCATCTTGTCGACAAGGTTAGGAAGCAATTCATCGACGAACTCTCCCCTTCTTCGACAAAATTAGAATCGCCCAAAATGTCCTCTCAGTATCTTCTCGTCGATGAAACATGTCCTCGTCAATGGGACCCTCTTGTACCCTAGTTGACGAATCCAATGTGTTCATCGACAAGGCCATGAGAAAATTCCTTGGATTGTTACATCCCGGCTCCATTAAAGCCCGGATTAATGACCAGGAACCACCATAGGGTTCTTGGGAAGATTCTCTGCAACGTAGGCAGAGTAGATTTTCAGTTTGGGGTTCTAGGGCACCATCCAAAAACCAAGGTAAGTGGTGTATTTTAGGGTTTTAAAGTTAATTTGGAGTATATGAAATGTAGGAGGTATTAAATGGAAGTTATTCTGGGAGTTGGGTTAAATAATTTGGGAAAAATGTTTATTGTAGGTTTTTGAGCTATGAATGCCAAAGGGCATAGAAAATTGGGTGTTTAGTGAAATCTCAGTAAGCTAGGTAAGGGGAATAAATTATAGCAGTCTTTTTCTGAAAATTATGGGTTGAGAAATATGAGAAATGAAATTATGATATTTTACCTGAAATTTATTTATGATATAAATATCATATGAAATTTGTGTGGCATATGATTTATATTGAGACTGGGTTAAATGATTTACCCTGAGAAATATGAGTTATGAAATGTGTATTGATATATGGGATTTAAAGTGGGGAAAATGATGAAAGTGGAATGTACTGAAAAATGTATTTCTTATGAGATATGAAAATGTTTTATTGAGAATTATGTGAAATGAGATGCGTATATGTATTTATGAGATGAATGAGTATTGAACTTATGAAATACCATTGAAATTATGAAATGAACTGTGAATACTGAAAATGTGAACATTGCAACGATAATACTGCAATGAGAATATTGATATGTGAATATTGATATAAGAATATGAAATTGAGAATATGAGAAATGTGAATATTGCAACGTTAATTATGTACTATGAAAATGAGAAATGTGAATATGAGAAATATGATTATGAGAAATGTGAATATAAGAAATGTAATTATTGCAATGCAAAATTCTGCAATATGAATGCTGAAATATGAGAATTGAGTTGTGAAATTTTGAAATATGAATAAAAACATGTGATTGATGAAATGCCAATACCACATAATGATTGCTGGTATGTGGCAGCGATAACCATGATGGATGGATATGAAGACCCTAATGATGGGTAGTGATATTGAGCACGGTACCGTTACTAGTGGTGTTAGTGTAACCACACAGGCTTGTGGAGCGTGTGGTGTGATAGTAGATTGAGCTGTATAGTAAAGTTGTTGTGCCCCCTGAGTTCGGATTAGGGTTTTTGGCTGGCTAGTCATACTATAGACACGTGATATATGATGTTATTTGGCCTAACTGGGTCAGCCAACTACAGTTAGGTCCAGCCATCAGGCCAGACAACCATATTCATGGGGGGAAGCATGACGTGGAGAGATATCCTCAGGGTAGCCATGAGTACAAACACGGATGTATCGGTAACTAGGGACACTTATGAGTTAGATATGGAAATGGAAATGAAAATGAGAATGAAATGAAAATGGAAATAAAATGAGAATGGAAACGAGAAAAAAAATGAAATAGCTTGAGTTAATAAAAAATTAAAGTGAAGTCAAATACACCGCCTGAGGGTTTACTGAGTATGGTGAATGCTCTAATAAGTATCAGTTGTAGTTGAACCCGAGTTAATTGGGTTAGGATGCAAATGATATCAGGGCAGAAGCAAGCTACTTGTATGGGCGGGTAAGCTTCCCTATTCTCAGGAACTTCAATAGTAATTATGGGTTGCGTGTGTACGGTTTTGAAAATGAAATTAAAAGCTTATGAAAGCTTGTGTTGTATATCTATATGATTATGATTGTGGAAATGATATATTTTCTCAGAAGATATTATTATTAAAATGAATATATGCTATGATATAATGAATCCCATATTGCCACACACTGTAGATAATTTATTTTTTCTTACTGAGATGTGTCTCACCCAATCATTTAAATATTTCAAAAAATCGAGATATACCTGGTGATAGAGCTCCGAGATAAAGGGGAGCCAATACCCTGAGTAGTCAAGGTGAGTATTTTGAGTTAGGGAGGTTTGATTCCCCTAGAGGTTTTGTATTAGACTTGTTTATGTGGATAGTAGTACTTTGGTATGTGTATTTGCTGTGGTATATATATATATATATGAAATGACTTCCGCTGTTAGGATTGTGTATTTGAGTATTATTGTATACCTGATACCCACTTTCGGGTTGGGTTATGTGTTATGGTATCAGTGGTTGACGTGACCGATATGTGATAGGTATGTTGTTATATGAAAAAAAAAATGATATGAAAATCAGGGCGTCACGGTAGACATAAGGTTTGAATTAGCCTAGTGGTAGGCCAGCCAAGACTAGGTCCAATCTTCGGACCGCACAACCCGATCATGGGGGTTTATACATGACGATGTTGTATGTTCAAAAGGGAATTTTTTTCTACGCATATATGTGAATTTATGTAAATGGGGTTATTTAAACGAACTTTTTTATATTTTAAAAGAAATGTGTATTTTCAACTATATAGGTGTGATTTATGTTGTACAAATGTCATATATGTCAAATAAATTAAATTAAAGAATGTGTTTAAATTCATGAGAACTCATATTAGCCACACACTGACAATAATTTATTCTGTCTTACTAAAAAGTGTCTCACCCCATTAAATATACAAATTTTTTAGGACCTTCAGAAACCGAGTCTAGGAGCTTCAAGGCAGGACCTAAACGAGCTAGCTGAGAGTGAGTAATGTTGGGACAATATTTTGTTTATATCTGGTTGTTTTAGTTATTCGGGGTTGTAATATGTTTTTGGAGAAATGTTGATATTAAGGTTGAGAGGTAGTACTCTGGTATGCATGGTTGTAAAAGCATATTTTGCTTCCATTAGCTGTATGTTTATATTAATTATGGATGTTGATATGGTGGTATCAGAGTATTATAGGGTTATTTATGGAATATTAACAGTCCAAGCCCCATTGGGTTCAGGGCGTTACATCAATGGCCGATCTAGCACTATCTCTTAATCAATTTTAAAAGAATATTCCACTTTATCATTTATTAATGACTTTTCCTTTTTTTTCACTCTTTCCAATGTGGGACAAACCCACATAACTTTAAATATATTTTCGAAAATATTTCAACATATGATATATGATATGTGTAATTTAATGTATGAATGTTTTTTGTCTAAGGGTATAATGGTCCTTCAAAAATACGACACAAAAGGAATAGTGATTCTTGGTCCTCGGGTGACAACAGAATAATCATTCGTTCAAAAAAACTATTCTTGAAATAAGAGAATATATATATATATATTTGAGAATAGAAGGAATACCTATCCTTTGTCTCTATCTAATTATTTCATTAAAGATGTAATAAGAACGGAATTAGGAATAGTTGTTCCTTCTTTATTCCTTATTATAGACCCATAAAAAGTTTCACATTGTCATATATTTTATTATAATAATATAATTTCTTATATAATTAATTATAACAAACTTATTAAAACTAATCTATTCCTGAAAATAAGTATTTTGCAAATGAAATGTAGCCTTAGCATTTTAGTTTGAATAATTTTGGCACATGATTCTATAAACCAAATGCATGAATAAGAATCTTAGTCACAAATCTAATTCCCATTCATATTTGATTTCACGAAGTAGCATGTTCTAGTCCTAAGAGGCCCAACAACTACAACAAGGGTAAAAGAGCAGTTGTTCCGCCTCCAGCAGCCTACTAGACCAAAGACCCGATTAACTTATTTTATTGATTACAACAAATATAAGCAGGAAAGACTTCTTAACCTGTTTTTCCTTGACCAGGCGACTGCATCAAGGAATAATAATAATAATAATAATAATAATAATAATAATAATGAGCTTCTTTTGTCTTGACGAGTGGAGCAACTCGTCGATTTCCATTTTTCTTTTTTATATTCTACTAGTAGCAGACTCAAGAAACTTGATTGATAGGGCGGCGCATAAATAATTTTGTGTTCCTGTATATGAATCTATTATTATATAATGTTTAACCATTTGCTGTGTAACAATATCATAAAGGAATTCTTATAAAATTTAACAATGCGGCAAAAAATATAAAATTAAATATTCTATTAATGGTTAACATTTTTTATGGTAGGAAAATATAATTAATCACATTTTTTAAAAAATATTTTTGATTTTTAATATTGACAATTTATATTTCATGGGCAGATCAGGCCTGCCATGTGCAGATAATGTGACCAAGAATATTTCTCTAAAGTGAAGGGTCAGTCAGTTAGGTCATGTGCCAATCGAGTGACCTAGAACAAGCCAAATTTGCCATTTACTAACTATTATCACCACAATGAAGTATGGAATATTTGCTCACGTAACATGATCAAGGCAACGCCCTCGGGAAAATTTTTTGAACCCGTTTTGTAGTCCATTGCTATGCGTAGGATATAAATTCGTTGTTATGGTGATTAGGGGTTTTTTTTTTTTTCGGTAAAAGAGGGCGACACCTCCTTTC
The DNA here is from genome assembly GCF_029873635.1 of Malania oleifera. Classification (NCBI taxonomy): domain Eukaryota; kingdom Viridiplantae; phylum Streptophyta; class Magnoliopsida; order Santalales; family Ximeniaceae; genus Malania; species Malania oleifera. The sequence goes on from NC_080417.1 coordinate 141,536,370, forward strand.
TTTATTAGAAAACTCATCACTTATGGCGGAAGAATACCATAGTTCTAGTAAAATAAGTTATAAACAGATAAAACTGAAACGTAACAAAACGAAACGAAGACAAAACGACACATTAGACTCTTAAATTAGGAAAACCAATTTTTTCAAGACATATTTTGAGAGAGAGTGTGAGAAAAAAAAGGATTGTACTGCCGCACTCTCTGCATTTTCTTCTTGATAATAGTGAAATTCTTATAATTCCGTGGACGTAGGCAAAATTTCCGAACCACATAAATATTGTCTTGTGTGTGTGATTATTTTTCTTTAGCGTGTGTTTCATTCTCTATTTAGTTTCTCACAAGATTTGAGAATTTTGTGTTAATTCCCAACAATTAAAACTTACGTAACCACATAGTATGAAAGGCGATGGATAACTCTACCCAGATTACACAAGCAAGAACCCAAATGGGACGTGAGAGAAGATGGACAATTCTACCCACGTTACATAATCAAGAACTCAAATGGGACGTGGGAGAACCACACACAAGGGAGGCACGGATACACGCCCAAGCTCAAATTCATCCACATGGCCACCTTCACGGGTAGATGGGCATAAGAAGAAGAGTGATGAGAGTAAGCGTACTATCTCAATGGAAGAAGGCTTACACTCCTCTCTAGTTCTAGTCATTGTCAAAGTAATCCTTTAACTTAAGCATTAGAGAGATTTTTAGGATTTATTTTCATTTTGTAAAGATTGATGGCTATCAAATTTCATCAACCGCCCACCAACCAAATAAGATTGTCACTCAACATCAATAACAAATAATAGAAAAGGAATAGTTCTCATCTCTATGCACATATTGCTCACTGTTTTTTTTTTTTTACAAAAAAGAAAACCAATTTCAAGAACTAAATATAGCCTCAAAGAAAAACTGTTTGTGCCTCTTTGATCACTTCACTTCCCTAATGCCCTCCATCTTTCTTCTATTTTCTTGGATGGATCTAAGGCTTCTGCCTCGTTGCTGGCCCTCATATGAGACCATTGATGTTGGGTAGGTTCCCAAAGCATCCCAACTTAGTTCAATATCTCATTTAAAGAAGTTGGACACTCACATTTACTAAATGCATAAACATTAGGTAAAATTTTGATGATTAAAATTTGGCACTATCATATCTCAGGTCTCAAGTTCAAATATTTTGAGGACAAGACCCTTTTATCATTTTGTACAAAGGAAATAAGATTGAATTGGAAATGGACTACTACTACTTATTATTATTATTATTATATGTTTCTCACCTAATATACTCCTGTTTCTCGTCAATATTCCTGTCGCCCTTGCAAGACCTTCTGCTCAGATTTTTATTCTGTCTTCAATAATTCAGTGAAGAAGCTAGCACTCGTAGCAAAAGAAAAAGAAATTTGAATTGGAAGTGTTTTATTAATGTAAGAGAGAGCAAGGAGGGGGGTGGATATCTAAATTGGACGGCTCATCTAGTGACGGTGGTAATATCGGATTATGATTTAGACATTTTCTTTGTTTACACTGAACTAAATCCTATATCTTGTTGACCATTAATCACACAAATTAAGATACAACATTATATATAAAACGATTAAATAAAAAGGAAAAGGGAAGACTCCAATAAATAAATGAAAACCACAGTATAAATTCACAGCTTCAATCAAGCTTTCAATAGTAAATGGGCCAAGCTCTTTGTTTTGGAATAATGATAAGATTTGTTCGAAACTGCACTGTCCAAAGCAAGACTTTCCACAAAGCCCCATCACTGGCTTACCCTTTTTCTTCCTTCAACTTCCCCACGTCAGTTTTTTCAAAAGCTTGACTAAATTAAAAGAAGGTACCCAAACCCATTTTGTGTATGCGATGCAGTAACGGAATCTCATTATAATCTTTTCCCCCTCTTTAAAATAATTTTTTTTTTGGTGTAATGGTCTTGTAACGATTATGTAATGGCCATAGCGGCCTTACGTAACGGTCACGGTCCGCAATGGCCACTACAGCTGTGATTTTTCTTCCCACCAATTTCGTAGTGTGTAACGGTATCAGTAACTCAAAAACCATTACGTAACGCATTTCGTAATAGTTGTGGTCGTTATTTTAAACCATGATTGCAAAGTTTCGATTATCCAACAGATACGTTGTTACGAGGGATAAAAATTGGACGAGACTTGAGAAGTGGTCTCAACCGACACCTTACATCATGGAAGAGCGCAGATGATTCATCTGCTGATGACCTCAATTATGGCATAGAACTTCACAATTTTACGAAGCCAACTCTATGGAAGGGCCACATGTCAAGAGTTAACCTTGTTCAGGGCACTATACTTTTCTGTAACTGCTTGTTTCATGTGCTTATGATGGTTTTCCATCATGTAAATACTAGTGTGAGGTTATTTTCTGCTAGTATTTTATTTGTATGCCAAATAAGGCAGTATGATTCCTCAGTCACTTTGATGTTTCCTAGTGTCAGATTGATAATTACATAAAAACCTCTTTAGGGGAGGGTGAGTGTTCATCAGTCATTGTAAAACTCACTAGTTATTGTCAATGTGTTTAGCCTACTTGCCTCCCTCGCTAAACATGCAATGTCAATGAAGGTATTGTTAATGAATTACGTTTGCTTCAACGTTTACTGCTTGCTTGCCACAACTTTCATTAATTGATTATTATTTTCGCTGCTATTTGAATGAATGTTAATGAAAGTGTTTCATGGATGAATGTTGGTAAACGATAGAATGGTTAGTTAAACAAGAGCGCTTTCGCTAGCGCTGCACGATGCTTCACAAAGGTGCAAAAATAGTTGGCCCGTGACACTTTGTATCAGAGCAAAGGATTGGTCGCTATGAGAATTTTGTTACCTTCGTTATGGGATTTGGAAAGCTTTGGTAAGTGACCATGGCACTAAACAATGCTGAGAGGATAAGCGTGCTGGAAGCACAGGCTGAGGCAACAACAAACACTGTGGCTGCGGAGGTGGCCCAGATGAAGGAACTTGTTTATGAAGTGATGGGATCACAAAAGCATCAAGAAAGTTTGTTAGGTGAGATGTCAGAGGACTTTTTCCACACAATGGAAACTTTGTAGTCTTGAATGGTTGATCTAGATACAAAGATAAATCTGATGGTTCTTACTGTAAGAAACTCCAACACTCCGAGAGTTAGCAAGACCAAGGTACCAGAATCCAGGACATATGGGGATGTCCATGATGCCAAGGAGTTAGAGAACTTCTTGTTTGATGTGGAGCAGTACTTTAGCACTGGGAGGATGGCCTCAGAATAAGTGAAAGTGGATATTGTGACCATGTACTTGGTTGGTGATGCCAAACTGTGATGGCGTACCAAGTACAAAGAAATTGAAAATGGAAGCTGTGTAATCGATAGTTGGGCAAACTTGAAGAGAGAGCTCAATGCCCAATTCTTTCTTGAGAATGTTGAGTATAATGCAAAGAAAAAGCTAAGAGACATCAAGCATACTGGATTAATCACGGAATACATGAAAAAATTTTCTACTTTGATGTTGGATATCCAGGTCATGTCGGAGAAGGACAAGTTGTTCTATTTTCTAGAGGGGATGAAACCGTGGGCAAAAACTGAACTTCATAGGAAAAGAGTTCAAGACTTGTCTACTGCATAAGCTGCTGCAGAACGCTTAACTGGCTACACTGGTGATAATACCGCTTCATCCAAAGGGTTTGGCGGAGAGGGAAACAGTGGAAAGTGTTTCAAAAAAGGCAAACCCAAGAGTGGGGGAGCCAAATATAAAGCATCAACTTCTAAGAAAGCTTTTTCGTCTCAAAGGTTCAACACACCCAATGGAAAGGGGAACAGTAAAATTTCATGCTAATTATGTGGTGGACCTCACAGAGTGAGCGAGTGTCAACATAAGGGATTACTCAATGTCTTACAAACTTCCACTTCGAGACAAGTAGTGGAAAGCAAGGGGGAAGAGGATGATGCCCCGAGGGTGGGTTTAGTGCGGCTGGTGAGCGTATTGGAAAAGCAGGCGAAAGCACCGAAAGTTACACGAGCAAAAGGGTTAATGTTTGTAGACTTAAGAATCAATGGGAAGAGTACCTGCACTATGGTGGATACGGGGGCAACTCATAATTTTTTTTCGCAATTGGAAGCATGGAGACTCAACTTATCCTTAGAGAAAGATACAGAACACATGAAAGCAGTTAATTCTATAGTTCAACCTACTCTAGGAGTAGTCAAGCAAGTGACTGTGAAGCTTGGATAGTGGGAAAGTAATGCAAATTTCACAACGGTGTCATTGGATGACTTTCCAATCATTCTAGGAATGAAGTTCCTAAGGGGGTCGAGGGCAGTGTTGATGCCTTTGGCTAGTTCCTTATGTTTGATGGGAGATCACTCGTGCATAGTGCAAGTCGTTGTGATGAAAGGAGACGACTGGAAGTCCCTTTCAGCTATACAACTCAATGAAGGATTGAGAAAGGGTGAGTAGACACGTCTAGGCACGGTGGTGGTAGATGTACAAGTAGGCCAAAAGCTGGTGCCTACGACCATCCAAGCGGTGTTGGATGAGTATAAAGAGGTGACGCCGGATAAGCTGCCTTACAATTTGGCTTCATAACGGACTGTGGAGCATGAAATCGCGTTGTTGCCAGGAGTGGAACCACCTGCTAAAGGGTCATGTCGGATAGCGCCTCTAAAGATAGTAGAGTTGGGGAAACAGTATGATAAATTAGAAGCGGGATGCGTTCGTCCTTCCAAAGCACCGTTGGGAGCATCGGTGTTGTTTCAGAGGAAACATGAAGAGCATCTATGGAAGGTGCTCGATAGGCTGAGGGGAAACAGTCTATTTATGAAGAAAGAGAAGTGCTCTTGCGCTCGGCAAAGCAACAAATTCCTTGGTCATGTGATTGAACAAAGTCATATCCAAAGGTGTATGGAGAAGGTAAGGATGATTCAAGAATGGAAAATCCCCACAACAGTGAAGGAGTTGCGTTCCTTTGTTGACCTTACTAGTTGTTGCAGAAAGTTCGTTGAGGGGTAATCCTGGAGAATGACTCCAATGATAGGAGTACTAAGGTAGAGGTATTGTTGGTCGCACATGCGAGGTAATGTGCTTGATTATACCCAGACTTGTCTCATTTGCCAACAAGACAAGGGGGAGTAGAGGAAATTTGGTACGTTCATAGTCATTCCAAAGAACTGTTTGGCAAAGAAGACGACACAATTGTTCCTTGTGACTATTGTAAATTATTAGGGTGTTCCCCAAGTTATTGTTTGTGACTGAGACTTAATGTTCATTGACAACTTCTTGGCAGAATTTTTCAGGATATTCAAGTCACACCTTGACATCTCTTCGAGATCTCACCGACAAACAGACGAACAGATGAAGAGATTCAGAGAGCTACTAGAAGAGTACTTGTGCCATTTCATCAAAAACAACAGAATTGGGTGCAAGTACTTGATATGGCTTCATCTTGTGGCAATGCCCAAAGGAGCTCAACAACTAACAAGAGCCCTTTAGAGCTTGTTACAAGCCAACAGCCACTGTTACCTCACACAGTGGGCGAGTTGTACAGAGGGAAAAGTCCCAAGGCGTACATCTTCACCAGAGAATGAAGACATAATGCAGAGTTTGCCTAAGCCTATCTGGAGAAAATTTCTAAGCAGATGAATAAGTGGGCAGATCAGGGGAGAAGACCACAGTTTCATGTTAGCTGCTGTAAGCCATTCAATGTCAACACCAATGATCTAAGTAGAACTCAGTCCAAGAGAGTAGAGTTGAAGACAATGCAACCTAACAAACGTGAAGTTGAGGAGATCCTTGCAGATAGAAAGTTCATATCCTCAAGGAAGAAGTGACAGAAGTTTCTAGTGAAATGGAAATGCCTTGATGACAAAGAAATCAACTGGATTTTTGTGGAAGATATTCAACCATTCATGGACAAAGTTGAAGTACACCTACCGCCAAAGTTTACGAGGACGTCCACTACATAAGTGGGGGAGTATCACGAGCTAAGCTTGTTTGGGGCATTATGCTTGCTGTGACCTCTTGTCTCGTATGCTTGGGATGAGTTTCCATCATGTAAATACTAGTGTAGGGTTATTTTCTACTAGTTGTTTATTTGTATGTCAAATAAGACAGTATGACTCCTCAGTCACTTTGATGTTTTCTAGGGTCAGGATGATAATTACATAAAAACCTCTTTAGGGGAGGATAAGTGTGACGCCTCGAACCCGCGAAGTGGGGCCCGGGTGCCACGTATTCCATTTACCTGTATCTGATACTATAACATAAATTATGTGGGTAAAAAAATAAACTAACATCCTAAATTTATAACATACCATACTTTTATATACATATCCCAAAAAAACAAAATATTCTCCAACATTCAGTATGCACAAATATACAATTCAGAAATCATAAATATAATATAGCCCAAAAATATATCCAAAGTTATGTCATCTCTCTCTCTCTCTCTCTCTCTCTCTAAATTGCTAGGCCAGCCTGAGCTCATTGAGTTCGATCACGTGGAGGACCTGAAAAAGATGAAATTCATCGAGTGAGACACATCTTAGTAAGACGGAATAGACTAATACCAGTGTGTGGCTATCATGAGGTTTATGTACAAAATAAAAACATCATTTACAAATTAATCCACAATTATGAAATCATTCTCTGTCCCTACTCACACACATGCAACATATTTTATTAATGAGAGTTTCCCAATGATTTAGGTGATTACACGCCCATACATGTAGCACTCCTCTTCTATGATACCTTATGCAACCTTACCCATTTAACTCAGGTGTGGCTACGACTGAAACTCATCAGGGCACTTACCTTACTCAGTAAACCCTTAGGTGTATAGTTTATCTCATCCTCATGCACATTCACACAATTATTTATCAGCGTAGGTTCCCAAGAATAGGGAAGATTACATGTCAATACATGTAACTCCTATCTGCTCTAATACGTTATGCAACCTAGTATGGTTACATCTGATACCTATTAAGGCACTTGCCTTTCTCAGAAAACCCTCGAACGGAGAGTTTACTTCGCCCCAAATACATATAATACTACAATATATAATACATTTATTCTTTACTCTATATCTGTTATCTTTGTAATACTCATCTCTTCATGATATCAGTTCTCACATTTCTCAGTATTTTACATCACATAATCTCATTTCACATTTCTCATCTTGTAACAACTCGAAAAATTAAACTACAAAAATAATTAGGAAAAAAAAATTTGGGCTAGTAGAAGAAAAAACCGGCGACGGTTTTCTCTAGTGAAAATAAAATCAGCAACAGTTTTTATGGAGGTCAGTAACGGGTTAAATAGTAAAAAAAAGGTCGGTTAAAAATAAAATTGGTGATGGTTTTCTAGAGGTCTAAGAAAGCCGTTGATGGTTTTCTATGCAGAGGAGGCTATAAGGAAGATCCAGCGAGAGATTTTAGATCGAAATCATTTTCTTCCTTTTTCTTATATGAAACCTACGGTTTTCCCTCTCTTTTTTTCTCGATTCTCGCTCCTTTAAGGCTTATTTTGATGATTCGAAACCACTACGAGGTTCGTGGGATCGTTCTCTGTAAAGTAGTCGGAGCAGATCGTTGATTTTAAGTTTTGAGAAACCATCCCAAAATTAGGGTAAATAAAATAATTTAAGGTTTTGATGTTAGATTGACGTATATGGATCCTAAGAAATATTAAATGAGTATTGTTTAGAGATTTGAGTTGATAAATTAGGGTTTTTGAATCAGGGTTTAGATAAGCGCTGCAAGTATCATTTTAGGGTCCTTGCCGGCGTAATTCAGGAAATCAGGTAGGAGGAATTTATTAAAATAGGATTTTGTAAAATTAATCGGTGAAAAAGGAAAATTTACGAATATATGTATATGATTTTCATGTGAATTTTGAAAAGCCAACCGTTTGAATTATGATTTTGAGTTTAGTGTTGTGTAGATATTATTTGTGAAAATGAAATATGGAAAGAAAAGAATATTTTGGATATATGTGAGGAATATTAAATGTGTATTTTCAGTAAACTGAACGATGAACGTGGGTTGACTTTTGTTATTTTAAATTATATGAATATGTGTATTATTTAAATGGTGTGGCATGAGTAAAATGTAAATACTATGATGAATTATGATATGAATATTTATGAGATGTTGGGAATACTGAAATGTGATAAGAATACGTATTGCATATGTATTGTTAAATATGACATGAGACTCACATGATGGGTATTATTACAAATGATGTACATGACATGAGATTCATGCAAGGTGGACTATATATGAGATCCACGCAAGGTGGACTATACATGAGATCCACGTAGGATGGACTTTGCATGAGATCCATGCAAGGTGGACTTTATATGAGAATCACATGATAGAAACTATACATGAGATTTACGTAAGGTGAACTATGGAAGTGAACTATGTAATATGAAATAATGAGAACATGAAAAGATGATTATTATGGAGATACCAGATACATAGTAAAGTAAAATGTATTATATACAGTAGTATCATATTATACGTATTTGGGGCGGGGTATACTCTTCGCCTGAGAGCTTGCTGAGAAAGGTGAGTATCCTAATAGGTATTAGATGTAGCTGTGTGCTGCATAACGTATTAGGGCAGAGGGAAACTCTTTGTATGGGCGGGTAGTTTTGCTTATTCTCGGGAACTTCTACTGGTAATCTTTTGTGTTAATGTGTGAGTATGAGATAAACTTATTACCTAAGGGCTTACTGAGTAAGATAAGTGCCCTAATATGCTTCAGATGTGATCGTGGGTTGCCTAAAGTATTAGAGCAGAGGGGTGCTACTTATATAGGTGGATAATCACCCCAATCCTTTGAAACTCTCGTTGGTATCATTTTTATTACCGCGAGATATATTGGCAGCTGTGGATCATTTGATTGGAATGAAATTAGGAATGGGTACACGTGACGATATGAATCATTTGAAAAATAAACGTATTCGTTCTGCAGCGGATCTCTTACAAGATCAATTCGGATTGGCCTTGGAATTCATATGAAGTTTTACCATGAGCAGATTGTATCCATTGGGCAAATATAGGTTCGATCAAGATTTGTTTCTCCGGAGTCCCAAAGGCAAGCATGACATCATTATGAACATAAAGTCCCAAGGTATGGAACCCCAGAAAGAGACTGGCCCAACTTAAATGGGATATGATAGCTTCTTTATGGTCTAACATTCTTGCCAATACATTATCCTCATTCTGTTCCAGATTGTAATCTCTAATGAAAAATATAGCTCCATGGGCAAAAGCCCCTACTTTGCTTGTGTTTGATTAGGAGCAGAGAATGATTTTATAATGATGTTTTCAATTGAAATTTATGAATATAAATGTATATTGTACACAAATCTCATGTAAGTCACACACTGTTTTAATATATTCCATCCTTAGTGAGATGTGTCTCACCCAATAGTTGAACTTTATCTTTTCAGGACCTTCATGGGATCGAGCTTAGAGAGCTCGGGGTAGTTATAACATTTTTAGATAGAGAAAGAAAAAGGGTATAAACTTTGATGATACTTTTGGGATTGATAAGTTATGTTTTATGTTTTAAGTCTTCTAAGTTGTGAATACTGGAAGTTGTAGATTTTGTTTTTGGAGAGATATATATATATATATATATATATATATATATGTGTGTGTGTGTGTGTGTGTGTGTGTGTGTGTGTGTGTGGATACAGATAGATGAATGGTTTATTTGGAATGTAGATAGATGCTGAAAAATATGGTATTATATTGTTGGATGATTATATTTATGTTTTTCGTTGCATAAATGATAATAGAATGACAAGTATCAAGTATATGAATGGATGACGTGACACCCGGGTCCCACCAAGCGGGTTCGGGGCACCACGAAGCATGGTTTATTAAGGTATAATGCGCCAGGTCGGGATTTCAAGTTCGAGGCTTTACAATTTGGTATCAGAGCAATAGGTTTTGGGTTATGCAAACTTAGGAATGATTTATACTAAAGTATAGGAATCAGTTAAGATTAGGATACTAGATGGATAGGCTAGGTGTTAAAAGGTATAGGATTTTGTTTTGTCGTTTAAAGGCAGAAATACGTTGACGATTTCCTGTGATTTTTCTAAAGCAATCGATGGCCTCAAAAAAGCCACGATAAACCTTAGATGATTTCATTTCTGAGCTTTGAGACTGGTCCTTATATAAAAAGTTTGGATGTATATTGGATTTAAATTTAGATTAATGATTGTGTTAAGAAGGTTATGATGATGGAATTCTTATCCCTTTTCTGCTCTATTTACAAGATGGATCCTAGGGGTGAGGATGTAGAGGCTGAAGGAATGGATGATTTAGCGACTTTTAGTGAAGACGATATTGATACCTTCACAATGTTGCGGGGTATAGCCTGGCAAGTTAGGGCAGAAATGAGGAAGGATCCTAGAGAATAGAACTGTCCAGTTGTAGATCAGGGCAATAGCATCAAGGAGTTCATGAGGTTGAACTCTCCGACTTTTGAGGGAGGACCTGATCCAGTGACTGCAGAGAACTGGGTTTAGGAAATTCAAGAGATAATGGAAGTACTCGGCTACATGGATGAACAGAAAGTCCGTTTTGCCGCGTTGAAGATGACTGGAGTCTCGAAACACTGGTGGCTTTCTATGAAAATACTAAAGGGACATAGGGTAGTGAAAGTGGCACTGATCTGGGAACAATTCAAAGGGTTGTTTTTTGACACGTATTTTCCTTCGTCCATTAGAGAGGAAAAGGTTGAGGAGTTTACCAATCTGACCTAGGGAAATATGACTGTTGGGGAGTATGCGGTGAAATTTGTAGAGCTATCTCGCTTTACACCCTTTATGATTCCAAATGAGGTGAGAAAGGTCAGGATGTTCGAAAAATGCCTCAGACGGAAGATCTTTGAGCTTGTAGTAGGGTTCCAAGTATGGAACTTCTCGAACTTGGTGGATAAGGTTTCAGCACTAGAAAAGAGCTTGTAAGGCAATTCAGGGTCATCAGAGTAGAGAAAGAGGCCTACACCTTCCAGTTTTCAGGCTGAGGGTAGTTAGAGCTTGTGGAAGAGAGAAAGGGACATGGTGGGTCCGAGGCAGGAGGCGAAAGATCAGAGTTATTCTGGGTATCAGAATGATTTATCTTACCCTGTATGCTATAGATGTAACAAGAGACACAGGGGTGAATGTCGAGATGGGGGTTCTAACTGCTACAGGTGCGGTAAGCCAGGGTATATCATGTGGAACTGTCATGTGCTATTTCCAAATGCACCTACGGAATCAGAACCGAGGAAATCAATAAGTACCCCGAGGTGGAGGTGGACCAGCACGTGTCTACACGATGGTCCTAGACGAGGTAGATAAAGCCACGAGGGCATATATGAATTTATGTGTAAAATAATGATGATATTGTTAATTGCAGATAATGTAGAGATATATAAGATGATATATACTGAATTGTGTCAGATGTAGTCAGTTAATCAATCCAAGTAACGTGAAAGAGTGATTAGTTAGTAAAAATTTCGAGAACAAAATTTCTTAAGGAGGGGAGAATGTAACAACCCGAAAAATTAAACTATTAAAATAATTAGGGAAATAAATTGGGCTAGTATAGTAAAAATAAAATTGACGACAGTTTTTATGGAGTTACCGCTAGTCAATAACAGGTTAAACAGTAAAAATAGGGGCGATTAAAGATAAAACTGGTGATAGTTTTCTGGAGGTCTAAGAAAAACATCGATGGTTTTCTGTGCAGAGGTGGCTATAGGGAAGATCCAATGAGAGATTTTAGATCAAAATCATTTTCTTCCTTATTCTCCTCTGAAACCTACAGTTTTCCCTCTCAATTTTCCTCAATTCTCGCTCCTTTAAGGCTTATTTTGATGATCTGAAACCACTACGAGGTTCGTAGGATCGTTCTCTACAAAGTAGCCAGAGCAGATCGTTGATTTGGGGTTTTGGGAAATCATCCCAAAATCAAGGTAAGTGATATAATTTAAGGTTTTGATGTTAGATTGAGGTATATGGAACCTAGGAAGTATTAAATGAATGTTGTTTGGAGATTTGAGTTGATAAATTAGGTTTTTTGAATCAGGGTTCGGGTGAGCACCACATGTATCATTTTGGGGTCCCTGCCGGCGTAATTCAAGAAATCAGGTAAGATGAATATATTAAAACGGGATTTTATAAAATTAACCAGTGAAAATGGAAAATTAACAAATATATGTATATTTATGAGATGTTGGGAATACTGAAATGTGATAAGAATATGTATTACATGTGTATTGTTAAATATGACATGAGACTAACGTGATTGGTACTATTAGAGATTATGTATATGAGATGAGATCCATGCAAGGTGGACTACACATAAGATCCACACAAGGTGGACTATACATGAGATCCACATAGGATACACTTTACATGAGATCCACGCAAGGTGGACTTTATATGAGAATCACGTGATAGAAAATGTACATGAGATTCACAAAAGGTGACCAATGGAAGTGAACTATGTAATATGAAATAATGAGAACATGAAAATATGATTATTACGGAGATACCAGATACAAAATAAAGTAAAACGTATTGTATACATTAGTATCATATTATACGTATTTGGGGCAGGGCATACTCTTCGCTCGAGAGTTTGCTGAGAAAGGCAAGTGCTCTAATAGGTATCAGATGTAACTTTGGGTTGCATAATGTGTTAGGGAAGAGAGACACTACTTGTATGAGCGGGTAATTTTCTCTATTCTCGGAAACTTTTACCGATAATCTTTTTGTGTGAATGTGTGAGTACAAGATAAACTTATTACCTGAGGGCTTACTGAGTAAGGTAAGTGCCCTAATATGCTTCAGATGTGACTGTGGGTTGCCTAAAGTATCAGAGTAGAAGGATGCTACTTGTACGGATGGGTAATCACCCCAATCATTGGAAACTCTCGTTGGTAAAATACTTTACTTGTGTTTGATTAGGAGTAGAGAATGTTTTTATAATGATGTTTTCGATTGAAATTTATGAATATATATATGTATATTGTACACAAATCTCATGTATGCCACACACTGTTTTAATGTAATCCATCCTTACTGAGATGTGTCTCACCCGATAGTTGAACTTTATCTTTTCAGGACCTTCACGGGATCGAACTTAGAGAGCTCGGGGTTGTTATAGTTTTTTTGGATATAAAAAGAAAAAAGGTATAAACTTTGATGATACTTTTTGGATGTATAAGTTATGTTTTATGTTTTAAGTTTTAAGTCTTTTGAGTTGAGAATACTGGAAGTTGTAGAATATGTTTTTCGAGAAATGTATATATGTGGATACATGTGGATAAATGGTTTATTTGGAATGTAGATAAATGTAGAAACCTCTGGTATTATATTGTTTGATGATTATATTTATGTTTTTTATTACGTAAATGAAAATAGAATGTCAGGTATCAAGTAAATGAATGGATGATGTGGCACCCGGGTCCCACCAGGTAGGTTCAAGGTGCCACGAAGCACAGTTTATTCAGGTATAACATGCCGGACTGGGCTTTCGGGTTTGGGGCTTTACACATCTTCCGTCTTCACATACTCAGTACTCACTAATAATTCACATGCACTGCTATATAATATTTATTGATTAAATGAACAATTATGCATTTAGAACTCACTGCCGAATGGATAAACACTGTCATGCTTCCCCCAATGACCGATTATGCGGCCCGTAAGTTGGACTTAACCCTGGTCGGCCCACCAGAGTTAAATGAATAACAACCTCTTCAATATATAATTCAGATTGGTTGTTCCCATACTGGTCTAGACTCCAGGCGGTTTAGACTCCAGGCGGACTCTACCCTTCTCAGTACAATCGACCATCCCATCTCCACACTCTCTCTAAGACGTATGGGTGCACTAGTTCTTCAGAAATCACGCGCAACAGTACTGTGCCTACTATGGTCCACCGGAGTTCTCCAACCATTACTTGCAATTTAACATTAACATTTAGTTATGTATTAAACAATCACACACAATATATATTTACTTTACTCATGCCACACGATTTGAATAATACATATAATTATATCATTTGAAATAATAAGCCAACCCATGTTCATCATCTGTTTTACTGAAAATACATGTTAAATTATCTCAACAATTTATCCAGAAAATTCATTATTTTAATCATTCCATTTTTGCAAATAATAACTAATAACATAGCCCTAAGCTCAAAATCACAGTTCAAACGGTTGGCTTTTCAAAACCCACATGATAATCATATATATATAATTTCCATTTTAACCAGTTGAATTAATTACTAACTTAATCTATTCCCCTTACCTAGTTTCCAGATACTACGCTAGTAGGGACCCTGAAACGATGCCTACAGTGCTCACTCAAACCCTAAATCAATCAACTCAACTCCCAAAATAATTCTCATTTAACACTTCCTAAGCTCTATATACTCCAAATAAATACTAAACCCTAAAATAACTTATTTACCTTGATTTTAGAGTGGTTCCCAAGAACTCCAAATCAACAAACCGCTTCAACTAAGTTGTAAAGAATCTCCCCACTAAACCCCGTGGTAACTTCTGATCGTCAAAACGAGTTTAGACAGAGCAAAAATTAAAGAGAGAGGGAGTTAGGGCCGTAGGGTAGAGAGAGATAGAGAGAGAGAATCACGGTGAAAACGATGAAAGGCCTATTTAAGGCCAGACTTCGTCGACGAGTTAAAGTGATTCGTCGACGAGCCAATGAAGACACTTCGTCGACGAGGAGGCTCGTTTGTCGACGAACTTTAATTTCTCTGAATATCTCTAACTCTCGGTATCGTCTCATCGACGAGACCTAAAGGGACATTCATCGACGAAGACCATTGATTCGTCGACAAACCCCTGCTAATACTCTTTTTAAATTTCTTTCCCCCTTTTCATATTCTTTTCCTTTCTCATTCCTTTATTATTTTCCACAAATAAAATTTTCAAGTCTCTACATTCTACTCTCCTTATAAAATTTCGTTCCTGAGATTCGCTACCCGATCATTTTTCACATTTCTAAAATTTATTAACTCACTATATCTCATACATTTCAATATGTGCTACCATATGAACTTTTGCATCATCTATAATTAAATAAAACTACTATTTATCTCAATGATACACACGTACATGCGCCTCTGGCAATATCTGCCTCGGTCAAGATCATTGTGTACACAAGTATCAGACCACCTCCACCTCGAGGTACATGCTGGTCTCCCCAGATCTAATAAGGTGCAGGTGCATTGGGTAGTGGTTCACGGCAATTCCTTGCAATGTGCCATGATTTACCGCACATATAGCAGCTAGGACCCCAAGTTCGGCAGTCACTCATATGCCTCCTTTTACATTTACGACATACAGGGTAAGATGAATCATCTTGATAATCAGATAACCCCGATCCCTCGTCTCCTGCCTCGGGCCCATAGTGTCCCTTTCTCTCTTCCACGATCCCTGACTAGCCTCAGCTTGAAAACTGGGAGGTGCATACCTCTTTCTCTGCTTTAACGGCTCTGTACTACCCTGCAAGCTCTTCTCTAGTACCGAGACCTTATCCACCAAATTTGAGAAGTTCTGGACCTGGAATCCCAACACAAGTTCATAGATCTTTTGTCTCAGGCATTTTTTGAACATTCTGACACTTCTCGCCTCATTTGGGATCATACATGGTGCGAAACAAGATAGCTCTACAAATTTCGCTACATACTCCCCAACACCCATATTCCCCTAGGTTAGGTTGGTAAACTCCTCAACCTTTTCTTCTCTAGTGGATGAGAGGAAGTACCTGTCAAAGAACAGTTCCTTGAATCGTTTCCAAGTCAGTGCCATTTTCACTAACCTCTATCCCTCTAGTAGCTTCACCAAAAGCTACCAATGTTTCGCATCACTTGTCATCTTAAAGGTGGCATAACAGACCTTCTGCTCATTCGTGTAGTAGAGTACTTCCATTATCTCCTCAATTTTCTAAATCTAGTTCTTTGCAGCCACTGGATTAGGTCCTCCCGCAAAAGTCGGAGGATTCAATCTAATGAACCCCTTGATGCTACAACCTTGATCTACAAATGGGCAGTTCCGCTCTCTAGGATCCCGCCTCATCTCTGCCTCGACCTGACGGGTTATACCCCACAGTATAGTGGAAGTATCAAAGTCCTCATCACTAGAAGCATCTGAGTCATCTCTTCCTTCAACCTCTACATTCTTCCCTCTAGGGTCCATTCTGAAAATAGGATGGAAAAGAATTTAAAATCCCTTATCATAACCTAATCAACACAATCATTAAACTAAAATTCAATATACGTCCGAATTCCCAACTTAAGGACCAGTCCCACAGCTTAGAAATGAAATCATCTAAGGTTTTTCGTGGTTTTCCTGAAACCGTTCACTGATTTAGAAAAATCACAAAAAGTCATCAACGTACTTCCGCCTCCAAGCTATAAGATAAAATCCTATAACTCTCAACACCTAATTTACCATTTCCTATCCTCATTGTCATCTGTTCCTATACTCTGGTATTAATCATCACTAAGTCTATAGAACTCAAAACCTAATTCTCTGATACTACCTTGTGACGCCCCGAACCCACCAAGTAGGGCCCGGATGCCACGTGTTCCATTTATGTGTATCTGATACTATAACATCAATTACGCAGCGAAAAAATAAACTAACATCCTTTAAAACATTCTATAGTCCTACATATATATATCCCAAAAAAAAATATTCTCCAACATCCAGTATTCACAAAATATAACTCAGAAATCATGAATATAATACAGCCCAAAAATATATCCAAAGTTATAATCTCTCTCTCTCTAAACTGCTAGGCCAGCCCTGAGCTCACTAAGCTCGATCACGCGGAGAACCTGAAAAAGATGAAATTCATATTGGGTGAAACACATTTCAGTAAGACGGAATAAATTAATATCAGTGCGTGGCTATCATGAAATTTGTGTACAAAATATAATTATCATTTACAAATTAATCCACAATTATGAAATCATTATCTGTCCCTACTCACACACATGTAGCGTATTTTATTAACGAGAGTTTCCCAAGGATTGGGGTGATTACATGTCTGTACATGTAGCACCCCTCTACTCTGATACCTTATGCAACCTTGCCCATTTAACTCAGGTGTGGCTACAGCTGAAGCTCATCATGGCACTTATCTTACTCAATAAGCCCTCAGGTGGAGAGTTTATCTCGTCCTCACACACATTCAAACAATTATTTATCAGCGAAAGTTCCCGAGAATATGAGAGATTACACGCCCATACATATAACTCCCTTATACTCTAATATGTTATGCAAACTAGTATGGCTACATCTGATGCCTATCAGGACACTCACCTTTTCTCAGCAAGCTCTCGAGCGAAGAGTTTACTTCGCCCCAAGTACATATAATACTACAATATATAATACATTTATTATTTACTCTGTATCTGTTATCTTCATAATACTTATCTCTTCATGATCTCAATTCTCACATTTCTCAGTATTTCACATCACATAATCTCATTTCACATTTCTCATCTTCTGTCTTCACATACTTAGTATTCACAAATAATTCACATACACTGCTATATAATATTTACTGGTTAAATTAGCAATTATGCATTTAGAACTCACTTCCAGATGGATAAACACTGTCATTCTTCCCCCAATGACAGGTTATGCGGCCCATAGGCTGGACTTAACCTTAGCCGGCCCACCAAAGTTAAATCAATAATAACCTCTTCAGTCTATAAGTCAGATTGACTATTCCCATACTAGTCTAGACTCTAGGGGGACTCTACCCTTCTCAGCACAATCGACCATCACGTCTTTACACTCTCTCTAAGACGTGTGAGTGTACTAACTCTTCATAAATCACGCGCAATAGTATCGTGCTTACTATGGTCCACCGGAGTTCTCAAACCATAACTTGCAATTTTACATTCACATTTAGCTCCGTTTTAAACAATCACACATAATATATATTCTCAACGAATTTCAGTATTTCCAACATCTCATAAATATATTATAATTCAGCACAGTATATTCACTTTACTCATGCCACACGATTTGAATAATACACATAATTATATCATCTGAAATAATAAGCCAACACATGTTCATCATCTGTTTTACTAAAAATACACGTTAAATTATCTTCACAATTTATCCAGAAAATCAATTACTTTAATCATTTCATTTTTGCAAATAATAACTAATAATAGTGCCCTAGGCTCAAAATCACAGTTCAAACGGTTAGCTTTTCAAAACTCACGTAATAATCATATATATATATATATATATATATATATATATATATATATATACACACACACACACATATAATTTCCATTTTAACCGGTTGAATTACAAAATTACTGGCTTAATCTATTCCCCTTATCTAGTTTCCAAAAATTACGCCAGTAGGGACCCCAAAACGATGTCTGTGGTGCTCATTTGAACCCTGAAATGAACATTTTTCCCAGATCAAGCAACTCATCTCCTATAATAATTCTCATTTAACACTTCCTAAACTCTATATACTCCAAATAAATACTTAAACCCCTAAAATACTTTACTTATCCTAATTTTGGAGTGGTTCCTATTAACTCCAAATCAACAATCCGCATTGGCTAAGTTGTAGAGAATCTCTCCACAAACCCCGTGGTAACTTCTGATCATCAAAACGGGTTTAAACAGAGCGAAAATAAAAAAGAAAGGGAGTTAGGGCTGTAGGGTAGAGAGAGAGAGAGAGAAAGAGAGAGAAATCATGCTGAAAATGATGGAGGGCCTATTTATAGGTAAGGCTTCGTCGACGAGTTAAAGTGATTCGCCGACGAGCCAATGAAGACACTTCGTCGACAAGGAGGCTGGTTCTTCGACGAACCTCAATTTTTTTGAAATTCTTTAACTCTCGGTATCTTCTCGTCGATGAGACACGTGTACTTCATTGACGAGACCTAGAGGGACATTCGTCGATGAAGACCATTGGTTCGTCGATGAACCCCTAATGATACTCTTTTTAAATTTTTTTCCCCCTTTCATATTCTTTTCCTTTCTCTTTCCTTTATTATTTTCCATAAATAAATTTTTCAAGTTTTTACATGTGTTCATCAGTGATTGTAAAACTCACTAGCTAATGTCAACGTGTTTAACTTATTTGCCTCCCTCTCTAAACACACAATGTCAACGGAGGTGTTGTTAATGAATTACGTTTGCTTCAATATTTACTGCTTGCTTGTCATGACTTTCATGAATTGATTACTGTTTCCGCTACAATTTGAATGAATGCTAATGAAAGTGTTTCATGAATGAATATTGGTAAACGATAGACTGGCTAGTTAAGCAAGAGTGCTTTTGCTAGCGCCGCATGACCCTTCACAGAGGTGTGAAAATAGTCGGCCCGTGACACCACGCCAAGATCTATTGGGTTGGGCCATGGAATGGCATTCGTTACAATAGTGCTTTTGATTTGCAGCCGAACCTAGTTTACTAGTTTGATTTCAACTTCAGTCAGGAGGTGGCATTCTACACTTACCAGCTTAAAAATAATTTTATGATATCAAGGGCAAATTTAAACCTAACCACTAATTTATATGATCGCAACACATGGGTAGAAGTAGATCAAACTTGGGAGGTTTACATATCAGTGCCTAGAGACCACTGTGACAACTATGGCATATGTGGTGCCCATGGAATTTGTGCGATTAATGAGTCGCCGGTTTGCAAATGTCAAGGATAACTACAATGATTTAAATCAGTGAGATATCTATTTTTTATTTTTTTATTTTTTGGCATACAATTGGAAAATCAGTTTTTTTGTTCAATTCTAAAAGGAATCCGTGCAAGAAATTAGAAAATAGAATAACTTGGAGTGAGATAGTAAAGATTTAATAGCCTTCAAATTGTCAAATGATATAGTCCAACATCATGTAGATCGGTGGAAAAGGATTCATGCACCCAATCCCAACAAGTGGAACTTAAAGCTTAGTTATTGTATCGAATTAGTAGTTCTTCTCAATATATGAGATATTTCGGAATAATTTATTAAGGTCAAATCATGTGTTACATTGCATTAAGAATTTTAAAATGCTTGTTTTTTATTTTGAATTTTTAAAGAACTTTGAGAATGGTTGGACTAGCGAGAATTGTAAGAATTATGAACTTTAGTGTTCCTTTTTGTTCTTTTGTTTGATCCGCACTAATTATTCATGTCATTAATCAATTAGTTATATTTATGCAAAGATGATATCATAATTTAACATCTCTAGAAGCCCATGCTTGAAGAAAGTTCAAAAATATAAAAAAAGTGGAGATTAAGATGCTAAGATGGACTCAAATTTTTCATCATAAAATGCAGCCAAAGCATACATTTAAAACTAAAAATACAATGCAAACGAAAAAACCACATCTCATAAGCATATCATCAAATTTTGCATAAGTATCATTACATTTCTCACAAAAACATAAAATAGCAAAATGACACTAACTTTCAAAAATCAGAAAAATCATTTGAAAACAAAGATTGTCCATTTCTTAGAAAAAAAAAATATTAAAATTTGTCTCAATGGGTAATTTAAGTGCAGCCCCATCCATAATTCAAACATTTGCAAAATTCAAGATTCAATTCTATCCTAAAAGTAGTGAGTTGATTGTTTACAAAGAGATGTGTGAATAATATATAAATCAAGCATGTAAACCAACACTAATTTGAAAATGAAAATTAATTTAAATTTAGAAATTACATCTACACAAATTTGCAATTAAAATTGTAGATTGAACTTACCTGGTATGTTTCTATGACAAAGACAAAGAATTGTTGCTTAATTAGTTGAATGAAATCCATTTCTAGGAATCTATGTATCACTGGAGATGTTTAGTATTCCATCGTTGAAGATTCGACTTCCGAAAAACGTTACGCGCAACCAACAACTATGGATGATGAAGGATTGTGAAATAGGTGAAGATGACATTCATAGTTGGATAATTTAAATGTTAAAAATTGCATTTGAATAATTATAAATCATCATTGTTCTTATCCAAAATAGACGTATGCATATAACTATATATACTTTATACCTTTCTTTCACAGCATCATTTAACCCTACTAAACAAGTTCCATTCACAAAGTGTACACTTTCCTTTACTAAAAATCATGTAAACCCTTTAAATATGACCATGTAAAAATATATAAATATATGCATACATTTTCATCCAAATTATCATTTAGGCTTAATAAATGACCCTGATCACATAAATATATAAATATGTATAAAAAATAAAAAATAAAAACTCTTTTTTTGCCTATGCATGTCTTGTTTACCCTCATGACCGGGTTATGCGATCCGAAAACTGGACTTAACTTGGTTGGCTAACCAAACTAAATAAAAAATATCATGTAAGTGCAATTTCCCTATCACATCCTAACCCGGAAGCACGTGTGCACTCAGAAAAAATCCACTATCCACCACCAACACTTCCACAACAATGTGACTGCACTTTTACTCATTTATAACTACGGTACCGAGCATCCACTACATTCGAGCCATCAGAGTTCTTAAAACATATAATTACAATTTATGCAATAAAAACAGTATAATAATCTCATCATTTTCCCAACATAAAATTTGTAATAAAATATCATCATTATTCATAATAAAACACACAATATATATAACACCGTAAAAATCTCATACTTGCTCATTTATGTAATAAATAAACTCATACCACACGATTTGCGTGCTAATTATAATTTAATAAATTACCTAAGAAAATATATAATAATATACTCAGTTTATTTAAATAAAAAAACTAGTATGATCACATTCACATATTTAATTTAACTCAAATATATTTAAATAGAAACGAACATGATCAAATCTGCGTAATTTAATTTAACTCAGATATATATTTAAATAATACGGATATAATTAAATTCACATACTCAATTTAAATCAGGTATATTTTAAAATAAAATCTGACATAATCTAACTTACTTACATTGATTCGTTCTTCTAACGCGAATAAATAATGAATTCCTAAAATGAGCTTGGAAATAATGGGAGATTAAGAATTTTAAGTATGTAAAAATTTTCTGTCCTCCACTAAAACTTTTTCCTTACTTATCCTTCAATTTCTTTTTTGAAATTTTCTATGAAAAATGAATTAAGAACTTTCGTATTTATAGAGAATTTGAGGAAGAGTATTTTGGTAATTTTCACAGGTCTCTTAAAGATTAAGAAATGAATATATAAATATATATATAAATTAATAAATAAATATTTAAATAATATAATAGGAGAGAGACAACCAGGGGGTTGTATCTTCAGGAGAAGATGAGAATGAATCTCATCTTCTTCTTATATCTTTTTATATATATAATATTATATTTATTATTTTTTATATTATATTATTTATTTATTTTTTAATTAATAATTTAATTTAATAATTAATTAATAAATTAATAATAAATTTTTTTAGGATTCTTATATTAATCATGTCTACATATTTTTGGGATCCTTACATTAGATATATTGTTTGTATAAATTGTTGAAGTTTAAATAAGGGTTAAAATAAAAAGGAATTTCGCAAAGAAATTTTAAATAACCAAATCCATCCCCATTTTGGAAATATATCCTAATTTCAAATAAGACTTTTGTCACAACCTGCACATGACTGTCATCGAAGTCAACACTTGCTCTTTCAAAATTGAATTGAATTTGCATATATAATATAATAATATTTTGTGTAATTATTATTCTATGTCATTTTTTATCTCAACATTTTGACTCTAGGATAGGGTGTTATATTTTAAGACTAATAGTTAGAATTTCAAATTACAAAAATACCTCTTTGAGTATAAAATAAGATTGTATACATCATTTCATTCTGAGTAGCGTTATGAATGAATCTTATTGGTGTTCAAATTTATTTTTTGAACTAAAACTGAACTCAAACCAAGTTTGAATACATGCTCAAGTTAATTCATTTATGCAAATGAACGACTTGACCAATACTTACTAAGTTGAACTACCAAACCTTTACTAAGCAAAGTCATCGAAATGCTCATGATGATGTGAATATTTTGAAACCATTTGTAGTGAAAAGTGAGTGGCTCTTACATCATGTTTGGTTTGCAAGGGAATAAGAAATGAATGAAATGAAAATTTGAATAAAAAGCATGACAGTTATAAATTTGATACCATTCCATTCCTTTGTGCCAAGCATACAGTTAAAGTTTTTTTAGGCAAAAAGTGAAAAAAAAAAAAAAAAATTCACTCTTACCAACACTAGCTTGGAGTTTTTTTTTTTTTTTTTTTTTTTTTTAAATCCACACCAAGCAAGCCTATCGATTTTCAACAGTAACTCAATCACTAAATGCAAGTTATGAAATTTGAGTTAAACAATCCCATGTCTAAATAATCATATTTTTAAGCACACTATAATCTATCGAGTCTAATTCAACCTTATCAAATGAGCCTAAAAATAAGTCTAATCCAAGCCTATTAAATAAGCACAACCAATTTGTAACCAAATTGCTCATGAGCTAAAATCAGCCAAGTCCGTTCATATTTAGGTTAAGCTCTTTTATTAAACAAGCCTTAAAAATTAGGTTTTAGATTTGATCATTTATACAATGAACGAGTCTGAACAAACTTTTATCAAGCCAAAATCCAAAACTACTCATGAATGACTTCCTTTGCTTGCACAACCAAAAAAAAAAAAAAAAACCAATAACAAGTCTTAAATCCCACCATATAGGATTGGTTATATGACTCATTTCTTTTTATCAGTTCATGCGATTGATGACATTTTTTTCCCCCTAAATTAAAGGCTATTAAATGCTTACTCAAAAACTCATTTTAAGTTATTTTAGTTCTACTCTTTTCCCATTTAATATCATGTACAATGACTAGCTCACTTCTCCTCACTAGTACACTAATTAGCCTATATTTCAAATGTCTAAACCAAGTCCTCGTTCCCTTATCTTATCTTCTACCATGCTATACCTACCTTTTTGAAAATTCATTTATTCCTCAATTTATTTTTTAATATTATATCACTTATCCACCTTATTATACGTATTTTGGGCACTTTTATTTTTTGAGGTGTTATTTCTTAGTAATCCAATATTTTGATCTATAAAACACTGTTGGTCTTATAAACGTCCTATAAAGCTTTCATTCTAATTCATCCTCGGTTCATTTGCAGCTCTATCCCAAAATATTGCACTGGAACATTTTGCATACACTGCAAAAATGCAAATCAAAACTGCAACATAGATTCATTTAACCCAAGCCTTAAAAAGTAAACAAGCCAACCAACGGCTTGACCAATTTGTTTAGATGTGCGACAAGGATAAGATTTTCCTGCAAGTACAGACAGCCAAATTTTTTTAATCTAAAAGGCCCCACTTTCAATTCATCGTATTTCCTCATTCAACTTCACCATGTTCAATTTTTCAAAAGTAGACCAAAGAGAGGGCACCAAAATCCATTCACTGCATGTAGTAGTCCTAGCTACCAGTTTTTAATAATTTGAGAACCTGACTTTGATGAACCAAAGCAAGAAATCTTTGCACTTTGGCCGCTGTAACTAGTTGAGACTGTTGAAACTGCTTTGCGATGAGTCCCAACTTGTCTTCAGTAGAAGACGACGTGCAAAGAAGGAAACATTCTTCCTGGTGTCTGTTGCATCAAAATGTGTGCCATCTGTGTCTTTAAAAAGAGTACTTGGCGAGAAAATTAAGGGCCACAGCCCGCAGCAAACTACAGCTACAAAAAATCAATGGGCACCCTTTATTTTCTGTTTGTATGGATTGAGTTACTAAATGTCCTATTCAAAGCCACCAATGCTGGTGATACCATCTATCTGTCCCAACCTTTGAGTGATGGCAAGACCATAGTCTCCAATGAAGGAAGTTTTGAACTGGGTTTCTTTAGTCCGGGAAATTCCAGGAATCGATACATGGGAGTCTGGTACAAAAACATCCCGACTAGAACAGTTGTTTGGGTTGCAAACAGAGACAACCCAATTGCTGACTTGTCGGGTGTGTTGATGATCAACAGCACATGCAGCCTTGCCCTCCTCTGTCAGACTAATGAGACTGTTGTTTGGTCATCAAGCTCATCCAGAGCAGCTGAGTATCAGAATCCAGTTGTAGCACAGCTCTTGGATTCAGGAAATCTAGTCCTCAGATATGAGAAAAACAGTGGTCCAGAAAGTTATTTATGGCAAAGTTTTGATTATCCATCAGATACATTGTTACCAGGGATGAAAGTTGGGCAGGACTTGAGGACTGGTTTCAGCAGGAGTTTAACATCTTGGAGGAACTCAGATGATCCCTCCATCGGGGAGCTAACATACAACATAGAACTTCATAATTATCCTGAGCCCTCTATCTGGAAAGGCCAAACCAAGTACCATCGGTGTGGGCCATGGAATGGCCTTCGTTTCAGCGGTGCTCCTGAATTACGGCCAAATCCAATTTATCAGTTTGCATTCATCATCCATGATCAGGATGAGATATACTACACTTACCAGCTTAAAAACAAATCTGTAATCTCCAGGTTAGTTTTGAACCAAACCAGCTATTCACTTGAGCGTTACACATGGATTGAGGTAGATCGGACTTGGCGAGTTTACCTAACAGCTCCTAGAGACCACTGTGATGATTATGGCCTATGTGGTCCCCATGGAATTTGTGTGATTAGTGAATCACCAGTTTGCCAATGTCTGAAGGGTTTCACACCCAAGTCACTGGAAAGATGGAGTGTAATGGAATGGTCACTTGGGTGTGTCAGAAATAAGCCATTGAACTGCCATAGTGACAGGTTTGCCAAATTTGAAAGGTTGAAATTGCCGGAGACTACACATACTTGGGTGAACACTAGCATGAATCTTAAGGAATGCAGGGCCAGATGCTTGGCCAACTGTTCTTGTATGGCTTATACAAACTCAGACCTTAGAGGAACAGGTAGTGGCTGTGTCATGTGGTTTGGCGATCTTATTGATATTCGATATTTTACATCCAGTGGACAGGACCTCTACATTCGAATGCCTGCTTCAGAATTAGGTATGGCGCTGGGCTTTTGTTTTCTTTACTTAGCTGACATGAATTTTCATACACTGCATTTAAAGTAAAATCATTTGTTCCAGTCTTTTCCAATAAATATATATTCTTGTCTTGAAAGCTTGAAACCTTGAAATAATTTTTTTTTTTTTTTGGACAATTAAGGAGGATACAGCTGGTCTAAGAAAAAGGTAGCAGTGATAACCGTGGCTTCCATCCCTATGGTTTCTATGCTGCTTATACTCACCTATTACATCTGCAAAAGCAAGAGAAGCTTAAAAGGTAAAATTTCAGTTCAGCTTTCCCAATGGGACAATTATGATCATTGCCACCATGAAATTACAATGTAATTCATTGCAAGATAAAAAAGTCTATAATTATTGGAAAAATATAAAGTTTCAAACAGCAAGAGGTCATATGGAGCCCATTTTCAAATTTCTGGAGACCTACTGTAGGTTTGGCTGCCTATAAAAGCATAAATTAGTACCCAGAACATCAATATTCAGCGACTTCTGTTGACTACAACGTACAACATGCTAAGTTCTAGGCTACAGGGAATAATTCTTTGACCTCAAGTATTTTCACCTGGAGAAACCAGCAAGGCACTGTTTTGTAAGGTTGATTTATTTACATTAGGGCCATTCTAGGTACCATAGCACATTATGATGGCTTTGACTCAATTGACAAGTCCTTGGGCTGTTTGGCTAGCTTGGTTTGAAGTCTTCTTTTTATAATTTCTTTCTAAAATTTTAAATTTTATTTACTTACATTATCACGTTACTTTTATATTTACATTTAAATGCATTAGGAATTGCTAGTGCTCTCGATTTTCGCATTGACTAGGGAATATATTGGCTAAATTAGATGAATTTAATCATTTGAATTGTTGAGGACAAAAAAAACGCATAAATTTATAATAGAATGGTAGGCGTCTCATGAGATGGCTATGTTAGAGGTCACGGGTTTCAACTTTGGGAAGGGGTGGGGAGGAAGGTGAGAGATACGAGACAATAGACAGAAAATGGTATAGTACATACATTCTATGTTTATTAGAAATATCAAAACAAAGCTGACATTTTACCCTTAAATTTGCTGAACTAGTGTTCAGTAACTGATGTCATATTTGTTTAATAAATTCAAAAACATGCAGGCAACAACAGTGCTAAAGATCACACTGGTGAAGTGCGAGGAGAAGACCTTGAGCTACCATTGTTCGAACAGACTATAATAGTCAATGCCACCAACAATTTTTCATTTAGCAGTAAGCTTGGAGAAGGTGGTTTTGGACCGGTGTACAAGGTACTAATGACCCTGAAGAATCTAAATAGGCTCATTGGATACGGAATATTATTTGTAATGAATGGTAATATTCAGGGTACGTTATTAAATGGACAAGAAATTGCAGTGAAGAGGCTTTCAGTCAGCTCTGGGCAGGGGTTGGGTGAGTTCAAAAATGAAGTTATGTTAATTGCAAAACTTCAACACCAAAATCTTGTACAGCTTTTGGGTTGTAGCATTCAAGGAGAGGAAAGGATGTTGGTTTACGAATACATGCCCAACAACAGCTTGGACTCCTTTATTTTTGGTATGACACTCCTAACCTACTAATGTAACCAGATTATATGTTATTATTGTTTCCCAGGCTTTCAATCATAGATATTTTTCTTGACCACGCCAATTGGGTCATTGCTTTAACTTTAATAAGAAGCTTGCAGATCAGACAAGAAGTAAACTATTAGATTGGTCCAGACGCTTTAATATCATATGTGGAATTGCCCGGGGGCTTCTCTATCTTCATCAAGATTCTAGGTTGAGGATTATCCATAGAGATCTCAAGGCGAGTAATGTGTTGCTTGATAATGAGATGAACCCAAAAATTTCAGACTTTGGCTTGGCTAAATTTTTTGAAAGTGATCAAAATGAAGCAACGACAAGGAGAGTTGTTGGAACATAGTAAGTATTATTAACTATATATCTATATTTTTCTTCCATCTATTGTAACTGTTTGTTCTCCAATCATGTGGAACAGTGGTTATATGGCTCCAGAATATGCTGTTGATGGGCTATACTCTATAAAATCTGATGTGTTTAGCTTTGGTGTTCTGGTATTGGAGATTGTGAGTGGGAAGAGAAATAGAGGTTTCAATCACCCAAGCCACAGCCTTAACCTAGTTGGACATGTGAGTATGAAGATCTAAATTTTCTTTCTTTAATTTTTTGTATGACTTAATGACAAGGGTGGTTTTTATGTCCTATAGGCGTGGAAATTATGGAATGAAGGCAAGCCATTTGAATTAATGGATGCATTATATTTGGAACCATGCTCTCAATCAGAGGTGTTGCGATGCATCCATATTGGTCTACTATGCGTTCAACAGTATTCAGAGGATAGGCCAAACATGTCATCAGTGATTCTAATGTTGACTAGTGAGAGCACAATGTCTCAACCCAAGCAGCCAGGTTTTTCATAGGCAGAAATCCGATTGAAGAAGCAGATACTTCACAAAGAAAACCTTCAAGCAATGAAACTACTATCACTCAACTAGAGGGGCGATAAGGGATCATTTCACAACCTAAGTATTATGCCCTAGCTCCATAAAAAGGTTTCACAACATCATTGCATGTCAATGTATTATCATTCATATGCTGATCAATTTCTAGATTTGCCTAATTAATTATAATTATCATCCATTGCTACAATGGAAATTTTCAAACGTCATTGTGGTTATGCCATATAACATATAGATACTACCAACTTGACATTAAAGCTAATGACTATTGTTGCACAACCTTTGATTCCAACCTTGCCCTCACTGGGTGTGAGCCGTTTCATCGAAACGCGCAGCAGTGGGCTTCAATTGTTGATTGATTGCAACAAGAAAGTTATATTTTAACAACCTTAAGAACTCTGCCCTTCATGGTTCCCAAAGTTTACAATGACGAGGATCCAGTGAGCGTGCTTAACAGAGGTTAATTTTCACATTGATGCGTTCTGCATGGGTTGAAAATGAGCAGTGGCTTTAGTGGTAGAAAATAAATTTGACTAGTTTTTATGAATTCAACAAATGAAATTATCACTAAGGAATCAATTATGGGTATTTCGGAAAATATTTAATCAAAGAATTGGAATTATTGATGAAAAGGTCAATTTAACTGTTACGAAAATTTCTTGATGAAAATGGAACTCATATAAAGAGTAAATTTAGAAAAATTTTACATTTTAAAAATGGAAAATGGATGGAGAAAACAAAATGTTTTTAGAAAATTTAATTCTTAGATATAAAGTGAAGAAATACAATCAAAATGCTATCCTAAAGGAAATTTAAATTTTGGCTTTTTTATTTCTGGAAAAATGGAAGCTAAAACCCTAAATAACTGGATGCAAACAAAAGAAAAGATAAATAGAAAAAAAAAATGAGGATTGACATAAGGAGACCAAAGGGAAAAGGAGAACAGAGCCCAAGTTTGATGCTTTACTCAGAATAAATCACAGCTTAAAATACGCAAGCGAAAGAAGTCCTCCAAAACTTTGCCTAACAGTGTTGAAAGGAGTAAAACTCCTAGGGTGCGTTTGTTTTGATAGCTAAAGTTTATATAGGACTTAACCAGATATGAATATTATCCTGACCCATGTTTGAATTGCAACACCTGAGAAAAGGCTAAATACCAAAAAGACCAAAATACCCTTGAATTAGGTAACTCCACTTTAATTCTCTTCCAATCCTCTCTCTCTCTCTCTCTCTCTCTCTCTCTCTCCATGCCCAAGGAGTACATGACCTTAGAAATCAAAAAGATATCTAAAAAATATCTACGAGATGTGAACACCTTCTCTAAGATAGATGTGTACACTGTCATTATTTCAATCTCCAATGACCATCTCATGGGGCAGAAGACCCTCGTCAACAAGGCCACCGGCAAGAATTTGCCATTGGCAGGATGGTCGCCTTGCTCATCATCTTCCACCTCCGCTTTGACCGCGCCCTCGGTCACATGGACTTCGGAAAAGTCAATGTGCCCATCAAAGAGCTCCTTGTCACCCCCAAAGACAGCAGCAACCAGCAATGCCCCCAAATTCATTAGTTACCAAGTTAAAAAATAGTTAGGAAAGCTCAAGGGAGTCTTGTCTTTTTCTTATAGAATTGACGAAAAAGTCTCCAGCACCAAGGCTACCTTCATTCTTTTCTGCCTTAGCCCCAGCCTTAACTGGGGCTACCCAGTGGGGGAGAAATGGCCAACCCTATCCCAAACAAATGGGCCAAGGCACCCCCTTCCCGGTTAGTTCAATTCTTCTTATATATTACACCAAAGACGGGCTAAGGACCCTTAGCTTAGCCGAACCTGCGAACCAAACATACCCTGAAACATGTTTCTGCTCACTGAATTTCATAAACACTAATGTTTCTGCACAAACTATAAGATTCCTAATATATGATTACTGTCCTTTTGAAACATATATGCAATTGAAGCTTTCATCGTAGTTGATAGTTTATTAAAAATGGGAATAAAGTTCTTAACAGAATCCGTCCAGATATTGCTTTAGAAATGTAAGTTATAAAGACATTACACAAGCCTAACTTCTCTTAGGCTGTAGAAACACACACATTCCAAGAGAGAGGAATCTCGACTGTCATTATTCGTTGGTGCTTCTGCTTCTTCTACCTTCTGCCAATGAGCTTCTTTTATCAATAATCAATGGAGCCGCTCACGAGGCTTCTTTTTATTTTTTTATTTTTTAAATTCCCTAACAGCTAGTATTTAGTCAAGAATTTTGATCAGTTGGGCATTGAATACTGAAAAATAATAATTTTAGATATAAACACTATCATACCATATTTTAATATAAACTACATGTACCTAATATTGTAAAGGATCTTATAAAATTTAACAAACCTAATATTGTAAAGGATCTTATAAAATTTAACAATGTGACAGAAAGTCATACTTTTATTTAAAAATTAAATATTCTATCACATTATTACTATTACTTGTTCATATTTTTGGATACAGGCATATAATCACATTATTTTTATACTTTTGATTTATTAAGCTGTACATCGTTGAATTGGAAAGCGCAACAAGTCCACTAGCTGCTTCTATTGTCCCCATGTGCAGGCTGCAGCTTTGGTTTTATTTTTCTGTGCCTTTTTTCCCCCTTTGTCTTTGCTGTCCTTGACTACTTACATTGAATTTAATTAATTAGACTATTATGTGCCAAAAATCTTTATTTATGATGATTGAAATTTTTAAGGCATAAATTTAATTTGGAACACATTCTTATTTAAGTTTTCATGCTGAAAATATAATTAATCTTTGTATGCTGTTTGTTATGGGTACAAACATACTTTCTGAAATGCCTGTCAAATTCTGGAATTTTATAGCAGGGATCAAATAAAAATATTTTCATGAGACCATCATCTCATTCTTAGAAATGAGAATACAGGAAAATTATTTCATGAAATATTTTTTTAGTACAAACGAAACACCATAGTAATGGCTATGACCAATTCCAGGACACCACCACTGTGCTAACACTTCAGTTTATTGTGGTTCATTCTTGCCAATGGCAGGTAATAGCACGGAGCCAAGGGTCAAAAACAAAAGAAAAACAGAAAATGAAATAAAAAATAGTACTCATTTTCCATTTTCAGATTATGATTTAGACATTTCTTGGTTTATGGGGACTAATTCCTATGTCAGATATTCTAAGTTGACCATTTGTCAGGCACAACATTAAAAAAAAAAAAAAAAATAACTGCAAAATGCAAATGAAAATCACAGTAAAGATTCACTGCTTAAACCAAGATTTCAAAAGTAAATGGACCAATCAACAGCTTGGCCAATTAGTTTAGATCAATTACAAGGAATAAGATTTGTATAAAATTTTCTTCATAGGCTCACCCCTTTTCTCCCTTCAACTTCCCCACATCAACTTTTTCAAAGGTAGACCAAAATGAAGGTATCAAAATCAATTTTTTGTACGTAATTAGAATCTTAATCACATGTTATTAATCAGGCTATGATCAACCGGTGCAGGAAATCTTTGCTCCTGACCCCTGACTCTAAATGAGACTGTTGCCATTGCCTGGCGGAAGTCAGACTTGTCCTCATGGGGGAGACAACCTGTAGAGAAGGAAACATGCTACCTAATATTTGTCACTTCTAAATGTGCCATACTGCCATCTGCCTTTAAAGAAGGAATTTGACAAGAGAATTAAGAGCCACAGCCCGCAAGAGAGTACAGCTATAATAAATCAATGGGCATCCTTTATTTTCTGCTTGTATAGTTACTCGATCTCCTCTCCAAAGCCACCAATGTGGCTGACATCATTAATCCATCCCAATATTTGAGGGAGGGAAAGACCTTAGTGTGGAATGACAGCCAACAGTGTGAACGACGGCCATGGTTGGTGAATGATGGTCAGCAGTGTGAACGACGGCCACGGTTGGTGAATGAGGGCCACCTACCATGGTGGGTGAGCCACCGCCTCCTACCATGGTGGGTGAGCCACCACCACCTACCATGAGATCTTGCCACAAGTCAGAGGCTATAAATTGAGACCCCCCACTGAAGCTAAACTACACATCTCGACTGCAAGTTGTGTCCTCTTCTGTTTTTCCATATTTTATTCTCTGTGTACATGTTAAATAGGGACCCGAGTATTGTAAAGAATACACAATTGAATATACAATTGATTCATTCCCTT
Source organism: Malania oleifera (assembly GCF_029873635.1). Lineage (NCBI taxonomy): Eukaryota > Viridiplantae > Streptophyta > Magnoliopsida > Santalales > Ximeniaceae > Malania > Malania oleifera. Next base: position 141,569,171 of record NC_080417.1, read on the forward strand.
CTCTACATGGTATTAGAGCTCGAGTTACTCCAAGACCTTAAGCAAACAATGGCTGCCCAAAAAGGAGACACCCATGAGTCCAGCCAGTTAACAACCTATGAAAGAGAGTTTGAGATAACCTCTCCATGGGCTCGGCCAGCATATTCGAGAATTCCCCACTCGATCTTACTGTTGAAAAATTCAATGGTAAGAATTACAGAGAATGGGCACAGTCAATCAAGCTCGTTATTGACGGTAACGGAAAGCTCAACTTTCTTACCGACGAGACTCGGCGATCACCTCCTACTGATGCAGTGGCATCCTAGAAATGGCGGTCCGAGAACTCCTTGATAACATCATGCTTGATAATCTCTATGAAGCCAGCCATTGGCAAATTCTACTGACGGAAAAGGACGTGTGGGATGCGGTGCGTGAGACAAACTCCAAATACTGAAAATGCTTCCCAAATTTTCGAGTTGAAACGCGGCTATGACAGATGAAGCAATGAGATTGGGAAGTCACGAAATACTACACCGAGATGCTCAGACTTTGGCAAGAACTTGATCTCAGCTGCGAAGAGGAATGGGAATGCACGGGTGACAGTGCACGTTTCAAGAAGAAGATGGAGAACGAGAGAGTATTCAAGTTTGCGGCAAGGCTGAACCGAGAGCTTTACGACATGAGGAGCAGGATTCTAGGTCGCCGGCCACTGTCCTCCATCCAAGAAGTCTTCTCAAAGGTTCAGCGTGAGGAAAGTAGGAGGAACGTGATATTGAAGGAGCAAAACAAGTCTGGGCCCGAGGCTTCAGCTCTTATAACCCGTGGGCCTCATACTGGATCCAGCCCAAAACAGTCCAGAAGGCCCTATTGTGAGCATTGCAAAAAAAACGGGTCATACTAAAGACACCTGCTGGACCTTACATGGCAAGCCTGTGGATTGGAAGCCCAGACAGCCCAATAAAGTCCATGGTCATCAGTCCTCCACCGAAACCCACACAAAAAAATTACCCACAGAAGCCCATGGCCTAACAGCTTCTAGTGGGAAATTTAATTCCGACCAACTTGCGAAAATATATGAGCTATTTTCCAATTTCCAAGCCTCAAGTCAGTCCACTAATACTATGTCATCTGGCTCTTCAGCCCACAAAGGTACTTTTTTGACAACCCTTAGTACCACTCCTCATTTTACCCCTTGGATTATTAACTCAGGTGCATCTGACCATATGACCGATGCTCGTCATTTACTTTCAACATACTCACCTTGTGCAGGTAATTTAAAAGTCAAAATTGCAGATGGGACTCTATCCCCTGTCGCTGGCAAAGGGAGTTTTCGTATTTCGGAATCTATTACTCCTAAATCTATCCTCCATGTTCCTAATTTATCGTGCAATTTGCTGTCTATTAGTCAGTTAACCAAACAGTCTAATTGTTCAGCTTAATTCATACCCTCTCATTGTGTCTTTCAGAACCTATCATCGGGGATGACGATTGGCAGTGCTAAGGGATGTGACAGGCTCTACTACTTCAACAAAACTAATGTGAATGGACCGTGTCCTACTATTTGTAATTCTGCATCTAGTCCTAGGGAAAATGAACTTTTGTTATGGCACAAAAGGATGGGACATCCTAGTTTTCAGTATTTGCAGCACTTATTTCCTTCAATATGTTCGAATAAAATTGCCTTGGATTTTCAATGTGAAGTGTGTGAACTTGCCAAACACCATCATACTACTTTTCCTAGATCTTAGTATAAAACATCCATGCCATTTAGTCTGATTCACAATGATCTATGGGGACCTTCTCGTACTCCTAATAGGACCCATACAAAATGATTTATTACTTTTATTGATGATCACACTCGTCTGTGTCAGGTATTTTTATTGACTAATAAAACTGAGGTTCGATCAGTCTTCATGAATTTTCACTCTATGATACAAACCCAATTTCACACAAAATCCAAATCCTTCGTACTGACAATGGTACTGAGTATTTCAATCACTCCTTGCTGAACGGAAAAATCAACATATCCTTGAAGTTGCTAGTGCCCTGTTGTTCACCTCTCACATGCCAACAAAATTTTGGGGTGACTTAATTTTGATAGCCACATACCTCATTAACCAAATTCCTAGTAGAGTCCCATCCCTTGCAACTCCGCTCCAAAAACTCCAAGAGACTTTTCCCAATTCAAGGCTCGGCTCACATCTTCCGCTTCGTGTCTTCCGGTCCATTGTATTTGTCCACATTCACGCCCCCAAGCGAAACAAATTGGATCCTAGAGCACTTAAATGTATCTTTCTTGGTTACTCTCCCACATAGAAAGGTTACAAATGCTATGACCCGATCTCCCAGAAACTCTATGTTAGCCTGGGTGTCACCTTCTTTGAACATACCCCCTATTACTCGCTTCAGGGGGAGTCCTTGAGTAAAGCTCGACCCTCAAACTCAGACTACTTCGATATGGCTGTTTTCGAGACCACTCCATACCCTATATCCGCTCCTTCGCCTAGTACAGAAGGAAACTTGAGCTCAGGGGGAGATGCGGAAATACAAACAAATAGGGAAACACTTGTCTACTCAAGGAGGCCAAAATTGAAGACGAATGAGACACTCACTTCCAAAGCACCAAAAGAGTCAAAACCAGTGATAGATCCAACTCCTCATGAGTCCGACTCCAATCCTGACTAGGTAAAACATGACTTACCCATTGCTCTTAGAAAACAACGTCGTTCATGTACTCTCCACCCTATCTTAAAATTTGTATCTTACAATGCTCTTTCTGCCAAGTGTCGTGCTTTTACTTCTAACCTTAACAGAATCCAGATTCCTAAAAACATTCAAGAAACCTTGGAGATTCCAAAGTGGAGAGAGGCAGTGATGGAAGAGATAAGGGCACTAGAAAAGAATGGAACTTGGGAGGTGAAGACTTTGCCAATGGGGAAGAAACCAGTGGGCTGTAAGTGGGTGTTCACAGTGAAGTACAAGGCTGATGGCACAGTAGAACGATACAAAGCCCGCCTTGTGGCAAAGGGGTTCACTCAGACATACAGTATTGACCACAACAAGACGTTTTGCACCAGTAGCAAAGCTGAACACTATACGGGTTCTCTTGTCCCTGGCAGCAAACCTGGACTGGCCACTCCATCAGTTTGACACCAAGAATGCTTTTCTGAATGGTGAGCTAGAAGAAGAAGTGTTCATGACGCTACCACTAGGATTTTGCAAGGAGGTAGAAGAAACCAAAGTGTGTAAATTGAATAAATCCCTGTATGGACTCAAGCAATCACTGAGGGAGTGATTTGATAGATTTGCGAAGGTGATAAAGAATCAAGGATACCGACAGGGGTAGTCAGATCACACTATGTTCTTCAAACAGTCCAATAAAGGAAGAAGGACCATCCTGATTGTGTACATCGATGACATCATTCTCACTGGAGATGACACAAGAGAGGTGGAGAGATTGAAGAAAATCTTAGCCACATAGTTTGAGGTAAAGAACCTGGGTCAAATGCCACATTTCCTGGGAATGGAGGTCGCCATATCAAGGACGGGAATTAGTGACTCCTAGAGAAAGTATGTACTTGACCTTTTGACCGAGACTGGCCTGCTTGGTTGTAAACCAAGCGATACTCCTATTGAAGCAGGAAAAAGAACGGAAGATGTAGGAAAGCCTGTGGATAGAGAGAGATATTAGAGACTAGTAGGTAGATTGATCTACCTCTCTCTCACTAGACCTGAAATTGCTTTCGCTGTAAGTGTGGTCCGTCAACACATGCACTCACCAAAGCAGAGTCACCTAAAAGCAGTATATAAGATTCTCAGATATCTGAAATGCTCTCTCGGGCAAGGACTATTCTTCAAGAAAGGTGACAGTAAAAAGGTAAAGATCTACACAGATGCGGATTGGGCAGGATTAGCAGAGGACAGAAGGTCTACTACCGGCTACTGTACCTATGTTTGGGGAAATCTAGTAACATGGAGGAGTAAGAAGCAGAGTGTGGTAGCCAAAAGCAGTGCTGAGGCTGAATTCAGAGTTGTTACACAAGAGATATGTGAAGGGCTATGGTTACAAAAACTTTTGGAAGAACTACGCAGCACAATAGAGCTCCACATCAAACTCTATTGCGACAACAAAGCCGCCATTAGTATTTCTCATAATCCTGTTCAGCACGACAAGACTAAACATATAGAAGTGGACAGGCATTTTATAAAGGAGAAAATTGAGAAGCGGACAATTTGCATGACCTATATCCCTACAAGAGAACAATTAGTAGATATTTTCACTAAGGAATTACATAGATCTAGCTTCAAAGAGTTTATTTGCAAGTTAGACATGATCAATATCTATGATCCAACTTGAGGGGGAGTGTGGAATGACGGCCACCAGTGTGAACGACGACCATGGTTGGTGAGCCACCGCCACCTACCATGGTGGGTGAGCCACCACCACCTACCATGAGATCTTGCCACAAGCCAGAGGCTATAAATTTAGACCCCCCACCGAAGCTAAACTACACATCTCAACTGCAAGTTATGTCCTCTTCTGTTTTCCATATTTTATTCTCTATGTAAATATAAAATAGGGACCCGAGTATGTAAAAAATACACAATTGAATATACAATTGATTCATTCTCATTCTCTACCCTTAGTCTCCCAAGAAGGAGGTTTGAACTGGGTTTCTTTAGTCCAGGAAATTCAAGGAAACGATACTTGGGAGCCTGGTACAAGAACATCCCAACTAGAACAGATGTTTGGGTCGCAAACAGAAACAGCCCAATTACTGACTGGTCAGGCGTGTTGATGATTAACAGCACAGGCAGCCTCGTCCTTCTCAGTCATACTAATCAAACTGTTGTTTGATCACCAAGCTCATCCAAAAGAGCTGATCCAGTAGCAGCACAGCTTTTGGATTCAGGAAATCTTATCCTACGATATGAGAAAGGCAGTAACCCAGAAATTTATTTGTGGCAAAGCTTCGATTACCCATCAAACACTGTGTTAACAGGGATGAAAATTGGGTGGGACTTGAGGATAGGTCTCAAAAGGCATTTGTCATCATGGAAGAACTTAGATGATCCATCTCTCAGGACCTTACTTATAATATAGAACTTCATAATTTTCCCAAGCCCTGTACGTGGAATGGTGACACCAAATACTACCAGAGTGGGCCATGTAATGGCCTTGGATACAGTGGAGCCCCTGAATTGCGGCCAAACCCACTTTATCAGTTTAGTTCAAGTACAGTCAGGAGGAGGTGTTCTACAACTTCCAGCTTAAAAATAAATCTATAATGTCAAGGGTGGTTTTGAACCAAACCAGTTGCTTCAGCGGTACACATGGATTGAAGTGTCAAGGTAGTGGCTTTGTCACGTGGTTTGGAAATTTTATTGATATTTGACAGCTTCCAGCCAGTGGACAGGACCTCTATATTTGAATGCCTGCTTCAGAATTAGGTATGGGCTGCTTTCATTTTCTTTTCACCATCTCCACTGTATTTTGCAATAAACCTATCTTCTTATTTTAGAACAGTGATGTCATTATTTTTTCAGTTATAGGTGTATCTTGATCATACTTTGCTTCCTAAATTTGAATTTTATAAATAAAGGAACAAAACTCTGGTCTAAGATAAAGGCAGCTGCAGTAACTGTGGCAGCCACTGTCATAGTTTCTGGGATGCTTATAATCAGCTATTACATCTGCAAAAGCAGGAGAAGCTTAAAAGGAAAACGTTTTCAAACTGCTTCCATTCTCAAGCTCTTATAGTTTCAGTATTTCATATTTCCCAATAGAATGATTATAGTTGTTGCAACCAGATATTAAATTTTAATGAAATTCTTTGCAAAATGAAAATTTCAACGATATATTGACAAAAACAAAAGTTTTTTGTCAAAGAAATTTTGTATCTTGAACTAATAACTAAATAGATTAAAAAATATACTCTTATCCAGTCTTTAAGCTAACAAAGGCCACTCTTGTGTGTGCTGACGAAGAGTGGACATGGATTTACTAAGGGGCATTATTAAGTCCTTTTTCAAATTTCTAGAACCTCACTTCAAACGTAGGTTTGACAGCATATAAATTGGATGGTTAAGGCTGTGTTTGGACTGACTCATAGGTTGAACTTATCTTGAGCTCAGTCTGCTGTCTATAAAGGACAAGAATCAAGATAAGGACACGAGTGAAACTTCTTTTTGTATTTTTTTTTTTTTTGGATTTTATGCCTTTATTTGCATTAGTCTAAGCTGGCTATGTTGATTTTTATTTTAGTTTTGGTGAGGTGGGAAATGGAATTACTCCTGCCCATGTGTATAGGCTAAGGAGCCCCTTAGCCTGCCAAGTTCTTTACTACGATCCCACCAAGCTTGGGCTAAGAGTGGCCTTCTTGAAACAAATGCACCCTTAATACCCAACTCTTAGTCTCTCAGCGACTTTCAGTTACAAAATGCAAAATAATAGGTTGAAGGGTACCAAGAATAATTAAGACTTTGAACGCAAATATTTTACATGGATAAACCAATAAGGCAGTATTTACAAGGTTGATTTACTTAAATTTGTTGCATTTTCACTACCAATGTACAATATGACAGGGGGCAGACTCAGCCAGGAAGCCATTGAATATTTAACTGGCTTATTTTCAAATTTTTTCATTTCATCACAAAGATTTTTTTTTTTTTATTGATTCTATCTATTTACTTACATCCATCACATTATTTTATATTTAGTTTTATACATTAGGAATTGCTAATGTGTGTTTTTTTTTTTTTTTTTTGTTGCATTGGTTATGGAATTTAATTGTCTAAAAAATGTCATGAATTTAATCTGAATTTTCTCAGGGAAAAATGGAATGCATGAATTGTATTGTGTTGTACAAACATTCTATGTCAACTCAAATTACTGAAAGAAAACAAACCTTAGGCTCACCTAAACTAATGTTTATCTCAATATAACTATGCAGATTCCATTGTTTTTCTATTTCCCCTTGCACTGTTTTTGTAACTTATGTCAATCCTATTTACTACCATTCAAAAATGTGTGCAGACAAGAATAAAGATCACTATGTTGACATACAAAAGGAAAATCTAGAGCTACAATTGTTCAAACTAGCTATAATAGTCAATGCCACCAACAGCTTTTCATCTAACAAGAAGCTCCGAGAAGGTGGTGTCGGATCAAGTACAAGGTACTAATGAAAATGAATAATTTAAATACGCTCATCTACTATAAAATATCACATTTTGTAATGAATGCCACTATTCAGGGTATGCTATTAAATGGACAAGAAATTGCTGTGCAGAGGATTTCAATGAACTCTGGGCAAGGGTTGAGTGAGTTAAAAAATGAGGTTATATTGATTGCAAAACTCCAGCACCGAAATCATGTAAATCTTTTGGGTTGTTGCAATCAAGGATAGGAAACGATGTTAATTTATGAATACATTCCCAACTGAAGCTTGGAATCTTTATTTTCAGTTTGACTCCTTTATTTTTGACTCTTTCATCAGTCCATGAGTTTCCACACACTTAAATCTTCCAATATAGGATTGGTATAACTTGAATATGGAAATTGCAGATCAAACATGAAGTAAACTCTTAGATCGGTCTAGGCGTTTCAACATTATCTACAGAATTGCTTGCGGGCTTCTCTATCTTCATCAAGATTTTAGATGGAGGATTATCCATAGAGATCTCAAGGCAGTAATGTGTTGCTTGTTGATGAGATTCCCAAGAATTTCAGACTTTGGCTTGGCTAAAATATTTGAAGGTGATCAAAAGGAAGCAAAGACAAAGAAAGTGGTTGGAATATAGTAAGTATTATTAACTATAATCTATATTTTGCTTCCATCTCTTGTAAGTGTGCTCATTCTGGAATGATGCATTGCAGTGGTTATATGGCTCCAGAATTTGCTGAAGAAGGGCTATACTCAATAAAGTATGATGTCTTTAGCTTTGGTGTTCTTCTATTGGATATTGTAAGCGGGAAAAGAAATAGAGGTCTTAATCACCCTGACCACAGCCTTAACCTAATTGGACACGTGTGCACCATGATCTAAATTTTGGGTAAACTGCACCAATAGTTCCAAACTACAACCACTATTTCATACTCATTTCCAAACTTCAATTTTTCTCACGTTGATCCCAAACTTTCAAAATGATTGCAATTTTATCTCATCTCACCATTAGTTGCAGCCATTTGGTCCAAGTATCCAACCATCCAACTACATTGCCCAGGTAATCGCCAAATTATTGACTAAATTTTATACTTGTCATCAAACTATTGACCAAGTTTCATACTCATCCCCAAAATTTTGACTAAGTTCCATATAATACCAAAATTTGGGAAGAGGGTGGAACTCAATCAACAGTTTGGAAATTACCACTGCAAATAATTTGAAATTCCATCCAAAATTTTTGATTGAGACTAAAAGGATGGAATTGAAGTCACTTTTGAAGTTTGGGATTGATGGTGAGACAAATTGAAGTTTGGGAAGGAAGTTGAAACAGGGGCTGTAGTCTTAGGACTATCATTGCAATTTACCCATTAAATTTTCTTTCTTTAGCTGTTGTCCCACTTAACGACAAAAAAGTTTTATGTTAGGCATGGAAATTATGGAATGAAGGCAAACCATATGAATTAATTGATACATCATCTTTGGACTTATGCTCTCTATCTCAAGCATTGAGATGCATTCATATTGGTTGGTTATGTGCTCAGCAGCATCCAGAGGATATAGACCAAATATGTCATATGTTGTTCTAATGTTGGGTAATGAGAGTGCAATGCCACAACCCAAGAAGCCAGGTTTCTTTGCGGGTAGAAATCCACTTGAAGAGGCAGAAACATCACCGAAAAAATTATATTCAAACAATGGAATTGCTACTACACTGTTGGAGACATGATAATGGATATTTTAGCAGCATGAATAGTAGACACGACATTTATATGTCAATCCACTTATTGATTCACTTTAACTGATTGTTATTATCACCCTATGAAAATTTTCAAATGTCAACACGGTTCAAGAAGATTCCTATGGCCTGCTGTTGAACCAAATGAACATTGTTGCACAACCTTTGTTGACTCTATGAGTCCAATCCTGCTTTGATAATGACAAATCACTTGGTATTTGACCTATGCAATTGAGTTTGTGAACAGGATCATGATTTAGATGCAAGAATGGTAAGCATGATATGGAAGCCACGAGGAACCTTAAGTACATATCACTTGGCTCAATCCATGGAACTAGAAGAATAAAAGGATGAAAAAGCAAGCTTCAAGCCCACGATCTTCAATGGAAATGGGTATTTAGAATTGAATGTATTTACATATGTCATATGATATAATTCGAAACTCAAATATACCCTAAACTGACCTTAGGACTCATACATTTCATGAAAGATTCATTTACATTAGTTCTAAGTTGAATGAATTTTTAGAGGCAAATTTTAGAGGCCTCGTCGACGTACCCCATGGCCTCGTCGACTAACGCATGAAGGCCACTCGGCAACGAACGATCTGTTCTCGTCAACGAGAAAATACCGAGAGCTCAAAAAGTCAGACAGGTCTCTCGTCGAAGAACTCAAGTTCTCGTCGAAAAACGGATGTTGTACACTCGTCGACGAATGCGTGCTCTTGTCGACGAATGTCGCGGCATAGAACATCGTCTCAGCACGGACACAAATGAAATGTTTTATTTCTAAACAATCCAACGGCCAAGATTTGATCAACTGCCGAGAACTATTATAAACCTAATTTCTAAACCCTAAAGCATAACCTTTTGCCTACATTTTGAGAGCCTTGAACATATTGCAAGACTTTTGCCTGCACTTTTGGGCATTGGTTACACTGATCAAAAGGCATTCACACACATATTTTGCAATCGTTGTTGGTATTGAGCTTTGAGTATTTTGAGCATTCAAATCTTATTTTCTTGTTTCCCATATTCATTATAGTTAACATTTTCTTAGGAGCAAAAAATATTGTTGTATATTTTATATTCATTGATTGATTAAAATACTTGAGAAAAGTTTTCTAAAACTAAAATCTCTGAGATAATCAAATCAATATTTTCATTCAAAGATTTGCTATTTGGTTATTGCAAAAACTATTTGATTGCAAATTCTAAGAGCTTCTAAATACATATTCTTTGGGGATATCTTCTTGAAAAATATTGTTTAAATCTTTACAATATTCAAAGTCATATTTTTATTCGGAGATTTAATCTTACAAATTATTTGATAACAAGAACATAAATCTGCGTATTATTCAAGATTATTTTTAAAAGGATCTTATTTTTTATTCTTGCATAAAGTAATCTGACATCAAACCCTAAGATCTCCAAAGCACTCATTTTTAAGAAATTATTTTTGGGAGATATTGATTAAAAGGTAAATTTGGAAAGCATCTCATTATTCATATAACGATCTTATCATTACATACAGATTGAGTTTCATGTTTTATCATATGATTACGTACTAGGATTTATCTTGTACTCACTAGTTTGGTGAGTAGCATTTTGAGTTTTGCAGAAATTGCATTCATTATATTGTATTCACGGTTTGGGTTGTGAACCGGGGTTAAGGAGGAAATTACGGCGCTTGTAAGCAGCAGACTGTAAGGAAAACTCCGTCCCAGTTAAAGGAGTGGGTTTTTAGTGAAATCCTTGAGTGGGTTGCTCGAGGCGAGGACGTAGGCCGAGGTAAGCCGAACCTCGTAAAAATCGAGATTGCATTTCTCTTACCCTTAACTCTATTTAATTTTCTAAACTTATTTATGTGAATATTGTGAATGTTTTAAATATATAGTAGGTCTGCAAAGTAATTGAGTAAAATTGGTTGATTGACAAAATCACAAATTCGATTGATTAATTGTGAAACATTGAACTAGTTGTAAGTAACTTGCAAGGCATACACAGGAGAGCAGACAAGCAGCGTTTATAGCGCATAAAAATAGGAATACGTAATAGTCAATAACCTCCTTAATTTTCTCCATCTCGACAAGCAGCAGAAGTGAGAAGATACCCACGCACCCAAGCATGCGACAGTACATCTACATCTCACCATAGCCATACATAGTAGAAATTCAAAACGAAATTGAAAAGGAAGAGAGAATGGGGAGGGATCATAAAAGAAATTAGGAGGAGTGAATTACCTACCTAAAATCACCAGTATCACACGAATCGGCGACCTGTTCTTCTTGAATCGACCTTCAAAAATTCCCAACACGCGTGACGACGCAACCTCGCATCTCTCCCTCAAACTTCCCAAGCACCGCAGATCCCAATGGTCCACTGGTGGCCGCAGTGAAGGCAGCAATATCATCAAGAAATACCATGCACCACCCCCAGGGTGTGGTTCAGGTGATAGTGTGAGCTGCGGGAGTACCTCTCATGAGGTCAAGTGTTCAAACCCTCCTGAGCTCATTTCTATCCCTGAACTCCTGAATTTACCCTCCCTTTGGAGTTGTGGGGTCAACTTTAAGGGGCGCAGGATTAATCACGTGGACCGTAAAACGGACATGTGGATACCCAGTGCGTAATCCAAAAAAAAAAAAGAAATACCATGCACCGTGCGAAGAAATTGCAGACACAGGATTTAATGTGCTTGGAATTTTTTGCTGTGAGGTGTAGAACGGTACCGCCTGTGTTGTCACATACGCCACCATTTTGTGAGTTGTAAGTACAAAATTTTACAAACGCCGAAGTATAGCAGCATGCCAATGTGATCATGCGAACAACTTACTTATTTTAAATTTTTTTAAAATATTCTGAATTTTTAATTGTAAAAGATTAAACTTTTTTATTATTTTTTCTTAATTATTCTAATATTAGTGTTCTCAAAATTTTTAAATATTATAAAATTATTGAGACGTTATTTACATTTTTGGAAATCATATCTCTATTTTGATCATTTAAATATTTTATTTTAACTCTTTTTTTTAGCACGTAAAGAGAAAATACAAAATGAATAACATTAAGAAAATATTTTTTTTTTTAATAAACTTACATTAAAAGAACATAGAACTTTCTTCTTAAGATCGTGGGCCAATGATAAACATCCAACTTTACCCTCATAAGCGTGCATAAAATTTTTAAAATCTCAAGGGGCTCAAGAGTGGTTAATGTCTTTTCTCTATTAATTAAATTATTAATTAGGAATATTGAAAATTATAATTATAAATATTAATTAAAAGATATTAATTTTTTTAATTAGACAATATTTAAAATGTCTATTTACACATAATAAGGAAATAATTGAAATTTAAATTAGAAAAATATTAAAATGACAATTAAAAATATTAATTAACATAAATATTAGTTAATTTGTTAATTACAAATATTAATCAAAATATTATAACTAATTTTTTAATTTAAAAAATATTTAAAATGTCCATGAAAAGTGTTAATGTTTATGTCAATTAATATTTTAATTAAAATTTATAATTTATTAAAAATGGTAGGATATAGATTTAATTAAGTACATAATTAATAATAGTTATCTTCTTAAAATATTTACCAAATTTATTATAGTTAGTCTTGCAATAAAATAAAATATAATTTAAAATATCAAAATAACTTTTCTTGAAATAAAATAAAATATAATTTAAAATTTGAGAATCGAAGGAATACTTGTTCCTTATCTCTTTCTAATAGTTTCATTAAAGATGTAATAAGAACAGAATTAAGAATAGTTGTTCCTTATTTATTGCAATAACATAATTTTTTTATATAATTAATTGTAACAAACTTATTAAAACTAATATATTCCTCAAAATATGTATTTTGCAAATCAAATGTAGCCTTGGTGTTTTGGTTTGAATATAATTCAGCACATGTTCTACAAGCCAAATGCATGAATGAGAATTTTAGTCACAAATCTAACTGGTATCCCAGATTTGATTTCATGAAGTAAACCAAGGTGCAAGTTCTAGTCTTACAAGGTTCAACCACAACAACAATGGTAGAAGAGCAGTTAGGAGGCCAGAGGTACTAGAATTCAGGCGGCAGCTAAGAAAGCTTGCTTGGCCACTACAATGTACTGCTTGCGGCATTTTAGAAACAAAAGGAAATTTGAGGAGGCTATTACTCAATCGAATGTCATTGTCAAAATGATCCAGACCCACATTTATCGAGCTGTGTATGACAAATTCCCTTCCTATTTCACTTGATTGGTTGATAGGTTCTGATTTTTCTGAGTAGTCACTCTTTGAAATTTTGAGTTGTAGGTTTCGACCTCAAGGTCCCTAGGCATGCCCAGGTTTGACGTAGTTCTGTTTATTGTAGATAGTATTTTGATTGGTAAGAGCTAAATGCTCCTCTCTCCCGGGTATGACCAGTGCAACTGTACATATTCATTTTGATCTTATAAAAATTATAATTTTCAGATCAAAAACAAAAAAGAGCAGGTGTTCCGCCTCCAGCAGCCTATGGGATTGAGAGGTAATTTATTTTGTTTATCATACCTTCAAATAGCTTAGTCTGAGTCAGAAGTCACATCCTTAGTTTGAGTATCAAAAGGGCTCAAATGCCAATATATTTCCAAAAAAGAAAAAGAAAAAAAAATTAACCAGAGTCGGAACTCGCTATCTCTACCTGAATATACATGGTTAAGGAGTCGTCAGTCGAATTTATATATATATATATATATATAAAGGGCAATGTACGGACATATATATATATATATATATATTTGTCCGTACATTGCCCTCGCGAGGAGTTAAACACTCCATCCCCACAAAAGAAAAAAAGAGCAACAACTACCAGACCAAAGACCCGATTAACTTATTTTATTGATTGCGACAAATATAAGCTGGAAAGACTTCTTAACCTGATCTTCCTTGACTAGGCGACTGCTGCCACTCTTTCAATTCAAGGAATAATAATATTGAGCCTCATGTTTGTCTTGACGAGTGGAGGAACTCGACGATTTCCATTTTTCATTTTTATATTCTACTAGTAGCAGACTCGAGAAATTTGATTAACAGGGCGGCCTATAAATAATAGTGTGCTCCTGTATATGAATCTATTATTATACAATGTTTAACCATTAACTGTGTACACAATATCATAAATGAATTCTTATAAAATTTAACAATGCAACAAAAAAATATAAAATTAAATATTCAATTAATGGTTAACATTTTTTATGGTAGGAAAATATTATTAATCACATTTAAAAAAATATATTTTTGATTTTTAGGATTGACATTTTATATTTCATGGGCAGACCAGGTCTGCCATGTGCAGATAATGTGACCAAAATCAGCTACGCCATGTGCAAATGGAGTGACCTAGAACAAGCCAAATTTGCCATTTAACAACTATTATCAGGGGTGGAAAAACGGGTCGACCCATTCTTTTAAAACGGGTTCGGGTTTATGCAAGTCCACCCTTTTATAAACAAATCAACCCATGACCCGTCCGTTTATAAACGGGTCAACCCGGATTCGGGTATTTGACTCCTAAACGGCTAAACCCAATAACCCTTAACAGCGTCAGTGGAATGATGGGCTAGGAATTGGTCTTCGCCACGGCAAGCGTGAAGCTTGAGCCGCGTGAGGTTTCAGCACAGAAGCGAGATGAGAACAAGCGCATCGTCGCCGATGCTAACAGATCTATGATTACATTTGAGAGCAAGTTTGGTCACAGCATCGAACCGAGAAAAGAGGGAAGGAATCATGGAGAGCGCATCCAACTAGGCGTTGAGCGACAGTCGGTGACGGCTCTGTCCCTCGACCCTCAGCCACCGCCGGTAGACAAGGGAACACCGTTTCCTGTCGCCGAGGCCAAGAGACCGGAAAATGCAAGCCAGACACTCGTCCGGCAAGTCCGAGATGTGGTCGGAGACCCTATTGATAATCCCCTGAAACTCGTCCCTTTCTTCTGGGAGCATTGGGGAGATCTGGGCCGTGGTTTTGGTCTTGGAGCGGTGGTTGTGACATGTCGCAGCGGCGATGCCTGATGAGATGCTGGCAGTGGAAGCTTACTGGCCCATCAACGGCGACGGGAGGACTTCCGGTGGACCTGTGCGCACCTTACCTTCCTCCCCTTAGCCAATAAGCAGCGCCAGAGTAGAAAATGAGAGCTACTCTCTGTCTATTGTCCCTGTTCTTCCGCTTAACCTCTGTTGCTTGATTTGATTTGATTTGATTTGGTGTGGTTGTGTTCTTCAGATCAGCGTATGGTTTTCCTTTTTTTATATATGAAATGTATATTTTTTAAACTACTCCGTGAACCGCCCGTTTAACGGCGAATTAAGGTTTAGATGATTGTGACGCATTTACAACCCGTCCAGACCTGACTGTGAACTCATTTTGCCACCCCTAACCGCAATGAAGTATGGAATATCTGCGCAGGTAGCATGATCAAGGCAGTTTAACCCACCTATTATGATTAAAGCTTAGGTAACCACATAGCATAGTTTTAAATCGCAGTAGCGGATAGCGTAATGTAATGGTAACGGGTGTAACGTGAAGTGGGAGTAGCAGATGTTACATAACGGAAAGCAGGTGTAACAATTGTGAATTTTTTTGAAGCACGCACAACCTTGTGCATATTAGCGTACTTGCATATTTTAAGATTTTAGACCTTCTTAGAAAGAGTTTCAGTATACTTTGGATCCTTTAGTTCATGTAATTAAATTATTTGGTACAGACAACAAGTTTACATTTGTTTTAAACCACCATTGATAGAATAATAACGTGCGCGCGCGCGCGTGTGTATTTATACTTCTCATTGTTCTTATCTGTGATAAATTCTTATGTGTGCTAAATTAATTAATAAAACAAAATACATTATACGCTTCATTAATCTATAAGATACATAAGACATATAAATAATACAAATATAAAATAGCTAGAAAAGAAAGAAGGTAGAAGTTGAAAATTATAGAACATAAATATCACATTACTAATATTATCAAAAATAAAATATTTTCCTAACAAGTTAGTATTTTTAAATTATTAATTAATACATCTATTGTGAGTATTTAAAAAAATAGTAAATTTTGTACATTGTCATCCTCCTCTTGCCACTAGGTATACTGAGAATGATATATGAAAGAGAGGGAAAAAGTGAGAAGAAAAAGTAAAAAGTAAAAAATAAAATAATTTTTTGGTGTAACAGTCATGTAGCAATTACATAATGGCCGTAGCGACCTTTACGTAACAATCGTGATCCTTAATGGCTGCTAAGGCCGTGATTTTTCTTTCCACTAATTTCACAGTGTGTAACAGTATCGGTAACCCAAAAAACCATTACATAATGCATAACTGCGTTACGTAACGGTCGCGGCTTTTATTTAAAACCATGCCACATAAAGGCAATGGACAATTCTACCCAAGTTACACAATCAAGAACCCAAATGGGACGTGGGAGAAGATGGACAATTCTACCCATGTTACACAATCAAGAACTCAAATGACGTGCGAGAACCACACACAAGGGGGGCACAGATACACGCCCAAGGTCAAATCCATCCACGTGGCCACCTTCACGGTTAGATGGCTATAAGAAGAGTGGGATCACTCTCCCAGGAGAGTAAGCATGCTATCTCAACCAAAAAAAGGCTTATACTCCTCTCTAGTTCTAGTTATTGTCAAAGCAATCCTTTAACTTAAGCATGACAAAGATCTCTCGAGAATTTAACTTCATTTTGCAAATATTAATAATGGCTACCAAATTTCATCAACCATCCACCAAATAAGATTGTCGCTCAACACCAATAACAAATAATAGAAAAGGAATAATTTTCATCTCTACGCACAAATTGCTCACTGTTTTTTTTTTAAAAAAAAAGAAAAACTATTCCAAGAACTAAATATAGCCTCAAAGAAAAACTGATTGTGCCTCTTTGATCACTTCACTTCCCTAAGGCCATCCATCTTTCTTCTATTTCCTTGGAAGGATCCAAGGCTTCTGCCTCATTGCTGGCCCTCATATGAGACCATTGATGTTGGGTAGGTTCCCAGAGCGTCCCAACTTAGTTCAATATCTCATTTAAAGAAGTTGGACACTCACATTTACTAAATGCATAAAAATTAGGTAAAATTTTGATGATTAAAATTTGGGACTATCATATCTCAGGTCTCAAGTTCTAACATTTAGACAAGACCCTTTTACCATTTTGTAAAAAGGAAATAAGATTGAATTGGAAATGGACTAATTATTATTATTATTATATGTTTCTCACCTAATATACTCCCGTTTATTGTCAATATTCCACTCGCCCTTGCAAGACCTTCTGCTCAGATTTTTATTCTGTCATCAAGAATTCAGTGAAGAAGTTAGCACACATGGCAAAAGAAAAAATATATTTGAATTGGAAGTGTTTTATTAATGTGAGAGAGAGCAAGGAGGGGGTGGATATCTAAATTGGACGGCTCATCTAGTGGCGGTGGTAATATCAGATTATGATTTAGACATTTTCTTTGTTTACACTGAACTCAATCCTATATCTTGATATACTAGGTTGACCATTCACCAGGCAAATTAAGATACAACATTATATATAAAACGATTAAAAAAAAAAAAAGGAAGACTCCAATAAATAAATGAAAACCAGAGTCTAAATTCACAGCTTCAATCAAGCTTTCAATGGAAAATGGGCAAAGCTCTTTGTTTTAGAATAATGATAAGATTTGTTCGCAACTACACAGTCCAAAGCAAGACTTTCTACAAAGCCCCACCACTGGCTTACCCTTTTTCTTCCTTCAACTTCCCCACGTCAGTTTTTTCAAAAGCTTGACTAAATTAAAAGAAGGTACCCAAACCCATTTTGTTTATGTAATGCAGTAATGGAATCTCAGTTACATGCATCAAATGATTTGTGAATTGTGAACAGAGAATGACACACCGATGAAGGAATCTCTGCTGTTGTCCACCGTCACTGAATGAGACAATTGCGCCATTTGTCTTGTAAGGATTTCTCACTTGTCCTCATGACAGAAGACAATGGGAAAGATGACAACGTGCTTCCTGGTCTGACAACATGCCACCTTTGTCTTTAAAGAGGGAATTTGGAAAGAAAATTAAGGGCCACTGCCCGCAAGAGAATAATGCTACAAGCCTGAAAAAATGGTCGTTCTTTATTTTCTGCTTCTATGGATTGAATTACACGATGTCTTCCCCAGAGCCTCCAATGTGGCTGACACCATTATTTCATCCCAATCTTTAAGTGATGGACAGACCTTGGTCTCCCAGGGAGGAAGTTTTGAACTGGGTTTCTTTAGTCCAGGAAATTCCAGGAAACGATACTTGGGTATCTGGTACAAGAACATCCCAATCAGAACATTTGTATGGGTTGCCAACAGAGAGAACCCAATTAATGACTTTTCCGGTGTGTTGATGATTAACAGCACTGGCAGCCTTGTCCTTCTCATTCACACTAATGGAAGTGGGACTGTCATTTGGTCATCAAGCTTGTCCAAAGAAGCTGATCATCATCAGATTAATCCAATAGTAGCACAGCTCTTGGATTCAGGAAATCTTGTGCTAAAAGATGAAAAAGGCAGTGAACCAGAAAGTTATTTATGGCAAAGTTTTGACTATCCAACAGATACGTTGTTACCAGGGATGAAAGTTGGATGGGACTTGAGAAGTGGTCTCAACCGGCGCCTTACGTCATGGAAGAGCGCAGATGATCCATCTCCTGGAGACCTCAGTTATGGCATAGAACTTCACAATTTTCCGGAGCCATCTATGTGGAAGGGCCACACCAAGATCTACCGGGCTGGGCCATGGAATGGCATTCGTTACAGCGGTGCTTTTGATTTGCGGCCAAACCCACTGTACCAGTTTGATTTCAACTTGAGTCAGGAGGCGGCATTCTACACTTACCAGCTTAAAAATAAATCTGTGATAACAAGGACAACTTTAAGCCCAACCACTAATTCATATGATCGCAGCACATGGGTAGAAGTAGATCGAACTTGGGAGGTTTACGTATCAGTTCCTAGAGACCACTGTGACAGCTATGGCCTGTGTGGTGCCCATGGAATTTGTGTGATCAGTGAGTCGCCAGTTTGCGAATGTCTGAAAGGTTTCATGCCTAAGTCACCAGAAAGTTGGAACTCAATGGACTGGTCGAATGGGTGCGTGCGAGATAAGCCATTGAACTGCCCTGAAGATGGGTTTGCCAAATTTGAAGGGGTGAAAGTGCCAGATACTACATACACATGGGTGAACACAAGTAAGAATCTTAAGGGATGCCAGGCCAAATGCTTGGCCAACTGCTCTTGTATGGCTTATACAAACACGGACATTAGAAGTGGTGGCAGTGGCTGTGCCATGTGGTTTGGTGATCTTATTGATATCCGACAGCTTCCAGCCAGTGGACAGGACCTGTACATTCGGATGCCTAATTCAGAACTAAGTATGTGTTAGCTATTTTTTGGTTTTCTCACTTGGTGACAAAGAATTTTCTCTTAAAACCATATATCAAGTCTTTCATTTTCTATTATTCAGATGTAATATGATCATAGTTTACTTTCTTAATTTTATGTTTGAAAATGAAGGGGCAAACAACTGGTCTAAGATGAAGAGTGCAGTGGTAACAGTGGCAGCCATTGCCACTGTTTCTGGGATGCTTATAATCAGCTATTACATCTGCAAAAACAGGAGTAGCTTGAAAGGTAAAATTACTTAGCCAGCCACCCCACCATTCAATCCTCTAAACTTTTTTACTACAGTTTCAGTAGCTCATTATTTCTCTCTATGGGACAACTATGATTATTGCTGTTGAGAAACTTCATAAGTACATGCCCCACTGCTCAACCATTAAATTTAATGGAAGTCTTTGCAAGATGAGAACACATATTTATGTATTTCAGTAGGAACAGCAAGAAATCATCAAACCAAACCAATTTTTGTATACTTGAACTAATAATTGAACAGATCAACCGACAAGTTTTCATCAATGTTTATGTTAACATGACAACTCAAGTTAGAAGCCCTTGGGTTGCTAGGCTAGATTACATTAAAGTTTTCCCCCTTCATCATAATTCTTTTTTATTGATTTTATCTCGTTATTTACATTTATCATGTGCCTTTTAAAATTAATCTTCTTATATATAAGGAATCCCAGTGTCTCATTTTCGTATAACCTGAATAGTCAATTGGAATTTTAGGGAAATAAGAATAAATAGATTGTTGTTGGATTGTAAATTTAGATCTAATTAATGTTTATCTAAATCTAACTATGCCATTTCATTACTTTTCTATTTCCCTTTGCCCTATTTTTGGTAACTAATTTTAAGCTCATTTACTACATTTAAAAAAAAAACAAAAGCAAATAATGTAGGTGTCTGCAGAAATAAAGATCACAATATTGAAGTACAAAAGGAAGATCAAGAGCTACCATTGTTCAAATTGACTACAATAGCCAATGCCACTAACAACTTTTCTCCCAACAATAAGCTTGGAGAAGGTGGTTTTGGAGCAGTGTACAAGGTACTAATAACCATGAAGAATATGATTATGCTTATTCAATAAAAAAATATCACATTTTATAACTAATGATAACATTCAGGGTGCATTATTAGATGGACAAGAAATTGCTGTAAAAAGGCTTTCGATGAACTCCAGACAAGGACTAACTGAATTCAAAAATGAAGTAATACTGATTGCAAAACTTCAGCATCGAAATCTTGTAAGGCTTCTAGGGTGTTGTATTCAAGGAGAGGAAATGATGTTGATTTATGAATACATGCCCAACAAAAGCTTGGACTACTTTATTTTCGGTTTGACTACTCTCTCACAACCTAGTAAATGTAGTCAAGAGAACGTTTTCACACATTCATTATAATAAGGTATTGGTTTGACTTGATTAAGAAACTTGCAGATCAGACAAGAAGTAAGCTACTAGATTGGTCTAGATGTTTCCACATTATCTGTGGAATTGCTCGTGGACTTCTCTATCTTCATCAGGATTCCAGACTAAGGATTATCCACAGAGATCTCAAGGCAAGTAATGTGTTGCTTGATGATGAGATGACCCCAAAAATTTCGGACTTTGGCTTGGCTAAAAATTTTGAAAGCGATCAAAATGAAGCAAGGACAAGAAGAATAGTTGGAACATAGTAAGTATTATAAACTGTAGAAGTATATTTTGTTTCTATATCCCATAATTGAGTATGTTCTCACATGATGTGCTGCAGTGGTTATATGGCCCCAGAATATGCTATTGATGGGCTATATTCAATAAAGTCCGATGTGTTTAGTTTTGGTGTTCTACTATTGGAGATTGTAAGTGGGGAGAAAAATAGAGGTTTTGATCACCCAAGCCACAGCCTTAACCTAATTGGACATGTGAGTATCAATATCTAAATTCTTTCTTTTATTTTGTGCACCAATTAATCACAAATGGTTTTATATGCATACACCAGGCATGGAAATTGTGGAATGAAGGAAAACCTTTTGAATTAATGAATGCATTATACATGGACTCATGCTCAGTGTCAGTAGTACTGCGATGCATACATATTGGTCTGTTATGTGTTCAGCAACATCCCGAGGACAGGCCAAACATGTCATACGTGGTTCTAATGCTTGACAATGAGAGCCCAATGCCGCAACCTAAGCAGCCAGGTTTTTTCATAGGTAGAAATCCACTTGAAGAGCCAAACTCTTCAATGAGAAAACCGTGTTCAAACAATGAATTAACTCTTACATCGTTGGAGGCACGATAAAGGATCATTTAGCATCATGAGTGTGAAGCATCATCTATCAAGAAAATTTTATACTACACTGCAACTTTGGAATATATATATATATAATTAATACTGTCCCTGTGATTATCCATTTCTAGAGTTTAAATGATTTTTTTTTCATCCAATTCTACAAAGGAAATTTTCAAATGTCAATATGGCTTCTCTACAACTCTACATTTCTATCAAGTGGATATTACAAAGATGCTACTAGCTTCTTATTAAAGCTAATAAACATTGTCACCACCCACTATTGGGCTGCAGAGTTCGCATAAGATGTCACTTGTAGTACAAATGCACACTTACAAGTACACAAAGCATAGTGTATGATTGTTTTGTATGAAAAATAAAATTGCTATTATTGGGAATTGGGAACTTAGAGCTGAAACGCAATAACTAAGGTACAAGTCGCAGCTTGGTGGGCGGGACAAGAATATTGAGCAAGTAAGGATGAGAAGAGAACATTTTGCAATGAAAGGAAATATTCACGGTACATTATTAGATGGACGATGAAATTTTCTTGAAGAGGCTTTCAATAAATTCTGGGCATTGGGCAAGGATTAAGTGAGTTAAAAAAATGAACTCATATTGATTACTAAACTTCAGCACAGAAATCTTATAAGCTTTTGGGTAGTTGCATTCAAGGAGAGGAAATGATGTTAATTTACGAATGCATGCCCAATAGAAGCTTAGAATCCTTTAATTTCGGTCTGACTACTTTATGTTTGACTCTCCCATGGGTTTTGACTCATTTAAATTTAAATATTCCAACACAGAATTGGTATAACTTGAATATGAAACTTGCAGATCAAACAAGAAGTAAACTATTAGACTGGTCTAGGTGTTTCCAAATTATTTGTGGAATTGCTCATAGGCTTCTCTATCTTCATCAAGATTCTAGATGGAGGATTATCAATAGAGATCTCGATGCAAGTAAAGTGTTGCTTGACTGTGAGACAAACCCAAGAATTTCATACTTTGGGTTGGCTAAAATATTTGAATGTGATAAAAAAAGAAGCAAAAACAGAGTGGTTGAAACATTGTAAATATCATTAACTAATCAATATTTTGCCTACATCTCTCATATTTGTGTTTGTTTTGAAATGATGTGTTGCAGCGGTTATATGGCTCTATAATATGTTGTTGATGGGCTATACTCATAACTTAGAAGTACGATTGTTTAGTGTTAGTTTTGCTATTGGAGATTGTAAGCACAAAGAGAAATAGAGGTTTTAATCATGTGGGTCCACAGCCCTAACCTAACTGGACATGTGATTATCATTATCTAAATTTTGGGCAAATTGCAGCAATAGTTCCCAAACTATGACCATTATTTCAAACTCACTACCAAACTTCACTATGCTTCACATTGGTCCCAAATTTTCCAAATGATTTCAATTTTGTCTTTTTTTACCATTAGTCTCAATTTGGGATTTTGGACTTTCTCCACGCTTGCAACCACTAGGTTCAACCGACTAAATTACACATGTAGTCCCCAAACTATTGACCAAGTTTTGTAGATGTCGTACAACTATTGATTAAGTCTCATACTTGTCCCCAAACTTTCAACTAAGTTTCATACAATACCGCCAATTCGCGAAGCCTGAAACTCAATCAATAGTTTGGTGACTACTGGCCAATAATTTAGAATTCCGTCCAAAATTCTAGGTAGAAACTAATAGTGGGACAAAATTGAAACCATTTAGGAAAGTTGGGACTAATAATTAGACAAATTGAAGTTTGGGACGAGTTCAAAACATGGGTCATAGTTTGAGGACTATTGGTGTAATTTAGCCCCTAAATTTTTATCTTTTATTTGTTGTACCACTTAAAGTTTTATGTGATTTAGGCGTGGAAAGGCACACCATTTGAATTACTTGATGCATTATCTTTGGAGTTATGCTCTCTATATTGATTGTTGAGATTCATTCAGATTGGTCTGTTATGAATTTGGCAACGTTGGAGGACAGACCAAGAACCCAGGTTTCTTAGGTAGGAATCCACATGAAGCAGCAGATACATCACTAAAAATATAGATATAAATATTCAAAACAACGAAATTACTATTACACTGTTGGTGGGACGATATATTAGATATTTCATCAGCATGAGTAGCTCACACTTCATCGATATGCTGATCCATTTATAGATTTGTTTTAACTGATTATAATTATCACCCAATCCTACAAAGGAAAATTTTCAAATGTCAATATGGTTTAGGAAGATGCAACTAGCTTGCTGTTAAACCAAATGAATATTGTTGCAAAACCTTGGTTCCAACCTTGCCTACACAACTTCGATAATTGGGTGGGAAGAGTGAAGAGTCTGATCAGAAAGCATCTCGATGGGCTTCAAAAGTTTCTGATTGATGGCAACAAGAAAGTTGATGTTTAACCACCTTAAGAACTCTGCCTCAATTTCTTGGATTGCAGAGTATGCACAGGATAGCGGCCAACAACGCACACTTACAAGCACACAAGCATAGCGTATACTGTATAGCGCATAAAAATAGAAATGCAAAATTTAAAAGAAATTAGGAATTCAAGGCAAAATTTAACCAGCAGAAGACACCCACACACCCGAGTCTGCAACAGTACATCTACAGATCATCATAGCCATACATAGAAGAAATTCAAGACAAAATTTAAAAAGCAGAGAGAATGAGACCGATCATAAAAGAAATTAGGAAGAGGGCATTACCTAAAATCACCAATGCCACACGAATCGATGCCCTGTTCTTCTCCAATTAACCCTAAAAAATTCTCAATAACGCGGGACGACGCAACCTCGCATCTCTCCCTCAAACTCCCCAAGCACCACCGAGCCCAATGGCCCATGGGTCCCGGCGGCCGCAGCCCTCTAGTGAAGGCAGCATGCTGCATCAGAAGCACCACACGTGCAAAGGAAAATAGTTTACTTGTGGTTGTGGATAATAATTTTAATTTTTTATTTTAAATGTTTAAAGAATTATTAAAAATAGTTTAGTTTTAAGTTATGCATATTTATATAAAAATCTAAAAACAATAAAAATTTAGTACGATTAACTTTTAAAAAATAATTTTATTTTTTATTTTTAATTAGAAACATCTTTTTATTGTTTTTAAGTTCTGACTTTATTTATAGTTTTTTTAAAATTTTAAAATAATTTTGATTTTGAAATTAATTGGGAATGTAAATATAAAAAATAAAAAATTATTTTTTATTTTATTTCATTTTTTAATATAAATTTTGCCAAACTCAAAAATTAATAAACTATAAACCTTTTTAATTCTTTAGAAATTAAAAGAAAAAAAAAATTTATGACCAAATCGAAATTGTACCTTAACCAAACCAAATTTTGGTTAAATCGGTTAATCGATTTTAACCAATTTTATATTTTAATATATATAACATAAATAAAATATATTATATATATAATTTTAATATATATATATATATATATAAAGGTTGCATGATGCACAAAACTCTCACATATGCAGGGTCTGAGGAAGGTAACCAAGTTCATATTTTTATATATATGATATAAATAATATATATTATATATATAATTTGGTTGCGAGGTGCACAAAGCTCCCACATATGCGGGGTCCGAGAAAGGGCCGGACCACAATGGGTCTACTGTACACAGTCTTACCTTATATTTTTGCAAGAGGTTATTTCCACGCCTCGAACCCATGACCTCCAGGTCACACGACGACAACCTTACCGTTGCGTCTAAGCTCGCCTTCACAATTTTAATATAATATATATATATATATATATATATAAAATATTCGCATATGTATAATGCATAAAATATTTTAATATATATAATATATAAAATTATTCATTATTAATTTATATTATTTGGTTAATTCGGTTAACCGAATATATTTAACTCAAAAACCAAACCAAAAACCAAAAATTGAAATTTAACAAGAGTGAAAACCAAACCGAACTGGGTAACTTTTTAATCGAACTGAACCAATCGAATTTTGTAACGCCCTGACCTGGGTCTACCAGAGAGCATTGCGCCTCTCCTCCTCCACCTGGACCAAACAATAGGGGATGTGTAACGACCCAAAATTCTCATCCATTTTCATTTATTTATTATTTGTCATGCTATAAAACATAATCTCTGATACTCTACAAATAAACATCTATCATCATCACAGTCGGGAGTGGGTACCGTGGTAACCTGTGCATTTTATATATAATACCTATGCAGCAGGAAAATATAAATATCTAAAATATAACCCAAAATACACAATACCAGAGTTCTTCAAACCCACTTGTATATACATACACACATATACATCCTTCCTCAAAAATCCCCAAAAATACAGTGAGCTCTACTACACAACCCAAATCTCACCCCAAAACTACGCCGACTCAGGTGCCTCTTCTATATCTAAGCCAGCCTTGCACGCCCCTCTAGGTTACCTGAAATATTTATAATGTTGGGATGAGACACCTCTCAGTAAGGAGAAACATGTTATTACCAGTGTGTGGCATATGAGTTTGTACATAAAACATAACCTTTAATTAAAGTTGTACATAGAATATCATGTAAAAAGCATCTATATAATAATTCATATTTATGTTATTTAAAATGCATTATTTCTAAGTTATCTATTTAATCATAGTTCTATCTATAAAAAGGTATCTCTGTTTCCTGTGAATGCTATAAATACATATATAACTCTGAAAACTTCCCTCATGACAACGCAAGGCTAAACATTGGTTGGCTCTCCAGTGCTAGCCTAACTATAGCATATCTGGATGCCTATAGCACAAAAGGCCCGCTCCACCTCGTCCAGACACCACGGAGCTCTTAACTCTACCTGTGAGCACAATCGGCAATATCATACTTTATCTAAGACGTATGGGTGCACTCTATATAGAAACGGTACCGTGCTCTATATACTGTTCTGTATACTACTCTGTTCCATCAAGGTCTGATACTACATAACAATATCTCTATATAACATTTATCTGTTTAACCATGATTCTATATCAACTGTATTAACCATGATTCTATAACTTTTTGTATAGCCATGACACCGTAAAAAAACTGTATATCTGTATATTCTATAATTCTGCATGTCATGGCTCTATGCTTTTTATATCATGGTTCTATAAAATTCTGTATAATCATGGTTAAAAAAACACTATATAATCATGTTCTGTAATACACTATGTAATCATGATTCTATAGCATACTGTATAAAC
The DNA here is from genome assembly GCF_029873635.1 of Malania oleifera. Classification (NCBI taxonomy): domain Eukaryota; kingdom Viridiplantae; phylum Streptophyta; class Magnoliopsida; order Santalales; family Ximeniaceae; genus Malania; species Malania oleifera. Next base: position 141,596,058 of record NC_080417.1, read on the forward strand.
ATGATTCTGTAAAATACTATATATCATAATTCTGTACAGCTGTAGCTCCATAAATAAAACTGTATAAGCTATATATCATGATTCTGTAAGAACTATATAACCATCTTTCTGTAAATCTGTATAACGTATTTCTATAGAAACTATATAAACATGATTATGAAACTTTGTATAAAATTTCTATAATAATTCAGTATTTCTCATGCCACACAACTAAATAAAAACTCTATAAACATACTCTATAAAACTGTATAATTTTCATGCTATGATATATTCAATAATCATACTCTAAAAGCTTGTGATCAAATACTATACTTTATTGGTAAAGTTTCTAATAAAGCTGGCATAACATATATTCCCCTTACCTAATCAACTGAACTTGTTCACTGATTTTCTAACTCATGCCACTGCGGCATTCATAATTCCAAACCCTAGAATTACACGCATATGAATATAAGTCAATCAACTAAATATCCAGAATAACCATAATATTCACGTTTTCCCCAAATACACATTTACACAATTTCCTAAACTATAAATTATTCATTATTCTACCTAAATTCATGAAAAAATACCCGCTAAAATCCTTAGTTTGTTTGCAGTATTCCCACCAAATCCTGTATTTCACAAATTCCCAATTCCTCAGTTCAACCCTAAAATTATACTTATATTCACATTTCTAGGCCTATACATCCCATAATTTGGATAATCAACCTATAAATACTAAAATAACAGCCTTACCTCAATTTTAAAATGGTGCCCCAAAATCTCCAAATTGAAATTTTGCTCCGCCTATGATGTAAAGAATCTTCCCACGAACCCTATGGTGGTTCTTGATTGTCAAAATGAGCCATAAGGGAGCCGGAATCGAAGGTGGAAGCTTAGAGGGTCGTAGGTTTTGGGAGAGAAGAGAGAGAGATTTTTAATTTTATGTTTTTAAATAACTCCCAGCTTCCCTTTATACTCCCAGCACTACAACCAAAAACTGTCAACAATTTTCTTGGACTCTCAGAAAACCATCGCCAGTTTTCTCTTTAACTAGCCAGATTTTACCATTTTACCTTTACCGTCCCGCGGTTAAAACCCAAATCCGTCTTTAGTTTCCTACCTCCTTTAGAAACCGTTGTCGGTATTCTCTTGCCCCATCCCAAAAAATCTATTTTTCTCATTTTCTTTTATTATTTTATTTTCAGGGTCTCTACATTCTCCCCTCTTTTATAAAATTTTGTTCTCAAAATTTGTTGTCTGTATTTTTCACCATCCTCTGAGGAAAATTTACTACTTATTTTATTAATTACCCTCACTTATGGTGGAAGAATATCGTGGTTACATATACAATTCTGGGAGATCACAAATATATACATAAAAGAAAATTCTCCCAAAACTCAAAACACTATTGATCCTATAACCTAAAGTACCACTTATACATACATCATCCTGCTTTGCATAAAATAAAACCAAACTCTATCTACTTTACTTGAATTATCACTTTTGACTACTACTAATCCCCACCAAACAGATGTGGGTACTTCTGTTGTATCTCCTCTTCTAACTCCCATGAGGCCTCCTCCATTGCATAATTCCTCCATAGGACTTTTACTAATGGAATTTTCTTGGTGCGCAACTCCTGTTCTTTTCTGTTTAGAATTTGTATTAGCGTCTCCTCATATACTAGTGTATCCCTGAGCTCTATCTCCTCATAGCTGATCACATGAGAGGGATCCAGGACGCATTTCCTCAACATGGAAACATAAAATATGTCGTGTATTCTGGATAGAGCTAGTAGTAAAGTTAGCCTCTAAGCAACTAGACTCACTTTCTCAAGTATCTCGAATGGACCAATAAACCTAGGGCTCAGCTTCCTTTTCTTTCCAAACCTCATCGGTCCTCTCAGTGGTGCTACTTTCAGAAATACCTAATCTCCCACATCAACCTCCAACTTCCGATGATGAGTATCTGCGTAGCTTTTCTGCCGACTCTGAGCTGCATCAATTCTGTCTTTAATTATTTGGAGTTTATCATATGTTTGCTACACTAATTCTAGTCCCAAAACTTGCCTCTCACCCATTTCATCCTAGTAGAGTGGAGAACAACACCTCCTATCATATAATGCCTCATAAAGTGTCATCCCGATGCTCACTTGATAGTTGTTATTATAGGCGAACTCAACCAACGGCATATATTGGGTACAACTACCCCTGAAATCCAGCACACAAACTTGTAACATATCCTCAAGTATCTGAATCATCCCCTCTGTCTACTCATCAGTCTGAGGATGAAAAGTAGTACTGAATGATAATTGAGACCCCAAAGTTTCCTGCAAACTCCTCCAAAATTGGGACGTGAAACGTGGGTCTCGGTTTGAAACTATAGATACTGGCACTCCATGGGGTCGAATTATCTCCTGATAAATATATACATTTTCCAGTTTGTTCATAGGGTAGCTAACTTAAATAGGTAAAAAGTGGTCAATCTTCATCAGCCGATCTACAACCACCTAAATAGCATTCTGACCATGCAATGTTGGTGGTAATCCTGTGACAAAATCCATAGATATATGGTCCCACTTCCACTCGAGAATGTGGAGTTGCTGCAACTGTCCTGTCGGCCTGTGGTGCTCAGCCTTTACTCGCAGACACGTCAAACACTGCTCCACAAGCTTAACTATCTCTCTCTTCATACCACTCCACCATAATAATTCCCGAAGGTCCCCGTACATCTTAGCACTACCAGGATGCACTGTATAAAAAGATTTGTGCGCCTCTTCTAGGATAGTCCTCCTAATTTCAGCATCTGCAGGTATGCACAGACGGGTACGGAATCTCAGGGTTCCATCATCTAAAATACCAAACTCCTCTCCCTGTCCATTCTGCACTTATTTATCAAGTCTACCAACTATGCGTCATTCCTCAGAGCTACTTTAATCCTCTCTGGCAAAGTAGGTTGTAGTACTAAATTGGCAATAAATGCTTGATGATCATCCTCTACTAACTCAACACCGAGCCTCTTTAATTCCATCTGAATCAGATGCTGAATTTCCTCTGCTAACACTACTGCACCCACTGATTTTCGGCTCAATGCATTCATCACCGCATTTGCTTTCCTTGGGTGGTAGCTGATAGTACAATCATAATCTTTAATAAGCTCCAACCACGTTCTCTGCCTCATATTTAATCCTTTCTGGGTGAATAAATATTTCAAAATTTTATGATCAGTGAAGATCTCACATCTTTCCCTATAAAGATAATGCCTCCAAATCTTTTGAGCATACACCACTGCAGCTAATTCTAAACCATGTACTGGGTAGTTCTTTTCATACTCTTTAAGCTGCCTAGAAGCATATGCTATAACTCTCATGTGTTGCATTATCACACATCCAAGTCCCTTCAAAGATACATCACTGTATAAAACAAATCTATCCTCTCCTATTGGGATAGATAACACCGGTATAGTGACCAACCTCTGTTTCAACTCCTGGAAGCTTTGCTCACACTCATCGGTCCATTCAAACTTTACTTTTTTTCCTTGTAAGTCGTATCAGTGGACCTGACAATTTGGAAAAATCATCTACAAAGCGTCGGTAGTACCCTATTAGACCTAGGAAACTCCTAACCCCCTAAACATTTCTCGGTCTCACCCAATTCACCACTACTTCTATTTTTCTCGGATCTACAAATACACTGTCCCCAGAGATCACATGCCCGAGGGAAGTAACCTGCCTTAATCAAAATTCACATTTCTTAAATTTATGTATAATTTCTTCTCCTTTAACACCTGCATTACTAGCCTTAAGTGATCCCCGTACTCCTCAAAACTCTTCAAATAGACCATTATATCATCAACAAATACCACAACGAACTGGTCTAAGTACTAATGGAGCACCTGATTCATTAAATCCATAAATGCTACTGGTGCATTAGTCAATTCAAATGGCATTACCAGGAATTCATAGTGCCTCTACCTCGTTTGGAAAGTTGTTTTTGAAATGTCCACTACTTTAACTTCCACTTTGTGATATCTCAACCGAAAGTCAATCTTGAAGTAAACCTGGGTCCCCTGGAGCTGATCTAATAAACCATCAATTCTGGGAAGGGGATATTTATTTTTGACTATCACTTTATTTATCTCTCTATAATCAATGCACATCCTCATAGTCTCTTTTACATTCCCACAAACAAGACTGGTGCTTACCAAAGCAACACGCTAGGCTTGATAAATCTTTTATCCAACAACTAGTCTTTCAATTCTTTCAGTTCAATATCCCCTTTATATAAAGACCATACCCCTGGCCACCACTCTAAAGTAGCATCACCAGAATAACCGATGCTAACTATGGCGAGGCACACACACGTGGTCCCACAAATCTGAATTCTAGCCATCTGAGGGTCTGAAGATCACTTCTCTTTGATAGCAATCAATGTTGGCAAAATTAGCTGCAAGCCAATCCATGCCCAGTATCACGTCAAACCCCCGCATGTCTAACACCACAAGATCGGCTGGTAATACTTTCTCTTGAATGCCCACTGGATAGTTTTTAAGCACCCTTTTACACCTCATGACTGATCCAAGAGGCGTAATTGACAACCTCAGCGTCTCCTGGTGTCGATGGTAAACCCGCGCCTGCTCGGTATTTCGCTATTGACCTCCACGGGGCGCCTAGGTATTACCCCGAAGCTATCTGGGAGCGAATGCTATAATATACTATGCACGATAGACTCGTGCTACATGACCCAGTCTACCACATCAGTAGTAGACATTCTTCCCTGCTCAGCATTCTCCCCTATATCTTCTCCCACATGTCAGGCAAGAAAAATAGGTCTGCTCGCCTTGGACCTCACGACTCCCTATCCCCTGCCTCTGTCCACTGCTAGGTCCATCTCTCCTCCATGGCCCCCAGCTGGAGCCCACCTGAAATCCAGAAGGTGTAGGCCTCTTCCTATAATTCAAATTCATAAACTCCTCCGCCTAAGTATCTTTGATGGGAGAGTGAATGTATCATTTATAGAAAATTTCTTTAAAAAGGTTCCATGTCAGGGTTGTAGAATCTAGCCTTTGTTCCTCGAGTAGCTTCACCGACATCCACCAACGCTTGGCCTCCCCAGCCATTTTTAAAATAGCATACAAAACCTTATGTTTGTCTGCATAGCAGAGACTTGCCAATATACCCTCCATCTTTTGGATCCATTCCTTTGCAACAATCGCATTGGCTCTTACAGTAAAAGTCGAGGGATTCATACAGGTAAATTGCTCGATAGAGCAGCCTGAATCAAATGGTGGGTAGTTATGTCCCCTAAAGTTCCTTACAATGCTTGTCATGACCTGTTGGCCTACACTACGCAACATTTGTTCAGAGTCACTGCCACCTATGCCCTACGTTGCCACTACTTCCAACATTCATGTTGCTGCTCCCAGGATCCATTCTGAAAAGAAAATAAGTATAGTGTGAGGACCTTATCTGCATAACATAACTAACATATTCATCTAATTATAATCGCATACCCTCCATTAACATATCATATTTATTCTCAATTTAAGATTCAGTCCAATAATAGAGAAACACAACTCGACAATAGTTTACTATAACTTTCCTTAAATCGTCACCCTAGAAAAGACACAAAAACCACTACGAAAGTCCTGCTTCCTGATCACGGAACAAAACCATAAATACTCATCTTCATTCCCCAACATTGACTCATTGAATTCCTGATCTATTTATATACTTTGGTATTGTTTTCAGCTACAAAGTATAGTTTATATAACCTAGCAACCTCAGCTCTGATACCAAATTGTAATGACCCAAAATTCCTATCCATTTTTATTTATTTATTATCCGTCATGCTATAAAACATAATCTCTAATACTCTATAAATAAACATCTATCATCATCACGGCTCGGAGTGGGTACTGTGGTAACCTGTGCATTCTATATATAATACCTATGTAGCGGGAAAACATAAATATCTAAAATATAGACCAAAATACACAATACCAGAGTTCTACGGACCTGTATATACATACACACATATACATCCTTTCCTAAAAAATCCCCAAAAATACAGTGAGCTCTACAACATAGCCCAAAACTCACCCCAAAACTATGTCGACTTAGCTGCCTCTTTTATCTTTGAGCCAGCCCTGCACACCCCTCTAGGTTACTTGAAATATTTATAATACTGGGGTGAGACACCTCTCAGTAAGAAAAAACATGTTATTACCAGTGTGTGGCATATGAGTTTGTACATAAAACATAACCTTTAATTAAAGTTGTAAATAGAATATCATGTAAAAGGTATTTGTATAATAATCCATATTTATGTCATTTAAATTGCATTATTTTTTAGTTATCTATTTAATCATAGTTCTATCTATAATAAGTTATCTTTGTTTCCTGTGAATGCTATAAATACATATATAACTCTGAAAATTTCCCTGGATGGTTGTATGTTATGATTTAACCCCTTATGACAGGGTTGTGCGGCTCGTAGGCAGGACTAAACACTGGTTGGCCCTCCAGTGCTAGCTTAACTATATGCATATCTGGATGCCTATAGCACAAAAGGCCCACTCCACCTGGTTTGGATGCCAAGGAGCTCTCAACTCTACCTGTGGGCACAATCGGCAATACCATACTCTATCTAAGACGTATGGGTGCACTCTGTATAGCAACAATACTGTGCTCTATATACCGTTTTGTATACTTGTTGAGACCCGAAAAAATGAAATAATAAAAAAAATTGGAAAAAAAGGATTTTTGGGCTGGGGAAAGAGAAAATTGGCGATGATTTTCTGGAAAGGAGGAAAATCGGCGACGGTTTGGGGTTTTTACCGTGGGTCAATAAAAGGTAAACAGTAAATTCTGGTCGATTAAAGAGAAAATCAGTGACAGTTTTCTGAGAGACCAGTTTTTGTCAGCAGACCTGAAACTATAAACAATTGAGAGCCATTTGAAAATCAAAACAAAAACCTCTTTTCTCTCCCTCATGCAAACCCACGACCCTCCAACCTTCCGCCAATGATTTCAGCTCCGTTAAACCTCATTTCAATGATCAGGAACCACCACAGGATTCCTAGGAAGATTCTTTACATCTTAGGTGGAGCAAATTTCTAATTTGGGGTTCCTCGGCACCATCCCGAAACTGGGGTAAGGGTATAAAATATTGGTTTAATAGTTAATATGGAGTATATAGGGTTTATGAAATGATAACATAATATTTTATTGAAGTTTGGGTTGATATACTCGGGTTTTTGAATTAGGATTCAGGTGAGTGCTGCAGGCGACACCTCGGGGTTTTTGCGGGCGTAATCTAAGAAAACAAGTAAAAGGAATTAATTATAGTAGGTTTTAGTTGAAATTTTAAATCGGTTAATTTGGGTATACAAAATACATATGTTTAGGTATGATTTATTTGAACAGACGAGCATTTGGAAAATATTGACCTTTGATATAATTTGTATATATATGGAAAAGAAATTGTGTGGCAAGAATACAACTTTTACAATTTAATTGGTGGATGTGAGTGACTCACTAAAAAAATGAGCAGTTTGGAAGTTATCCCAAGTATAGGAGTTCAGTCGTGTAATAATTAGCCCAAGGATCACATCGTCTCCTCAGGGAATGCATTTTAATTCTAAACTCGTGTAATTGCCAAAGAAATTAGGAAAAGAAAAATTTACTGAACATAGTTCAAATTCAATTTCTTGAGATTTTTGAGATTTTGTGACAAAATTAAAACAACGTGAAATTTAATTTGTAAACCTAACACGCACTAAAGAAACAAGAAACAAGCACATTAAAACAGGTGGTAACAAAATTAACTGTGGAAAAATAATCCTACATCTAACCATTTAGATAGGGAATAAAACCCACGTTTGAAATTTCGGACAAAAGCCCAAAAACGAAAACTTTATTACGCAAGTGAAACATTCAACCAAAAATTCATTAATTAACTACTAACTTAAATTTAAACTGAACACAATAAAGAAACCAAAATTAATTCCAACAATGATATTGATAACTGACTTAAAAAATAACCCGAACAGAATTTAAGCTTCAACAATGAAAAAGAGAATAATAAAATTCTAACATAAACTTTAAACAAAACTAAAGGTATTAATAATACCAACTTTAAATTGAAGAAAAATAAAATCTTGACAATGAAAATAAATCTAACATTAAACTAAGAAAAGAGAGAAGAAGAGAGATTTAAGAGAGAGAGAGAAAGAGAGAGAGAGAGAGAGAGAGAGAGAGAGCAAAGAACAAGCCGTTTTGGAGATAAGAGAGCTTCACAGCACAGTACTCGGGTCCTCCACAGCAGCAAGCTGCTGCCCCCTTCCAACCCTCAAAGAAAACCCTACTAAAAATTATATATATAAAAAATACCCTATGCCCTTTTTGCCCTTTTCACTTTAATGTCTTCAAAAGTTAGCTTCCTTTTCTTGCAATCCAAACCCAGCACCCCTCAAATTGAAGACTCAAGACCAGCACCTCACACACACTTGCATGGCCGGGTCGCATCAAGACCCAGCCCACTTCAATTTTTTTTTTTTATTTTCTTTTTTTGTTTCTTCTTGTCTTCCCTTTTGTTTCCCAGCGCACAAAGCCAATTTCGACCATACTAAAGCCCATATCTCTCAAAGATAAAAACATGAAAGTTTTAGATCTCTTTCTCAACGTTTCCTATAATTTTGAATCATCTCAATCAGAGCTTGTACGAGAAAGTTATGCTCAGATTACGAAACAATGCTGAAATAGTCCATAAAAATAGCGTATGGTAACTTCACATCAGATTTCGACCTTGATTTAGCTAGTATGTCTCAAAACTCAAAGCATGAAAATTGTAGAGAGTTTTCTTATATTTCTATAGCATCTTGAATCATATGAATCGGAGGTCATATGAGAGAGTTATGCATAGATTATGAAGTACTGTTAGTTTTTAGCTTCCAATAGTTGCCCCGCAATAAAAAAAAATCAAAAATTCATAAATTACTCAATAATACCCAAATATTATAAATAGAATACAATGTTAAAATATTTAGAGTAATTAGACATTTAATTAAAATTATAATTCGTAACGCATGAATTAAAATAACTAATTATGCAATTTAAGTGCATAATCATACCCCCAAACTAAAGTTTTGTTAGTCCCTAGAAAAAAAAAACTAAGAAAACTACCAAATACTATCTACCTCCTTTTTTGAGGGAAACATGGTTGCATTTACCAAGTGCAACAAGGCTTTAAACCCCTAGGTTGATCCTAGTGGACGAGTTGTAGTCCCATGAGGATTTCCAGGGCAACACCCACAAACACCAATTCCAATGAATATTAAATGAATGTACATGCAACACAAATATATCATTTCACATACATGAATATCATCAGATTACACACAAGCTCATACACAATTCACACAATTATGAAACAAGTCATTCATGCAAGTTTCATTATTATATAGTCGTTTAAGAACAGTATGCTCACATAGAATCAACTAGCGATTGCAATTTAGAGCTGATGTAGCCATATAAATTCGAGTATGAATAGGCAAAATCTCAAGGCACATGTAATATGTATGAATCGTTACACCAAGGGTGTAATGTCCCTCAATTTCTTAATATAAAATGTCACATAATAGATCAAATGGTCAACCCGAACCCGTGGGTAGCGGGGACACCTGTTAAGCACAGCGGAAAACCTAGCAGCAGTAAACATAAAATCTCAAATTATCCAATCATAAAACATAATACCAGAGCTTTCTATAACATTATAAAACTGTACTTCTATACATCCTCATATACATCAAAATATCTCTAGGGTCAAACACAAAATAACTCTGATCCTATTACAAAATCTTACCCTTCTCACAGGGTAATCTCACTAGCTCAACGGCGGCCTTGACCCGCCGGTCACTCAGAGGCTCCTGAAAAATTAATTAAGTTTGGGGGTGAGACACTTCTCAGTAAGGGAAAATAAACTAAATACAGCTGTGTGGCAACATGAATATTTAATGCAATTATACGTATACAATACATTTCAGATTTCATAAACGTTCATCATATTATATTGAATAATCACATGCTTTCATATTTTCTAGTAAGTCATATCATACATAAAACATCTGTTATACCGATAATACTGAAAACAAACCCAGGATGAATAGCTAGCTGGTATCAGGTATTACCCCCATGACGGGTTGTGCAGCCCGAAGGTGGGACCCGACAATGGTTGGCCGACCACTGCCGAGTCAAATATGTCTGTAAGTACGATGAGCCCACCACACCCTGGTCCGGACTGCCAGGTGGATGTCCACACTCTACTAAAAGCCACATCAACTATCTATCTCCCATCCCCTCGTAGGATGGTTAGCACTAATTTGCGTAGATATCTGATCTACAATATAGCTATGGTACCAAGCCCCTGAACTGGACTAAACTAATATCCTGGTTGTGATAACATATAATACATGATCATATATATAACATCATTACAGCCTCGTGCCGAAAATATAGTAATTATGGCCTCGTGCCGAAATCATGCATAAATACGGCCTCACGCTGATATCATATATACGACCTCGTGCTGATAACATAAATACGGTCTCGTGCTGATAACATAAATACGACCTCATGCCGATAACATAAATACGGCCTCGTGCTGATAACATAAATACATGGCCTTGCGCCAAAATCGTTTCAGGTATATATATTCTGAAAATAAATCATTTATCATATATTCGTTAAATTCATCACAACATAACTCATCTTTTCATAATACTTGAAATCATGCTTTGTTCGTAAAATCTTTCACATCATAATACATTTCACATAAAATAATATTCATGCCACACATATGCTGTTAAAAGTCATATTTCATATTCTAAAATTGTGATTTTCCGGCATCTCATACATACATATATATTTTAATCATCATAGCAGTATTTTCCCAATTGCATCTTTCATTCATAATAAACAATATAGCATATGCTTTTCTAAAAATAAATTTACTCATAATTAATAATAATTTGCATGAAAAATAACTATTTTAATTTATTCCCTTACCTGACTACTGAGAAATTCGTTAGGACCCAAATCTAACGCCCTTGGCGCCCAAAATTTAACTTCTGCAATTTACATTTTTCCCAGATTAATTAATCTATTTCTTTAATATAATACTCATTTAACCTTCTCTAGGCTCCATATACCTCAAATTAATATTTAAACTATTATTTACATCCCCACTTAATTTTCAAAATTTTACCTGCGAGTCCCAAAATTACACCCGCGGCGCTCACCCGGGCCCTAAATTCCAGAAATCCTACTTCAGTTTCAGATGCTTAATATTTTAGCATTTCTAAATTAATGCTAATTAATTAAAAATAAGCCCCTTAAAAACCCCTGCACCCCAAATTTGGGATTTTGGCCCGACACCACCACAAGAATTCCGTCCCACTAGACTTATAGAGAATCATTCTTAGATTCTCGTGGTGGTGTCCGTTCGTCAATTGAGCTTATATTTTGCAAGAAATTAAAGAAAAAAGAAAAAATGGCTTACCCCAAGGAATACGCTTACGCCACTCCTACCACTGATCCGCTCCGGTAGAAATGACGGCAGTGGCGAATGGAGTCCAGTGGTATCTTCGGATTTTCAATCGGGCGAAAATTTGTCACGAAATTGAGGAGAGAGGGAGAGAGAACGTGAGGAGAGAGAGAGTGAGTTCAGTGCTGCGCAGGGAAAGTGAAAGAAAAGAAAAGAAAAGAAAAGAAGATAAAGAAGGAGAAGAAATCTGGATTGGGGGGGGGGGGCGGCTGAAGATAACTATATTAAAAAAAATTCATCCTGAAGCTTTGTGAAGCTTCAGGATGTTAATAATAATAATAATAATAATAATAATAATAATAATAATAATAATATTTTTTTAATAAAATAAAAATTAATTTTAATTAATTTTTTCTTTTTTTTTTAAATTCATTTAATTAATTAATTAATTTTTTTTTATTTTTTTTATTTTTGGAATCATTCTACTAATCTTTTATATCTCTTTTTGGGGTTTTTATAAAGGGTATCCATGGATACCTACAAAACAGTCATTTTGATTTGGCCTAACTGGTATACCCTAAAAAACACTCAAAAAGAATGGGTTCACTCGTCATATGTGAGGAGGAGTGTCATGATCAAACATCTCACATATTGCAAGGAACAAATGCTAAATTTATAGAGTGGACTAGTCTGAAAAGGATCCAACCTATTTGTGAGGTGTCGGGTTCTTCACCCTAACATCTTCTCACCTACTCACCATGTCCAACCAAGACCACCCTAGATCAACTTATTCACATACCTGACGTGAATACATCTGAAGCATTGAGCGATTAAAGAGTCTTCACATGTGAAGAACATGTGTCGTGTCCCTAAATTTTTGTTGTATTTGTGTGGAACAGGTATTAATCTTTCACTTCATGTGTATTTTTATTTCTTTTGTTTTCATTTTTTTCTTTCTTCTACTTATTCTTCAATTTCTTCCTTTTCACTGTCAATAAGACAATTATTACATTTCTTTTGTTGTCTTCATACCACTTATGTGAATTAAGCTCGAACAGTAGTCTATGAAATAAGTCTATCTCTAGGGGTGGCTCGACCTTCACATCTTGAGTAGGTTACAAGACTTAGGTTTCTATCTCCCCACTAGATCCCACCTTTAGGCTAGCAAGTCAAAAACTGAGACTAGTGTACAAAGAGTATCCAGAAAAAAGGGAAAGTTGAGTTTCATGAACTCTAAGCTGACGTAAAAAAAAACTCAAAAGAATGATAAATGGCTCAACAGTACCTCACAAAGTGTTGAAGTCACCACAGGCGCTCTCTTAGTGCTCACAAGGAACCATAAGTGTTATAAGTCACATGAATGTGTATTTTCAGTCTCATGAGATACCATGTGTACAAGAGTTTATATAGCCAGATTAACACGAATGAACTACTAATCAACCTACATAGAGTTACAATTCCTAGATTAGCAATATAAAGATAAACTACACATAAATAACTCACTATACAACTTAAGTGTGTAACTCCTAGGTTATATGCAAGTATGTAAAGGGTATAAGTCAGTGTTAATCATGGTCTAATCATCCATATTCAAAAAATTTTTTTTTCAATGTATTTTCTCATATCCCCCCCCCCAACTAAAGTTGAACATTGTCCTCAATGTGAAAGCACAGGGGAAGTAGAGCGTACCTAGGTGGAGAAATGGAAAAGAAAAATTGAAACTATAGAAAAATGTACTTGAAAATAAACTAAAAATAAAGTAAGGTAAAACAAAATGAAAAGAAGGGAAAGAAAAGCATCATAGTTTGTATGGCGGAGGCTCTGGAGGAATTTCATCTAGTGGGTGTAGGTCCATAAATTGAACCGTTGAGTCTCCAAATTTGAGTTGCCACGATGAATCAGTCTTGTCACCTGCACAAAAATTAGCCTCAAATAAATCAATGCGTTCTAAGGTACCAGACAAAACATGTGCAGTCTGTCTTCCTTGTTTTAACAAGAAAGGATCTTTATTCAGTATATTTTCTAGAAAATTCATTTCTTTAAGAACCAGTCTTTGAGGCAGAGTTTTTAGAGTAGTTACCTTTGGTTTTTCAGAAGCATCAACATTAAAATTTTTACCTGGTTTTTTGAAAATTATACTCTCACCAGTCTGCTCACCCTTTTTATCGGGTGTACCCATCACCTTACCATTGCGGGGATTTGCTTCAACATTGCAATCCTTGACATTTAATCCAGTAGGGAATGATGGTTCCACGGCTGTCAATCTCTGAGGGTAAGGTACCACATATTGGTACTCCTTACTGGTCTCGGTCTCCACGTTAACTGACTTCTCCAATTTTAGGCTCGCTTCTTTTGATTTTTCTTTGACCTCATCTATCTCAGTTGTAACTTCAAGTTTCGAGACAACTGTTGGTTTGTCAATGAGTATCTCAGGTTGGGAAACTTCTTTTCCACTTCTCGAAGTAATAACGCCCTCCACTGTCTCAAGAGAAACATTATGTAGTTGTTTCTATTGGTGCTGGTATTCTTGAAAATTAGGCTGAGGTTCTACCAAAAATTTCCCTTTTTATAAGATATTCAACTGCGTGCTCATCTCATTAATGGTGTCCCACAATTCATGTATGGCATGAGTGTGCTGATTGTTAGTTGTGACTTGAATTTGAATGAACTGATGAAGAGCATCCTTAAGAGACTTCTCTAATGGAGCAGGTGCTGCATTAGATTGAAATCTATAAGGTGCATAACTCTGAGAGATCTGTTGTGACTGATATTGATGCTGAAAGGCAGTCTGATGATATGACAACTAATAAGGGGGTGCATAAGACTGGGAAGGTTGATTCTAAAGTTGTTTTGTACTGTTTTCCTTTTCCATCCCTATAGCCTCCACTCTTTTGGTGAGTTCAACTAGACATGCTTCAACACAAAAATCATCTTTGAGTTTATTCCACTCTCCACCATGTATTGCTCTCAAAGGTTGAGCTGCAATCAGTCTTCTGTCAATCCTAGTGTTTCACTGTTGAGCATAGTCAGCTAAATGATCCAGAAAATCCAATGCCTCATCAGGCTTGTCACGACGTCCCGGGAGCGCGTGTGCCCCGGGCGGTGAAATAAAAATCAATTTTAATATTTTCAGGAAAAATGGGAATATCGGAGTCGCCACTAACCTTTAGTGTGGTTGGAACACGTGATTACTACCCCGTTAAGGGTAGGATGGGTCTACGTTATCAGAGCTGGGGTCGGGAGTTCGGTTACCCGAGGGGAAGGTACGAGCACCCCCTACGCGCCCGTTCTTACCAACGGTACCTAATTAATTTGGAATTATCCCTAAGTTAATTTAAAAAGTCTTTAAATTACTCCTTTTATGAATTTATAAATATACATGGAAAATAAATAACTAGATAAATATAATATATACAGATATATTCCCTCAAAGCTTAAAGGTAAGTGAAGCCCGAAGGCTAATACCCTAGCATTAAAATCATAGGGAAAAAAAATCAAAAATATTTAATAACAAAAAAATAAAATAAAATAATAATAATCATTATAATAATGAACATAATAATAACAATAATAATAATAATAATAATAATAATAATAATAATAATAAATAAGAATAGTAAAAATAATAATAATGGTACTAATAATAGTAATAATAATAATATTAATATTAATATTAATATTAATAGTAGTAATCCCATAATGATAATAATAAATAATATTAATAGTATCCATATGCACATATTAACAATAAATACATATTCTGAATATCATAATAATTTCACACATGATAATAATAATAATACACTCTAAATAAAAGGTAATAATACTAATCTTCCTAATGGTACACACCCTTAATATCCTATAACTACCTTTACACCCATATGGAAATAATTAATAAAAGAAATAAACCAAATTTAAAATTGAAACATGGAAACTAATGCAAAGGTAAAGAAATAATGAAATTATGGAAACAAGGTATTACTGAAAATAATATATACCAATACGACATTGTTGCCAAAATTAATATACACCCTAAATATACAAGTATTAAACATAAAATGGGTACAATAATAACAAAAATCCTACATATAACAACAATAAATAAAAGCTTAATATCTAAATATTGCACATTAAATAACAATAACCACAACCCTAAATATGAAAATTGAACAATAATAAAAATCCTACCCTAACAATATTGGAATTAAATATATGCAATGAAAACCACAAAGATCTAAATCGGAGCAAAAATAAAAACCCTATAATAACAAAATTGCACATTCAATATACAACAAATAACAGCAAAAATATAAACATAAGTATATACCTCATTATAAATGTAAAAACATAGACTTAAATAAACAAATAAATAAATAATATTAATATACCAAAAAATAAAATAACTGATGCTAAACATGTACTAAACATTACAAATACTAAACATTTAACAAATAACAAACCCTAACATATAACAACAATAAATAAAAACTTAATATCTAAATGTTGCACAATAAATAACAATAACCACAACCCTAAATATGAGAATTGAACAATAATAAAAAATCCTACACTAACAATATTAATTATATACAGCATGATGAAGATTAAATATTAAAACAAACCCTTTAATAACAGTTTTAATATACCCAATAATGATAAAATAAAGAAATAAAATTCAGAAGAAAAAAAAAAGTAAAGTAAAAAAAAGGAAAACAGTATGTGTGTGCTAAGTGTGTGTTTGTGCTTTGTGTATGTGTGCAGTGCGTGTGTGTGTTCGTGCTCTGTGTATGCGTGCAGTACGGGTGTGTGCAGATACAACAGAGGAGAGCTGAGGCAGTGGCTGGAGATTGCTCTACTATGATCGCTGGGTTCTGAGGGAGCTCGCCGGAGTTGCAGCAAAGAAGGTGGCCAGAACAGAGCGTGGAGACGTCTTCGGATGTCTGGTACTCTGGTTCGTGGACCACCGGCGACGGCAGTAGCGTGGCAGCAGATGGCTCTCGGGTCTGCTATGGAAGATGGAGCCGCTCGGCGCTGTCTGGTGCGTGGGGGATGACGATGATGGCATATGGCGGGAGGCGGAGGTGGCAGCACGGTTCAAGGCCGTGCTGGTGTGGTGTTACAGCGGCGACGGCGAGTGGGGAGCTACAGAGGGTCTCCGGGGATTCTTCGGGTGGCTGGTCGTGGGAGGTTGAGAGAGAGGATGGAGAGATGGTGAGGTTAGTGATTATGGAGAGAAGAGGAAGGTCCGGAGGGAATCCTGGGTTAGAAGAAGAAGAAGCAAAGAAATTTTTTTATTTTCTTTGGCTGTGCGCCCGTGCTCTGCGCTGCCCCCGGTTGCGCCCCTCTTAAGGAAGAAGAAGAAGGCCCTTTTTATAAAAATTTTTACAAACCCTAGCTCCTCTCATTTTCCCTTTTTGGTTTTTTTATTTTTTATTATATTTCTTCTTTTATACCTTTATGGAAATAGTATATATGAGCATAATTACTAATATAATAATAATAATAATAATAATAATAATAATAATAATAATAGTGATAGGAAAATAAATAATAAAATAATAGTAATAATAACAAATTACTTATATCAATATAAGAAAATAAATAATAATAATAATAAAAAAAAAATAATAGTAATAATAATAATAATAACAAAGTAATAATAAAAATATATGAAAATAATAATAATAATTGTAATAATATAAAATTAATAAAAATAATAATAAAGTAATTATAATAATAATAATAATAATAATAATAGTGAAAATAATAGTAGTGATAATAGATAATAACAACAATAAAAATCATAATAGTAATAATAATAAAGTATTAACACTAATAATATATACGATAGTAATAGTAAAAATAAAAATAAAAATAAAAATAAAAATAATATATTGGGCATTGGGCAAAACTAGGGTGTCTACAGCTGCCCCTCTTTGTAGGCTTTGTTGCTTCAAAGTAAAAGTAGGAACTCTCTTACGTTATTTGTAACAACAAACCTGCAAAGACAAAAGACGCTAATTTTGGACCAGGCCAATGCATCAAAAGAGATTAAAGTGTGACTTCCCAAAAATGTCCAGTGAAGGATCAACATGAGTGAGACTGCAAGAGGGTTAATAGGAGTGGATCGCGAAGGGTCAATAAGAGAGGACCGCAAAGGGTCAATAAAAGTGGACCGCGATGGGTCAATAAAAGTGGGACCGCGAATGGTCAATAAGAGTGGGACCGCAAAGCGTTAATAAGGTGAGACTGCGATGGGTCAATAAGAATGGGACTGCGATGGGTCAATAAGGTGGAACCGCGATGGGTCAATAAGATGGGACCGCGATGGGTCAATAAGGTGGGACCGCGATGGGTCAATAAAGTGGGACCGCGATGGGTCAATAAGATGGGACCGCGATGGGTCAATAAGAATGAGACCGTGATAGGTCAATAAGGTGGGACCGCGAAGGGTCAATAAGGTAGGACCGTGATGGGTTAATAAGGTGGGACCGCGATGGGTCAATAAGGTGGGACCACGAAGGGTCAATAAAAGTGAAACCGCGAAGGGTTAATAAGGTGGGACCGCAAAGGGTCAATAAGAATGGGATCGTGATGGGTCAACAAGGTGGGACCGCAAAGGGTCAATAAGAAGGGGATCGTGATGGGTCAACAAGGTGGGACCGCGAAGGGTCAATAAGGTGGGACCGCGACGGGTCAATAAGGTGGGACCACGAAGGGTCAATAAAAGTGGAACCGCGAAGGATCAATAAGGTGGGACCGCAAAGGGTCAATAAGAATGGGATCGAGATAGGTCAATAAGGTGGGACCGCAAAAGGTCAATAAGGTGGGACCGCAAAGGGTCAATAAGAATGGGATCGTGATAGGTCAATAAGGTGGGACCACGAAGGGTCAATAAGGTGGGACCACAAAGGGTCAATAAAAGTGGACCACGATGGGTCAATAAGGTGGGACCGCGATGGGTCAATAAGATGGGACCGCGATGGGTCAATAAGAATGGGACCGTGATGGGTCAATAAGGTGGGACCGCGAAGGGTCAATAAGGTGGGACCACGATGGGTCAATAAGGTGGGACAACGAAGGGTCAATAAAAGTGGACCACGATGGGTCAATAAGGTGGGACCGTGATAGGTCAATAAAAGTGAATAAGATGATCAAAACAATTTAGATGAAACTACTCGTATGAATGAGGTAATCAAGAAAGCTTTGAGGTGATCCAACACCTCGATTTCATTGCGAACAACACCATTTTTGGATGTGAAGGTCGATGCCCTAATTTTAAGGTAGATAACTCAATTTGGACTAGGGAAATGGCTACTCTATATGGATGATCAATTGGGTATGAGATCTCGAAATCTTTTGGGAAATATTCTCAAATGTAGGGTTCAAAGTCCTGAAGAATTGCTCCACTGTGGATGATCAATCGGGTGCCAGGTCCCGAGATCTTTTGGAAGGTCAGTATTTTGGAAAATGGTTACCCTCTTTGAGACTCAACAACCAAGGGGTCAACTGCCACAGTTTCAAAGTATGTCAATCTGTGCATGGGGGCCAGCTGCCCCAATTTCAAAATATGTCTAGACAAGAATGGCTCAGTCAAGGAGGCAAAAGAATTATTCAAAAGTTTATTCAACCAAGCAAGTATGATTGAATGATTCTCTATTGCTATATGTATGCATGTTGCTACCTAAGATGCTAGAATGCAGTTAAATGTTGCTATGTGTGCATAATGATGCGTGAATGCAAAGGTGTATGCATGTTGAATGGTTGGGGGAAGATTTGAACTAAAATTGTGGCCCATCAATGGTCGTGTCTTAATCTTGAAATCTTTCATTAGCGGGATGTTTTTAGAATTCTGGCAAAGTAGTTATTTAGGTTACATCGCATTCATGCACTTCATTTCATGCATAGCCATGCACGATAGGTTACATACATGTTCATATCCTTA
Organism: Malania oleifera; assembly: GCF_029873635.1. Taxonomy (NCBI): domain Eukaryota; kingdom Viridiplantae; phylum Streptophyta; class Magnoliopsida; order Santalales; family Ximeniaceae; genus Malania; species Malania oleifera. The sequence continues at coordinate 141,615,531 of NC_080417.1, forward strand.
TTGGTTCATGCACTAGGTACACCCATGCATAAACACCCATTGCATAACATAATCTTTCCATGTTCAATTTCACAACCATGCATGCATAGTCATCTCCAATGGGTCAATAATCATATTCTAATTGTCTGCAAAATCATGGGCCAAGGTGGCAAAGTTAAAGATTCGGGATTCCAGTATTGAGTAGAGCCAGATGATCTCTCTATAGAGAAAAGTTAAGATCAGGGGGGCCCGTGGCTAGGAATGCAATAAATGTCATTGGGTTGGAAGATTGATTGGTATTCAACTTTAGAAGTGAGCTCAGAGATTGGTATTCAACTTTAGAAGTGAGCTCAGAGGATACAGAAATGATACGCTTGATCACCTAAGGGTGATAACAAGAGGAATGCATCCATGCTTTTCATTTAAATTATTTTGGAATTGAATGAAATAAGAATGTCTTTTGGTCTCATCTCATTTCATCCTCCTTGAACCATTACCTTGTGCCAAATTTTGTCCATTTTTGCTTGTATTTTGTATAAGTGACATAGGAAATAATTTTATCAGTACAAAGGACTTGGAGTCATAAGTTGATTTCAGGGGTCTATTCAAAAAACAAAAAAAAAAAAGAAAAAACCTCCAAGATGAAGCTTCGTAAAGAACGCCACTTCAAGAGGTTGTCAAGGAGCTTTGTGGGATGAGGATTTCAAAATGAAGAAGAGTCATAGGAGAAATATACAGAAATGACTTATCAAGCTTTGTCCTACGTTTGTTTGATGAAATTGAGAAAAAGTCTTTTGTCTTTGTTATCTAAATTATGATTGGTTGTCTTAAAGGTATGATGATTACATTCTAATCAAATGAAGGGTGGCTATCTTTGATCGACCAGTATTCCTGAAAAGAACCAAATAATGATTTACCACTTGCTAACCCATTCGAGCCTGAATGTTAAACCATTCTTTTCTTAAAAGTCAGTTCATCAAAAATTCAAACTGGGTTTGGGTCTTATAGTGTTTGACAAGTCATTTGAGACAAAAATTATTACTAAAAAGATGGTAGGCCATTTTTCTGCCACCCAAAAGAAAGTTAAAGAAGAAATCCCTTGCGAACCCTTTTGAGCCTGAAAAATTTAATTCTTGATTAACCCGTCAAAGGATCACACCCCACACTAGGGCAGTTTTAAAAGATCAGTCCTAAATGAAGTTCAAATGAAAATGAAGTTAAGATTTCCTTTATTAAAGGAAAATCAAAAGTTGCGGTAAAAGAAGAAGAAGATAAAAAAGGGGGAAAGAGAAAGAAGAGGAAAAGGAAGAAGAAAGAAAAATAAGGGACATGCTACATATGTGATCTTTGACCAAATTACGCTTGATGAAATCAATGATTTTGAGCCTTATTTAACTCTTTTCTTCTTTAATCCATACCCCTAGCCTACATTACGGTCCAAATAAAAGTCCTAACTAGATTGGTATATGTTGTTGTCTCAAATGATTTGTCAGACTCAATGTTGAGTCTAAACTACGTAATGACCTGATCCTGCAAAGGTACATAGGCAACTTGTTCAAATGACAAGTTCGGTCAATACTTCGCGAATACTGCACCACTGGGGTAGAAATCTTTATTAGGGGATGGAATTTTTGAGCCTTAGTTTCCTTATTCTTGGTGAAACCTAAATCCTAAGCCTACATTTCGTTTCATGTCTTAAAGTCTACCCTGAGATTGGAATATTGATCAGACTACTTAATGAGATACTAGTTATAATTCAAGACAGGGAGTTTGAGACAAGCTTGAAATAAGCAATAAATAACCTCTAAGTGGTGATACAGTGGAGAAGTTATGGTTATGAGGCTAATAAAAAAAATGATGAAGAAAAAATGATGATGAAAAAAAAAAGGTGTTTTAGCCATTGATATGATTCTCTAAGCTAGCAAAGTTACATTAGTGTCAAAGTATTGGTAAAATTTGTCTCCTATTTAACAAGCACAGAAAATCAAGCAAAGTCAAGCAAGTTTGTGCATTCCATCCATATTCCTATTGAGATTGAGTTATCTGGTTGCATGCTTATTCATTTAAATTTTAAAGAGATTTTAAAATATTAAGGATGCAATCCAAAGAACGTCCTTCTGGAGAAAATGTAAGATAGACAGGATTAGCTACAAATGCATCTACTAGGGTGGGTGTCATGTCGAGTTTCAGAAGAACACATTCAGGGACATCTATGTCAGTTGGGAATTCAAAAATATGGCCAAGATCAGAATTGGGTTTGTTACGAGCTCGTTAGTAAATTGGCACGTCATCATGTATTATATATATATAAAAAAAATCTCCTTGCCCTTCAAAGTTTTAAAGGAGGATAGATAGTCAGAGGATTTCAGAATCACCAGCAATTTATATAAAGAAGATCCCTGTAGAGAAAGAGCAGTTTAACTGGGGCAGATGTCATGTCAACTTTCAAAGATCCGCTTACTCAAGAAGAATTGAGTTTCAATGGGACCCATTCAAGCACCTTCTTACCAGATTGGAATATGAAAACAGGGTCAAGATCAGCTATAGATCCATTCAACAGGGGCATATTTTGCGGTCAAGTTTCATTTGAGCCAAGCTAATCACCTCCATGGCCGGATTAGTCAAGAAAATTGAAGCCAAGATTAGTAACAAACGATGGTAACTGGGGCAGATTTTGGTTTGAGTTTTGTCTGAAATAATTCCGATGCCTTCATATCATAGTGCACGATGATGACATAGCCAAGATCAATGGACGAGGATCGAATCTAGGGCAGTTTTTAAGTTCCATTAGAGCAAATTCAGGAGCTTTCAGGACAGAATAAAAGTCCAAAATAGGGTCATGACCAGTGGCATGTAAACACAGGGGCAGATTTTGAGCGCCTTTTGGAATTTGAAACATGGCCAAAATCAACGGCAACTTGGAATTTGAAAGCACACCCAAGATCAGAGATTGGGTTGTCGATTACAAGCACGATGGAAGGAGAAGATATTCATGCATTACCATGCATTTCATGCATTACCATACATTACATGCATTGCATAAGAAAGAAAATACAAAGGGCATCTCATGCAACATGAATACACCTTTGCATTCACGCATCATTATGCACACATAGCAACATATCACTGCTTTCTAGCATCTTAGGTAGCAACATGCATACATATAGCAATAGAGCACCATTCATTCATACTTGCCTGGTTGAATAAACTTCTGAATAATCCTTTTGCATCCTTGAATAAACCATTCTTGTTTAGATACATTTTGAAACTGGGGCAGCTGGCCCCCATGCACAGATTGACATACTTTGAAACTGTGGCAGTTGACCCCTTGGTCGTTGAGTCTCAAAGAGGGTAATCTAAAGACAGCCAAAGAAACTCGAGATTTTGTTCCTGATTGATAATGCCTAGTGGAATAATTCTAAGCCCTACACCTGAGGACTTGCTCTAAAAGGTCTCGGGACTAGGCACCCGATTGATCATCCTCAGTGAAGCAATTTTTCAAGACTTAGAACCCTACATATGAGCTTATTCTTCAAAGAGTCTCAAGATCTTGCACTCGATTGATCATTCTCAGCGGAGCAATTCTTCAAGACTTGGATCCTTATACTTGAGGACACTTTCCAAAAGATCTCAAGGTTTCGTACCCGATTCATCATCCCCCATACAGAGTAACCATCTCCTTAGTCCAAATTGAGTCATCTGCCTTGAAATTAGGGCATCAGCCCTCACATCCAAAAATATTGTTCATGACGAAACCGAGGTGTTGGATCACCTCAAAGCTTTCTTGATTATCTCATTCATGCGAGTAGTTTCATCCAAATTGTTCTAATCATCTTATTCACTCTTATTGACCCATCACGGTCCCACCTTATTTACCCATCGTGGTCCCACCTTATTAACCCTTCGTGGTCTCACCTTATTGACCCATCGCAGTCCCATTTTTATTGACCCTTCGCGGTCTCACCTTATTGATCCATCGCGGTCCCATTCGTATTGACCTTTCACGGTCCCACTCTTATTGACCCATCGCGGTCCATTCTTATTGACCCATCGCAGTCCCACTTTTATTGACCCATCGCGGTCCACTCTTATTGACCCATCGCGGTTCACTCTTATTGACCCATCGCGGTCCACTCTTATTAACCCTTCGCGGTCCCACCTTATTGATCCATCGCGGTCCCATTCGTATTGACCTTTCACGGTCCCACTCTTTTTGACCCATCACGGTCCATTCTTATTGACCCATCGCGGTTTCACTCTTATTGACCCATTGGGGTCCACTTTTATTGACCCATCGTGGTCCACTCTTATTGACCCATCGCGGTCCACTCTTATTGGCCCTTCACGGTCTCACTCTTATTGACCCATTGCGGTCCATTCTTATTGACCCATCACGGTCCTATTCTTATTGACATTTTGCGGTCCACTCTTATTGACCCATCGCAGTCCACTCTTATTGACCCATCGTGGTCCATTCTTATTGACCCATTGCGGTCCCACTCTTATTGACCCATCGTGGTCCACTCTTATTGGCCCTTCACGGTCCCACACTTATTGACCCATCACGGTCCCACACTTATTGACCCATCACAGTCGCACGGTCCCATCTTATTGACCCTTCGCGGTCCCACCTTATTGACCCTTTGCGGTCTCACTTTTATTGACCCATCACGGTCCCATCTCATTGACCCATCACGATCTCATCTTACTAACCCTTCCCGGTCCCACCTTATTGACCATTTGCGGTCCCACCTTATTGACCCTCTTCGGTCCCACTCTTTTGATGCATTTGGCCTGGTCCAAAATAAGCGTCTTTTATCTTTGCAGGTTTGTTGCCACAAATAACGTAGGAGAGCTCCTACTTTTACTTTGAAGCAACGAATCCTACAAAGAGGGGCAGCTGTAGACACCCCATTTTTACCCAGGCCCAATATTATTATTATTACTATTATTATTAATATAATTATTATTTTAAATATTATTATTACTTTATTATCATTATTATTTTTTACTATTATTAGTATTATTAGTATCATTATTATTATTATTATTATTATTATTATTATTATTATTTTGATTTTATTATTATTTTTAAAATATTATTATTATCACTTTATTATCTTGCTATTGTTATTATTATTATATTAATATTAATATTATTTTATTTTTTTATTATTTTTTATTTTTTTAAATTTCATTTATTATTTTATTACCATTTTACTAATATCATATTTACTATTATCATTATTATTATTATTATTATTCTTAATTTTCAAATATTATTGTTATTATTATTCTACCACTATTATCATTATTATAATTATAATTATTATTATTATTATATTTAATTTATTATAATTATTATTGCCCTATTATTTTTATTATCTATGATTATTATTATTTTTCATTGTTATTACCACTATTATTATTATTATTATTATTATTATTATTATTATTATTATTATTATTATTATTATTATTATTATTATTATTATCATTATTACTGAATATATTGTTACCATAAAAGTATGAAGAGAATAAAAATAAAAAAGGAAAAGAAAAGAAGGATTTTTTAGGGTTGAAAATTTTATAAAAAGGGGGCGCTGCACACGCACAGAAGCAGGCACGGAGCTAAAGCAAAAAAAGAAAAATCCTGCCTTTCTTCTAATTCTCTGGCCCTTTCTCTCGCTGATTCCCCACGGCCTCAATCCCATACACACCTCGCCGCACCATTCCTCTCAACTCTCTCGCATACCATCACACCCGCTAGCCGAGACCCTCATCATCTCCGGCCATCATCAATCTCTCCCCAGGATTTCCAGCCCACCGAGCAACCTCCGAGCACCAGCTCGGCCAGCCCCAGCGGCACTTCAGCAGTAGCAGTTGCAGCCCTCTGCTCTAGCCAGCCACCATTCGCGCCAGTCACTCACAGCAGCAGAACCCGTCACGACCTCCAAGATTTCCGGCCAGCCTCCAGGATCTCCGGTGACGACCACGGCTCGACCAACAGCAGCAGCGTTCACAGCCCCACGGTACGCCGACGGCCCCCTGCAACTCCGACGACCCCCGCAACTCCCACGGCCAACTCCAAAACCACAGGCGAGCCCCCCTTCTGCAACTGCTGCTGCTGCCCCTCTCCACGCTGAACTCCAAACACAGTCCCGAGAGTTCCCTCCGGCGAGCACCACTAGTCCGATACCCCAACATCATCCACCACGGCCACAGTCACCTGCAACACCCTCACCGACCATCCTCTGTCACGGCCGACCACCCCTTCCCCCCTTTGTAAGTTCCCTGCATATAAAAACCCACGGCCAGTCTATATATATGTGTATACATATATATATATATATATATATATATATATATTATTTTTATTTTTTTTATTTTTTACTAATTAGTTTGTTCTCATGGTTGTAGGGTTCCTTTTATTTGCAGTGGTAAGTATTCTATTACTTTGTATCTAAATGTGGTGATGTTTATTGTGTGTATGTAAGTACATAATATTCAAGTTGTATATCTAACATTTAGAGCTATGATTATATTTGTAAAAATGTTAATATTGGCATGGTAAGGGTTATATTGATAGGGCGTATAATTTGACGTTTAATATGTATTTTTAGGGTGTGTTTATTATCATAGTATTTATTTACTTAAGGGCGGCGTTGTTTGATATTCATATGTTTATGTATGTTATACGCAAGGTTCACAATAGGGTTATTTCTAATATTAGATTTTAGGATTTTTGTCATAATTAATGTCCACATGTAGGGTTATTATTATTCATATTTAGTGTTTATAATATGGTTATATTTTAATATTATTTTTAGTATTCTATTCTATGTTACATATTATTGTAGGTAATCATATATATGTTGACATCTAAGGTTCATGTGTAATCATAGTTATATCATATCATTAGTATTTTAGAATTTTAATCATATTGTATAGCATGTTAGGACTTTAGTAGGTTAATATTTTAGTTGTATTATATATAACATCTTAGAATTATAATTGTATATGTATTTAGTATTCCAGAATTTTAGCTATATTATATATTTAGTTTCTTAGTATTTTGGTAATATCATGTATTTAGTATGTTAGAGCTTTAATTACATTATATTTTGTAAGTTAATATGGTATTGTTTATTATGGTATTTTTTTTTATAGTATATATGGCATTAGAGCGTTTCATTATTATTATTGATATTTTTAGCATTTTAATATATATAGAGGACTACTTATTATGTTATCTTTTGTATATTAGCATGAATAACTGATTGACGGTATCTCTTAGTATTTTAATATATAGGGGACTATTTATTATGGTATTTTTAGTGTACTAGCATATATATAACTTATTGGGATATTTTGAATGTTTTAATATATAGGGTATTACTTTTTGTAGCATCTTAATATATATGGTATTTTATTACCTATTTTAACATTTGGAATATTTTAGTAGTTGCTGATTATCCTATTACCATATATTAAAACCTCCCATACTAGTACCTTCCTATTAAAAAATTCTATACGATTTTCAAAATATGGGAGTGTATTTTATCAAATATTTTCTATTTTTTTTCCCTATGATTTTATTGCGGGGGTATGAGCCTTCGGGCATCACGTACCTAAAGCTCTGAGGGAATATATATATATGTATATATTACATTTGTTTATTTATTTATTTATTTTTCATGTGTATTTATAAATTCATAAAAGGAGTAACTTAAAGACTTTTTAAATTAACTTAGGGATAATTCTAAATTAATTAGGTACCGTTCGTAAGAACGGGCGCGTAGGGGGTGCTCGTACCTTCCCCTCGCATAACCGAACTACCCACCCCAGCTCTGGTAACGTAGGCCCATTCTACCCTTAACGGGGTAGTAATCATTGTGAACAACACCATTTTTGGATGTGAGGGTCGATGCCCTAATTTTAAGGTAGATAACTCAATTTGGACCAGGGAAATGGCTACTCTATATGGATGATCAATTGGGTATGAGATCTCGAAATCTTTTGGGAAATATTCTCAAATGTAGGGTTCAAAGTCCTGAAGAATTGCTCCACTGTGGATGATCAATGGGGTGCCAGGTCCCGAGATCTTTTGGAAGGTCAGTATTTTGGAAAATGGTTACCCTCTTTGAGACTCAACAACCAAGGGGTCAACTGCCACAGTTTCAAAGTATGTCAATCTGTGCATGGGGGCCAGCTGCCCCAGTTTCAAAATATGTCTAGACAAGAATGGCTCAGTCAAGGAGGCAAAAGAATTATTCAGAAGTTTATTCAACCAGGCAAGTATGATTGAATGGTTCTCTATTTCTATATGTATGCATGTTGCTACCTAAGATGCTAGAATGCAGTCAAATGTTGCTATGTGTGCATAATGATGCGTGAATGCAAAGGTGTATGCATGTTGAATGAGATGCCCTTTATATTTTCTTTCTTATGCAATGCATGAAATATATGGTAATACATGAAGTGCATGGTAATGCATGAATCTTTTCTCCTTCCAACGTGCTTGTGATCGACAACCCAATCTTTGATCTTGGGTGTGCTTTCAAATTCCAAGTTTCCGCCGATCTTGGCCATGTTTCAAATTCCAAAAGGTACTCAAAATCTACCCCAGTGTTTACATGCCACTGGTCACGACTCTGTTTTTGACTTTTATTCTATTCTCAAAGCTCCTGAATTTGCCCCAATAGAACTTAAAAACTGCCCCAGTTTCGATCCTCGTCCACTGATCTTGGCTATGTTATCATCGTGCACTCTGATATGAAGGCATTGAAATTAGTCCAGACAACACTCAAATCAAAATCTGTCCCAGTTACCATCGTTTGTTACTGATTTTGGTTTCAATTTTCTTGACTCATCTGGCCATGGAGGTGGTTGGCTTGGCTCAAATGAAATTTGATCACAAAATCTGCCTCAGTTGAATGGACCTATAGCTAATCTTGGCTCTGCCTTCATATTCCAATCTGGTAAGAAGGTGCTTGAATGGGTCTTACTGAAACTCGATTCTTCTTGAATAAGCGGATCTTTGAAACCAGACATGACTTTTGCCCCAGTTTGACTACTCTTTCTCCACAAGGATCTTCTTTACAGAAATTACTGGTGATTCTAAGACCCTTTTGACTATCCATCCTCCTTTAAAGCTTTGAAGAGTAAGAAGGGCTTTTTTTTTATATTATTTTTTATTATTTTTTTGTTGATATGATGACGCACCAATTTCCCAATAAGCCCATAACGAACCAAATTCTGAGCTTGGCCATATTTTCAAATGCTCATCTAACATAGACGTCCCTAAATATGTTCCTCTAAAACTCGTCTTGACACCTATCCTAGTAGATGCATTTGTAGCTAATCATGTCTGTCTTACTTTTTCTCCACAAGGACGTTCTTTGGGTTGCATCCTTAATGTTTTAAAATCTCTTTGAAATTTAAATAAATAAGCATGCGATTAGATAACTCAATCTCAATGGGAATATGGGTGAGATGCACAAACTTACTTATTTTGCTTGATTTTCTGTGCTTGTTAAATAGGAGACAAATTTTACCAGTACTTTGACACTAATGTAACTTTGTTGGCTTAGAGAATCATATCAATGGGCAAAACCTTTTTTTTTTTAGCCTCATAACCATAACTCCTCCACCGTATCACCACTTAGAGATTCATTCTTACTTATTTCAAGCTTATTTAAACTCCTTGTCTTGAATTATAACTAGTATCTCATTAAGTAGTCTGATTAATATTCCAATCTCAGGGTGGACTTTAAGATACGAGACGAAATGTAGGCTTAGGTTTTAGGTTTCACCAAAAATAAGGAAACTAAGGCTCAAAATTCCCATTTAATAATAAAAATTTAAGCTCCAATTTGTGGTGCCATATTCATAGAGTTTTGACCAAACTTGTTATTTGAACAAGCTGCCTATGTACCTTTTCAAGATCAAGTCATTACGTAGTTCAGACTCAATATTGAGTCTGACAAATCATTTGAAACAACAACGTATACCAATCTAGTTAGGACTTTCATTTGGACTGTAATGTAGGCTAGGGGTATGGGTTAAAGAAGAAAAGAGTTAAATAAGGCTCAAAATCATTGATTTCATCAAGGATAATTTGGTCAAAGATCACATATGTAGCATGTCCCTTATTTTTCTTTCTTCTTCCTTTTCCTCTTCTTTCTCTTTCCCCCTTTTTTATCTTCTTCTTCTTTTACCGCAACTTTTGATTTTCCTTTTATAAAGGAAATCTTAACTTCATTTTCATTTGAACTTCATTTAGGACTGATCTTTTAAAACTGCCCCAGTGTGGGGTGTGATCCTTTGACGGGTTAATCAAGAATTGAATTTTTCAGGCTCAAAAGGGTTCGCAACGGATTTCTTCTTTAACTTTCTTTTGGGTGGCAGAAAAATGGCCTACCATCCTTTTGGTAATAAATTTTGCCTCAAATGACTTGTCAAACACTATAAGACCCAAACCCAATTTGAATTTTTGATGAACTGACTTTAAGAAAAGAATGGTTTAACATTCAGGATCGAATGGGTTAGCAAGTGGTAAATCATTATTTGATTCTTTTTAGGAATACTGGTCGATCAAAGATAGCCACCCTTCATTTCATCAGAATATAATCATCATACCTTTAAGACAACCAATCATAATTTAGATAACAAAGACAAAAGACTTTTTCTCAATTTCATCAAACAAACGTAGGACGAAGCTTGATAAGTCATTTCTGTATATTTCTCCTATGACTCTTCTTCATTTTGAAATCCTCATCCCACAAAGCTCTTTGACAACCTCTTGAAGTGGTGTTCTTTACTAAGCTTCATCTTGGAGGCTTTTTCTTCTTCTTCTTCTTTTTTTTTTTTTTTTTTTGCCCCATTGAATAGACCCCTGAAATCAACTTATGGCTCCAAGTCTTTTGTACTGATAAAATTATTTCCTATGTCACTTACACAAAATACAAGCAAAAATGGACAAAATTTGGCACAAGGTGATGGTTCAAGGAGGATGAAATGAGATGAGACTGAAAGACATTCTTATTTCATTCAATTCTAAAATAATTTAAATGAAAAGCATGGATGCATTCCTCTTGTTAGCACCCTTAGGTGATCAAGCGTATCATTTCTGTATCCTGTGAGCTCACTTCTAAAGTTGAATACCAATCAATCTTCCAACCCAATGGGAATATCGGAGTCGCCACTAACCTTTAGTGCGGTTAGAACACGTGATTACTACCCCGTTAAGGGTAGGATGGGGCACACGCGCCCAGATTTTGTGATCGAGTTTCGTTTGAGCCAAGCCAACCACCTCCATGGCCAGATGAGTCAAGAAAATTGAAACCAAGATTAGTAACAAACGATGGTAACTGGGACAGATTTTGATTTGAGTTTTGTCTGGACTAATTTCAATGCCTTCATATCAAAGTGCACGATGATAACATAGCCAAGATCAGTGGACGAGGATCGAAACTGGGGCAGTTTTTAAGTTCTATTGGGGCAAATTCAGGAGCTTTGAGGATATAATAAAAGTCAAAAGCAGAGTCGTGACCAGTGGCATGTAAACACTGGGGTAGATTTTGAGTACCTTTTGGAATTTGAAACATGGCCAGGATCGGCGGCAACTTGGAATTTGAAAGCACACCCAAGATCAAAGATTGGGTTGTCGATCACAAGCACGTTGGAAGGAGAAAAGATTCATGCATTACCATACACTTCATGCATTACCATATATTTCATACATTGCATAAGAAAGAAAATATAAAGGGCATCTCATTCAACATGCATACACCTTTGCATTCACGCATCATTATGCACACATAGCAACATTTGACTGCATTCTAGCATCTTAGGTAGCAACATGCATACATATAGCAATAGAGAACCATTCAATCATACTTGCCTGGTTGAATAAACTTCTGAATAATTCTTTTGCCTCCTTGACTGAGCCATTCTTGTCTAGACATATTTTGAAACTGGGGCAACTGACCCCCATGCACAGATTGACATACTTTGAAACTGTGGCAGTTGACCCCTTGGTTGTTGAGTCTCAAAGAGGGTAACCATTTTCCAAAATACTGACCTTCCAAAAGATCTCGGGACCTGGCACCCGATTAATCATCCACAGTGGAGCAATTCTTCAGGACTTTGAACCCTACATTTGAGAATATTTCCCAAAAGATTTCGAGATCTCATACCCAATTGATCATCCATATAGAGTAGGCGCATTTCCCTAGTCCAAATTGAGTTATCTACCTTAAAATTAGGGCATCGACCCTTCACATCCCAAAATGGTGTTGTTTCGCAAGGAAATCGATGTGGTTGGATCACCTCAAAGCTTTCTTGATTACCTCATTCAATACGAGTAGTTTCATCATTTTCATCAATGGTTTTGATCCATCTTATTCACTTTGTAGTTGAACTATCATGGTCCCACCTTATTGACCCCATCGCAGATCCACTTTTATATTGACCCATTCGTCGGTTCACACCCTATTGACCCATCGCGGTCCCACCTTATTGACCCATCGCGGTCCCACCTTATTGACCCATCACGGTCCCATTCTTAATGACCTATCGCGGTCCCAATTTATTGACCCATCGCGGTCCCACCTTATTGACCCATCGTGGTCCACTTTTATTGACCCTTCGTGGTCCCACCTTATTGAGCCTTCGTGGTCCCACCTTATTGACCTATCACGATCCTATTCTTATTGACCCTTTGCGGTCCCACCTTATTGTCCCTTTGCGGTTTCACTTTTATTGACCCTTCGTGGTCCCACCTTATTGACCCATCGCGGTCCCACCTTATTGACCCTTCGCGGTCCCACCTTATTGACCCATCACGATCCCATTCTTATTGACCCATCGCAGTCCCATCTTATTGACCCATCGTGGTCCCACCTTATTGACCCATCGTAATCCACTTTTATTGACCCTTCGTGGTCCCACCTTATTGACCCGTCGCGGTCCCACCTTATTGACCCGTCGCGGTCCCACCTTATTGACCCTTCGCGGTCCCCACCCCGTTGTGACCGCATCACTATCGCCGTTCTTATTGACCCTTTGCGGTCCCACCATTGTGTGCCGCATCCCGACCCATTCTTATGACCCTTTGCGTTCCCACCCTTATTGACCTTCGCGGTTTTCCACGTTTATTATGACCCTTCGTGGTCCCACCCCCTTATTGACCCTCGCGGTCCCCACCTTATTGACCCATTGCGGTCCCACCTTATTTGACCTCACCATCCTCGCGGTCCCATCATTAATTTGACCCATCGCGTTCCACCTTATTGACCCATCGCGTACCATTCTTATTGACCCATCGCGGTCGTCACCTTATTAACCCTTTGCGGTCCCACTCTTATGACCATCGTCCGCGTTCCCACTTTTATTGACCCATCACGTCCACTTTATTGACCCCTTTGCTGTCCCTCTCTTATTGACCCTATTCCAACTCTATTGACCCTTCGGCGATCCACTCCTTTAACCCTTTTTGGCGTCCTCAACTCATGTTTATCCTTCGCTGGAACATTTTTTTTTGGGGAGTCACACTTTGATCTCTTTTGATGCATTGGCCTGTCCAAAATCTGCGTCTTTGTCTTTGGTGCAGTTTGTTGCTACAAATAACGTAGGATATCCTACTTTTACTTTGAAGCACACAAAACCCTACAACGAGGGGCAGCGTAGCAACCCTTAGTTTTTTTTGCCCAATGCCCATATTATTTTTATTTTATTTTTATTTTTTATTTTACTATTACTATCGTATATAAATTATGAGTGTTTAATACTTTAGTATTAATTACTTTATGATTTTATTTTGTTATTATCTATTTATTATCACTGTACTAATGATTTTCACATATTATTATGTATTATTTTATTATATTAATATTAGTATTTTTTTCATATGTTAGTGTAATACTTTTATTATTATTTTTATTATTTTCTATATTACAATTATTATTATTATTTTCATATAATTTTTTATTATTACTTTGGTTATTATTTATTATTACTATTATTTTTTTTTAATTATTATTATCATTTATTATTATATTATTATTATTATTATTATTTATTTTCCTATAAGATAATACGTAATTTTGTTATTATTATATTATTTTATTTTTAATTTTTTTTCCCTTCACTATATTATTATTTTAATTATTATATTATTATTTTATTAGTAATTATGCTGATATATATTATTTCCATAAGGTATAGAAGGAAGAAATATAATAAAAAATAAAAAAAACCCAAAAAGGGGAAAATGAGGGGCTAGGGGTTTTGTAAAAAATTTTTATAAAAGTGCCTTCCTTCTTCTTCCTTAAGAGGGGCGCACCGGGGGCAGCGCATAGCACGGGCGCACACATCCAAAGAAAATAAAAATTCTTTGCTTCTTCTTCTTCTAACCCAGGATCCTCCGACCTTCCTCTTCTCTCCATAATCACTAACCCACCATCCATCCCTCCCTCTCTCAAACCTCCACACCAGCCACCCCGAAGAAATCCCAAGCCCTCTGTAGCTCCCCACTCGCCGTCGCCGCTGTAACACCACACCACAATCACGGCCTTGAACCGTGCTGCCCGCCTCCCGCCTCCCGCCATACGCCATCTTTTCATCCCCCACACACCAGACAGCGCCGAGCAGCTCAATATTCCATGGCAGACCAGAGCCATCTGCTGCACGCTAACCACCGTCGCCGTGGCCACGACCCAGAGTACCAGAAATCCGAGGACGTCTCCACCTCTGTTCCTGCCACCTTCTTTGCTGCACTCCCTGCGAGCTCCCTCAGACCCCAGCAATCATAGTAAGAGCATCTCCACATCCAGCCACTGCCTCAGCTCTCCTTTTGCTTGTATCTGTACCACACGCACGGCACGCATACACAGAGCATGAACACACACCACATCACTGCAACACATACACAAAGCACCAACACACTTAGCACACACCATACTGTTTTCCCCTTTTTTTTCACTTTACTTTTTTTTTTTTCTTCTGAATTTTATTTCTTTATTTTATCATTATTGGGTATATTACAACGTTTATTAAAGGGTTGTTTGTTTTAATATTTAATCTTCATCATGCGTATATAATTAATATTGTTAATGTAAGGATTTTTTTATTATTGTTCATTCTCATATTTAGGGTTTGTGTTATTGTTAATTTATTGTGCAACTTTAATCTTAAGTTTTATTTATTGTTGTTTATATGTTAGGGTTTGTTATTTGTTAAATGGTTGTACTTGTAATGTTAAGTACATGTTCAGCATCAATAGTTTTATTTTTTGGTATATTACGATTATTTATTTATTTGTTTAATTTAAGTCTAATGTTTTTACATTATAATGAGGTTATACTTATGTTTATATTTTTGCTGTTATTTTGTTGTATATTGAATGTCTAATTTTGTTATATTTTTATAAATAATTTAAAGATAAAATAAATAATAAAAAATGTTATATAAGTTAAGACATCCACTCTCCCTTTCCTCTCCCCCTTCCCCCTCTCCCCCCTTCCATCCTCTACCTCTCCCTCTCCCCCGCTCTCCCCTCCCCCCCTTTCCCCCCATTATAGGGTTTTTATTTTTGCTCCGATTTGCATCTTTGTGGTTCAATTGCATATATTTAATTCCAATATGTTAGGGTAGGATTTTATTATTGTTCAATTCTCATAATTTAGTGTTGTTTTTATTGTTATTTAATGTGCAATATTAGATATAATCTTTCATTTATTGTTTTTTATATTTAGGATTTTGTTATTATTGTACCCATTTTAAATTATGTTTAATACTTGTATATTTAGGGTGTAATATTAATTTTGGCAACAATGTCTATTGGGATAATAATTATTTTCAGTAACTACCTTGTTTTCCATATTTCTTATTTCTTTACCTTTGCATTAGTTCCATGTTTTTATAAATTTTAAATTTGGTTTATATTTCTTTTATTAATTCTTCCATATGGGTGTAAAGGTAGTTATAGTATTCGGTTGTACCATTAGGAAGATTAGTATTATTACCTTTTATTTAATGTATTATTATTATTATCAATGTGTGAATTATTACGTTACTATTATGATATTAAGAATATGTATTTATTGTGTAATTGTGCATATTATACTATTAATATTATTTATTATTTATCATTATGGGATACTACTTATTATATTAATATTATTTTTTCTTATTATTATATTTTATTTTTTACTATTGTTGTTTATTATTATTATTATATTGTTATTATTATGTTCATTATTATAATGATTATTATTATTTTTTTTTATTTTTTATTATTAATTTTTTGTTATTACATATTTTTGAATTTTTTATCCCTATGATTTTAATGCTAGGGTATTAGCCTGCGGGCTTCACTTACCTTTTAGCTCTAAGGGATATATCTGTATATATTATATTTTTAATCTCTAGTTATTTATTTCCATTTCTATGTATAATTCATAAAAGAGTAATTTAAAGACTTTTTAAATTAACTTAGGGATAATTCTAAATCTAATTAGGTACCAGTTTGGTAGAACGGGCGTCATGGGGTGGCTTGTAACCTTCCCCTCGTGTTACCGAACTCCCGCCCCATCTCTCTCTGGTAACGTAGACCCATCGTACCCTTAACGGATAGTAATCACGTGTTCAACCACACTAAGGTTAGTGCGATACGATATTCCCATTTTTTCCTAAAAATATTAAAATTGATTTTTAATTTTCGCACCCGGGGCACACGCGCTCCCGGTACGGGTCGTGACAACGTTTTAATAGCTCCAAGCCCAAAGCCCAGGCTAAAAAAAATAAAAAGTAAAATAAGAATAATAAATCACATAATAGTCATACTAGAAATACCAACGTGGCCATACTAATGATCGATCCATCTTGAATACTACTACTACCTTGTCCATAATAGACAATCATAAAAATACTAACAGGTACTTACAATACTAATGAAATACTAATCTCCTACTAATATCCTATCAATAGTGAACAAACTAGTCTTGATCATAGATAAAACCACATCCCAAGCATCCTCTTCCTCGCTACTAAAGTATTAACACTAATAATATATACCGATAGTACTAAGTAAAATCCATAAATAATAAAATAACATGAATATTTGGGCCTTTGGCAAAACTAGGGTGTCTATAAGGCTCGCTTGTCAAAGTAATATCCCGAACACATAGATAAACGAACTGCTTCGATTCGGAGTCAGCACAATGTGTCGAAATAGTGGACCATTGCAACATGATTCAAATCCATGTGGGGACATATAAGCCATGATCTCTAATCTCCACATCTTTTATGAAATGTCTCACAACTCCTTGCAATTATCGATTGATCTTTTTCCTGCAAAAAGTGATTCTCTTCCTCTGTAAGGAAAAAAAAATTTATGTCAGAAATGCGTTTTGCATTCAACCCCACTAGAGATAGATTAGCTAAATAGTTAAATCACTCTTAGCCTTATCTTTCAATAAAATGAAAAGGCCGCAATCTAATTGTCGATTAGTATACAATCTCATCTATAAATGTAACACATGCAAGCTCAAAAATCATTAAATGCTATACATATTTTGCAACTCCATTCCCATAAAATTAAGGTATCATAAATATCATTCAGACTTAATGTTAAAGTTTTGTGCATTCCTCGGAATATGAGCAACGCTGGTTGTGGTGGTTCTTGTGGGCTGTAAAAAACTTCCATAATCGTGAGCGGTGTAGGTTTAGACATTTTTTTTTTTTTCAAAAACTCAAATTTTTTTCTTTTATTTTTCATTCTTATTTTTGAATTTTTAATTTTTTTTTCTTATGAGAAAAATTAAACTAACATGAAAACACTAGTTTTTGAAACTAAAACTTACATTTCCCGGCAACGGCGCCAAAACTTGACTTACTCGAAAAATGAATATCTTCGGAAGCTTATCCCAAGTATAGGAAGTTTAGTCGTGTATAATTAGCCCAATGGTCGTAACTCGTCTTCTCAGTGAATGCATTTTATTCCCAAACGCGTGTAATTACAAAATAATTAAGAAATAAAAATTTATTGACATATGTTTTCAGATTCATTTCCTAGGATATCAAGATTTTTGACGAAATTAAAACAATTTGACATTAATTTATAAACCCTACACGCACTAAGAAAACAGGAACAAGCACATTAAGAATAGGTGGTAACAAAAATAACTACGAAAAAATAATCATACATCTTAGCCTATTTAGACAGAGAATAAACCTACATTTCAAATTTTGAAAAAAGCCTAGAAACGAAAACTTTATTACGCAGTGAAACATTCAACCATCAAATTCATTAATACTACTAACTTAATTTTATTTAAACTTAACACAATCAAGAAATCAATTAATTCCAACAATGTTTGAGAACTGACTTCAAAAATCCCCAAGCAAATTTAAGCTTCAAATAAATGAAAAAGAAATAATAAAAATTCTAACATTAATTAAAAAAAAAAAAACTAAAAGTATTAATATCCAACTTTTAACTTGATGAAAATAAAATCTTGAAATTAAATAAACTCTAACATACACTAAACTAAGAAATATAGAGAAGAGAGATATAAGAAAGAGAGAGAAAGAAGATAAAGCAAATGAACAAGTCGTTTGGAGTGAGATAGCTTCACACATAGTGCTCAGGTCCTCCACAGCTCAACTGCTGCCCTCCCTTCCAATCCTCAAAGAAAACCTACTAAAAGCTATAGTAAAAATACCCTATGCCTGTTTTGTTGCCCTGTCCCTTTAATGCCTTCAAAAGTTAGCTTCCTTTTTCTTGCAATCCAAACCCACACCCCTCAAATTGTAAGACTCAATACCAGCTTTCTCACATTATAGTTAGAAATGTTGAGGAACAATTTTTTATAAGGAGGGGAGATGTAGAGACCTAGAAAATAATAACAATAAATACTAAATAAAGGAAAAGAAGGAAAGGGAATTTTTTAAGGAGCGTTAGCATGAGCAGGATTCATCGAGAAACCTAGGGTTCTCATCGCGAACGACCTTCTAGATTTTGTTGACTAAGTACACGTGTCTTGTCGACGAAAATCTGAGAGTAGGAAATTCAGGCCCTTGGGTTCTTCGACGACTCATCATCTTGTCGTCAACAGCAGCCCTTCTTTGACCGTTGACGATACACGTGTCTTGGTCGACGAAGCCAACGTGGCAGTAGTCTATAATATATTTAAGAAATCTATTTTCAACCAATATGTCATTTCTCTCTTCACTTTCTCTCTCTACTACTCTTCGTCTCACAACCCTCCTCCTCTTCTCAGATCTGGCTCCATGTTTTCCCCATTTCG